>NC_057355.1:3416875-3727500 GCF_016509475.1 Prionailurus bengalensis | reverse complement strand
CGGAGAGGTCTCAGCTCTGTACGTAAATAGAAAGCAGCTTTATCTTTGTCCATCGCTGGTTTCTGCTGTGCTGAAGTGAATTCTTCTTTGCTTCTATGGAGGGACCCTGCGGATACCATGGACAGAGCCGTAGCTTTCCTGCAATGCTCAAGTTTTAAGACATTTTTCATTTCTGTAGTCGTGACTTAGCCTGGTTAGAGGCAGGCTCCCAGCTGCTAAGGTGGACGAGGGGCCGTGATTGGGCTTTCTGGTGCTGGGTGCAGGGGCACAGCTGGGGAGGCCGAGTTCCCAGTGTCTCCCACCTGGGATGGTGTGTGTGCAGGGTCCCTGGCCTTGCCCTGGGTGAGTGGCTTTGCCCTATTTCCTCAATTGCTGACAGCCCCCTCCTCCAGAGTGATAGCTGTGTCTTCTCCCATTGGTCCCACCAGTGGTATATAATCCCCCCTCTTCTCTGGTTTCATGTCCCATCACTCATCCCTGAAACTACCTGGAGAGCCCCATGGCCCCCCTTCTGCTGCTCCCTGCCTTGTGCCTTCTTGCTGAGTCAAGGGAACTCCTAGAATCTTCTCTCATACCCTCTGAGGACCACAGAGAACAGTACTCCTTCTTTGAAGGCATCTGCTGTCTTTGCATGTGGTTTTCCTCTCCTGACTGGCTTTGGGGAGCGGAAGGTATTTCCATCAGGTTCCCACGAGAAGGGGAAGAAATAGGACAGTCAGCTAACACTTACGTAGTGTAATTGATTTAATCATTGTGACAACCATACTGAGTAGGCATTATTATCTCCATTTGATAGACGAGAAGTCTGAGGACCAGAGTGGATATGTAATGTCCTAGGTCACCCAGCTTATGAGTCGCAGTTCTGGGACTTGAACCCAGCTTGTCTTGCTTAGCTGTTACATGTTGCTCTCACCCTCAAGGGCCCTTCTCCCCACAAGGCCGGCCGCCCCCTTCCTCTTGTGTGTCCTCTCCCTAGATTGATTTGTGGAGTGTTTGGGTGGGAGGTGGGGCAGTTGTCGGGGATGGGGCCGGGGCTGGCATTGCTTGGTAAGTGTGGTGTGGAGGCTTTGCTTGTGGCTGGAAGCTTGTTGGTAATGCTCCGAATGGGGGATATTGTTAGCCTTTGATCTTCAGCTTTGACCTTAGCTGTGATTCCAGTCAATAGGAAAGTTCCACTCAGCTTGCCATTTCTGATTTATCTCAGCAGCATGATGGCCCCTGCTCTTTTCCTGGAGCTCTTTCCCCAGAGCTGGGTATCTTATGGCTTCTCTTCCTCTCCTGCCTGCTTAGCTGCCACGTGGGGCAGACCCCTCCACACACCCCTGCAAACCCCTCCCTGCATCCCCTTTCATGCTTCCTGCAACTCTTGAGCCCTGGAGCAGCCTGACATCTGTCTGCCCTCTTGCCAGGGGCTGCTAAACAGTGCCGGAGAGAATCTTGTAACTGTGCTGAGGTTCCAGACGTGTGGCTTCAACTTCAGGATGAGTCACTAATCCTTATTATGCCCCCGAATGGCTTCCTCTTCCGCTCTCCGTGGTGGCTCTTCCTGACCCCCTACAGCCCCGAGACCTGTGATCATCAGTCCTACCTCGCCTCCTCATCTTCACCCTCTACTTCACAACCCTTAGTCAACCCTTGCTTGACTTGGTCTCCCTCCAGCCCCTCCCAGCTCACTTCTTTCTTCATGCCAGACTTTTACAAAGTGGGTCTCCACCATTGTTTCCCCTTCCTTATCTTATTGTCACCATCAGCCCAACGCAGTCTACCTTTCCTTCCATTCTCGCTGGAGAAATGCCTCGGTTACGCTCACCACTGTCTCCCTAGGAGAACCCAGCAGTCATTTGTGTCTTTATCTTGTTTGCTTTATTGTGCACGTTGACGACTTCCTCCTTGAAACACCTTCTGCTGTGGTTCCCACTGCACCACCCTGCCGGGTAGACTCTTCCTGCTCTGTCCACTGCATTTTGTGGTTCCTCTTTCTCCGTCCATCTCTTTAACCTCCGTGATCACTAGGAGTTGGCTCCTGGCCCTCTGTCCTCTCCCATGGGTGATCCCGCCTACTGTCAAGGTGATCCATGTGACCTCCTTCTGATAATTCCCAAATCTCTATGCCTCCTGACATTTCTCCTGAGCTATAGACAGCCTTCCTAAACATCTCTGCCTGGGAGCCCCACGCACATCTCAAACTGTCCAAAATTGTGCTTTTTTATTCTCCCCCCACCCAACCCTTTTCATCATTCCAGTTCTAGAAACCATGCAACTGTTGTTCCCCTTTGGAAGCTTGATTACCCAGGTTTCAATCCTTCCTTCTCTCTTGAGTGGCTGGGTGAGCTCAGGCAAGTAATATAACCTCCTTGTGTCTTGATTTCCTCAGCTACAAAATAAGCACAGTAAACATTAACCTGCCTCAGAGGATGCATGTAAAGATGAAATTAGGTAATAAAGGCAGACCTCTTGGCAAAGGTCTCAGTGTGTAGTGATGGCATGTTTTGTTATTGTCGCCATGATTCTATTCATCATTCGACATTTGTTGACTGTCCTTATTTACTTGGCACTGTGCGGGGCACCCTCTCCACACCCGCATTTCTCCACACTGTCCCCCTCCCCCGCATGCTGTAGATTTTACTTCCTAAGTATTCTAAGATCTGTTAAGCCCTCTCTGTACCCATTAGTGCCTTGCTGACTGTCACCTACATGGCTTATATACTTTGCTGTGTTTTCTTCTTCTCCAGACCATCTTCCTTCCCTATGCTTCCAGTAGGATCTTCTGAAAACACCAGTTATGCAATACACCACTAAAAATCCTCCAGTGGCCTCTCAGGGTAAACCTCTACTCCTTCCCATTGCTTCCAGGACTTGCCCACCCTCTACCTACATCTGCTGGCCCAACTCTGGTCATCCAGAACCACTTGCGGCTGGGTTGAGTTACCACTTTGGACCATATCCATGCTCTTCTCTCTACTGATAGATGCTTCCCTTCATCTCCCTTCATTGTCTGCCTGGTGATTGTCTTCTCCCCTTTCAGGAACTTATGGAAGCATCACCTACTGTTTTTGTCATTTTTGCCTCTGTTTTCTGCCCCCTCCGTCACCCACTGGGGGAAGTTGGCTGCTCCATTACCAGTGTTCTTACAGCACACACATGTGTATAAATGGACACACCTGGCCTGTTGTGATCCAGGAGCTGTGACTTTCTTGTCCCTTGGTTTTTAATGTCTGAAGGTTCAGAAAGGGAGATTTATGCTGTCTGGTATTTTATCCAGTGTTTGATTCATAAATGTCATCAATGTAAAAACTGTACGTTAAACTTTTAAAAACAGCTTACAAATCCTATAAATGCATTTGTAAACCTAGTAATATTTGTGTTAAAAAGAAAAGCACTCATTTTATTTGTTCTTTGAATAATGCTCAATTTATAAATTTAACCAATTAAGCCATTCAAACAATTAACACCATTTATATGTTCCATTGGTTAATTTAAACATTTTTTTTTTTAATTAAAAAAAATTTTTTTTTTCAACATTTTTTATTTATTTCTGGGACAGAGAGAGACAGAGCATGAACGGGGGAGGGGCAGAGAGAGAGGGAGACACAGAATCGGAAACAGGCTCCAGGCTCTGAGCCATTAGCCCAGAGCCCGACGTGGGGCTCGAACTCACAGACCGCGAGATCGTGACCTGGCTGAAGTTGGACGCTTAACCGACTGCGCCACCCAGGCGCCCCTAAACATTTTACAGTATAGCTACAAGTTCAGTGTGTGTAACTTTCATAAGGCTTAAAACTCTGTGAAAGGTAGACACACATACACATATAAAAATGCCTGCAAACATTATTACTATTATTGTACCTTACTAATCATTATATCCGATTCAGAAGCATTCACACTAGAGATTTCTATCTTTTAAAAAAATATTTTATTTATGTTTGAGAGAGAGAGAGAGAGACAGAGAGAGCACCAGCAGGGGAGGAACAGAGAGAGAGGGAGACGCAGAATCCGAAGCAGGCTCCAGGTCCTGAGCTGTCAGCACAGAGCCCGACGTGGGACTTGAACTCACAAACCATGAGATCATGGCCTGAGCCAAAGTCAGACGCCCAACCGACTGAGCCACCCAGGCACCCCTCCACCAGGGATTTCTTTATCCCAGTTGTGGCCCCCTGCATTTTGAACCCAAATGCAGTCAAGCTCCATGTTACCGGTTGGAGATTGGGGGTATCTGGCCAGAGATTGTGGGGTTTCCTTCCAGAAGGATTATCGAAGCTGGCATCTTTGCAGTGGGCGCCCCTCACTGGTGTCAAGTCAATATCAACAGTCAACAGGGCTTCCCCACTCTGTTCCTGTCAGTGGGATCTTGTCCAATTTTATATGTCAATTTTCAGCCAACGGTTACCTTTTCCTTAAATGACACATCTTCTAAATTATCAGGGACTTGCTAGGCTCTTGGATTCTTAATTTCATTTTCTAGAAGTTTTCTCAGATCTCCCCATTCTGTGCCCAGGCCCTGTTGTGTTGTATAGTTGTCGTGTATTTGTTTGCACCTAAAGCCCTGAATACTGATGGGGTTTCATGTATGTTACTCAGGTTGCAGTAACACTAGTTACAACACTGGCGATCGTTTGCTCAGGTTTATGGTCAGTATCATTCTCATTCTTTATTCTGTGGTCGTTTTATTGATTCTTAATCACCGAATCTCTGGGTCCAGAGCAGTGTCTAGAGCACCTGCTAGGCTTTCAGTCCACATTTGTCTAGGAATGACGTCATTCCTTGAGTCTACTCATTCCTTGAGTAGACTTGGATCTCTGTGAGGAGTGAAATTGTCTTATTGTTTTGCTGGAACCTGGTACAGACTGGGCTGGATCGTGGTAGCTCCTCATTACGTACACACACATGAACGAACGAGGCAGAACTTGCTGAGTGTGATTGCCGACAACATTAAAACAATAGGACAGGGGTGCCTGGGTGGCTCAGTCAGATAAGCATCCAACTTGGGCTCAGGTCATGATCTCATGGTTCGTGGGTTTGAGCCCCGCGTCGCACTCTGAGCCTGCTTCGGATTCTGTGTCTCCCTCTCTCTCTGCCCCTCCCCTGCTCTCACTTGGTCTCTCTCAAAAATAAACATTAAAAATTTTTTAAAAATAAATAAAACAATCGGACAGAGTTTTTTTTTTTTTAATTTTTTTTTCAACGTTTATTTATTTTTGGGACAGAGAGAGACAGAGCATGAACGGGGGAGGGGCAGAGAGAGAGGGAGACACAGAATCGGAAACTGGCTCCAGGCTCTGAGCCATCAGCCCAGAGCCTGACGCGGGGCTCGAACTCCCGGACCGGGAGATCACGACCTGGCTGAAGTCGGACGCTTAACCGACTGCGCCACCCAGGCGCCCCCAGAGTTTTATTTTTTTTTGAAACACAGACCTCAAGCATCTCATGAGATTCTGTCCCTTGCTGACTCCTTTGACCCTCTCCTTCCGAGCACCTGACTGCTGCCTTGGCAGCCCCCTTACAGAGCTCTCAAAGCAGGCTGGTGTTCGCAGGTGAAGCCCTGGGCCAGCGTGGCCTTTGGGCCCCACAGGCTGAGCTCTATCAAATGCCAAATCTCCCTCCACGTTTGGTCGTGGGTGAAATGCCACACTGCAGAACACGGGGCCTGCTTCCTGAGTGGCTGCTAATAAGGGCTGGATGGTGAAACCAAAAAGGTTGGGTCCTTGGCTTCCTGTGACGAGCTTAACCAATGGGACACACTCAGAGGGAGCTGCACAAATAAATTTTCCTTTCTTTCTCCCTCCTGTGGGCTACTCTGAGGTACAGCTTGTTCTTACAGCTCTTCCTGGGAAAGTCTCAAGTACCAGGTGGATAATACACCTGCCCAGTGGCCTGCTGCCTCTTCCCGGCTTATCTGGGAGACGCCCAGCACCATCACCTACTGCATTGCAGACCCCCTAGTATCTTCCCTGGTGACTCTCTCCCTTCTTCCTCAATCTCACAGTCCTGCGTTTGTGCCTCTCAAATAAACTTAACCCTTGCCTCAGGCTCTGCTTTCTGGAAGACACAAGCTAAGAGATACACTTTGGTAAAAGTTAATAGTCATGAATTTCAGAATATTTCCCTTTACCTTCTCACTGTCTCGGAAACTTAGCACTCTGGGCGACTGGTTAATGCAGTCAATGACGAGAAAATGTTACCTTTTTTGTTGTTTTCATCTGATTTGTTTTTCGATGTTCTGAAATTGTTATATGCCGATCAGAAACAGGCAGGAGTTCTGCAGTTCTTTGAAAGCCAACGGTTTTTTTACTCTGTTGTGGCACAGTTAACAATTTTATGAAGTCTGTGAAAGTAAATTGAATAATTTGAAATTGATGAATGGATAAAGAAGATGTGTGTGTGTATAAATATAAATATTTGCAATGTGGATGGAGTTAGAATGTATTAGGCTAAGTGGAATAAGTCAGGCGGAGAAAGACAAATGTCAGATTTCACTCATATGTTAAGAAACACAATAGATGAACATAAGGGAAGAGAAGGAAAATAAGATAAAAACAGAGAGGGAAGCAAACCATAGGAGACTCTTCATGATGGCGAACAAACTGAGGGTTGCCCGAGGGGAGGTGAGGGCGGATGGGATAGATGGATGATGGGCATTGAGGAGGGCACCTGTTGGGATGAGCACTGGGCGTCGTGTGTAAGCGATGAATCACTGGGTTCTACTCCCAAAACCAATACTACATTGTATGTTAACTAACTTGAATTTAAATAAATAAATTTAAGATAAAAAACAAAATTATTTTCTGAAAAAAAAAACCCCTGTGGTTTTACATTCTATGAAACCTAACAGTGTAAGCAACCCGAGTTATAAAGGATATAGTTCATATCTTGAGAAAAATTCTAATTTCATATTTGTAAAGTGCATCATAAGAGTACTTTTTGACCTAATAATTGTTTTCTCCTCCTGACCTACAAATTAAAAAAAATTAATTTTGCTAATCTTGATCCCGTTGAATATTCTTGGAACAGTTAGAGGTGGTATTCAGAGTAGGATTATTGGTCACAAGGGGAAGAGACATTCAAAGGTCAGTTTACTCATTTTCTTATTTGAGTGCAAGATCTCAATTACTCATCTGGACATGTGGGAATCTATTTTGCATTTAAGACTTAGCAGCCTCTTTCTGGACAGTTTGTAGGAGAGGAAGGAAGCCCAATGACTCATTAGAAAAATAGGGGTTTTATAAATCATGTTAATTGCAGTATTTCACATGCAGACAACTCCTATAGAGACCAAATTCCTCTCTAAGAATAGTATAAATTTCTCATCTGGAGAATGAGTTGACATCATCACCAGATGTGGTTAACTTTTTAGACGGAGTGACAACTATGTGTCTAAGTTGTAGCTGTCTCTCCTAGAGGCTAATTTACTGTTTCGGGATGACCTTCTCCCGGGTAGGAGACATCCCCTTCACCAGTGTGCAGAAGTGGAAAACAGATCAGAATTGCAGAGCTAAGGTTGTAGAGCCTTTCTAGGGCATGTGATGACCCTAGACAGGTCGTGGTGCTGCCTCAGAGGCGGTTCTGGTGCCCGGGGTGAGTGAGGTCTGTAACAGCTGCTGTTATCGGGAATCTAGGTATAAACCGGCAGGGGAGAGGGTGAAGCCATGACCTCTGTGTTCAGCCACACCTGCTTCCTGAATTCAGTTGGGGTTGATTTTTCTTCTCCATACGTCTGTCTCCTGCCCTGCTCAGGACCGGGGCTTAACCCTTTCTGCTTTGTCTCCTGGAGCACAGGGCTCTGCACACTGGAGGTGACCTGTACATGAATGAACGTGTGGGAACGATTGGGCCTGAGGTTCTCTTACAGGTTGACTTGCTAATTGTCATTCCCCTGGTATAACTCGTTCACGTTGTTTGCCTGTTCACCCGTTGAAGTCCTAAGCCAATTCAGATGAGCTCCCAATATACATATCAGAGGCTTCTGTGACCGGAGGCTGGCAGGAACCTAACCTCTATTTCCACTAGGAGCAATGGCCCGGTATTCCCTAATTAGGGTTGGAGCTGACTTTGTAGAACATGACTACTGAGAATAACTAGAATCCCCTGGGATTGGGCCTCAATGTCAGGGGCTGTGAGGGAGCCAAGGTTGTGTGAGATCCCACTGCTTCGATCAGTGGGCTGCGGTTAAATACACGTACTTAAAAAATGTGACCCTCTCTAACATGTGATGGGGCGCTGAAATTTTCAAACCTGTAGGTGACAACTTTATACCTCTTGGTTTTTCTGTGTGCAGCGTTTTGGATCTTTTAGTTTTTAAATTAATCATGTATTTCACACATATCTTGTTCATTGAAGAAAAATTGTAAAACACAAGGAGAAAAGAAGAAAAAAGGCATCCGCATCTCATTACCATGCATTTATGTTAATGTTCATATTTGGTGTATATTCCGTATGATTACGTTTACATTTGTTTGTGAAAATATAAAAATAACATATACCAGTTTTAAGCCTGTTTTTTTTTCTCTCACCTAACACGTTGTGACCATAGTTATACCCTGATAAGTACAGATCCACATTGTAATTTTTAGTAGCTGTGTAATAGGGATGTCCTATAATTTATTGAAGCAGTTTCTTATTGTTGGATAGTAACTTTGTTTCCAATGTTTTGCTGATAATTGAAGTTGAGTGTGGTGTCAGGTGATGAATTAGGATGTTGCTATGTGTTGCAACCTCACGAGACCAGAGCCGGAACCCCCCCCCCCCCCCCCCCCCCCCCCCCAGCTAGGATGCTTCTGGATTCCTGAGCCTCAGAAACTTTGTGAGGTAATAACCATTTGCAGTGTTAGGTTGCTGAGTTTTGGAGTAATGTTACATAGCGATGGATAACAAATACAACTCTTCTGACTTTTTATACTAATGATTTCCTGGCTTATAGTTTTACCAGCTATGTGTGTGTGTAAACAATACAGTTTAGTGTGGCATATAACTTTTAATTTTTATGCATGGGACATACTCTGTGTGTGTGTGTGTGTGTGTGTGTGTATAGTAATTTAATGTTTATTTAGTTTGAGAGAGAGTATGCAAGAGCAGGGGAGGGACAGGGAGGCAGAGAGAGAGGGAGACTGAGAGCAAGAGAGATTCTCAAGCAGGCTCCATGCTGTCAGCGCAGAGCCCAATGCAGGGCTTGGTCTCATGAACCGTGAGATCGTGGCCTGAGCCGAAATCAAGAGCTGGTTGTTTGAGCCACCCAGGTGCCCCTCATACTATATTTTTTAATTGGGTCTTCAATATTATGCATATATGTTTATCCACGTAGTTTCATTATTTTTTAAAATTATTTTATCTGCAGCCAAGAAATCCACCGTATTTAGGTATCTTTTCTCCTGTTGATGTTCATTTACATTGCTTTCCAGGTTGGTGGGCTGTTATTAACAGTGTGGCGGTGAATATTCTGGACACATTTCCCATGGCACATTTCACAGGTTTTCCTGGTGGTACAATCGCTGGGCTGAAGGGTGTGGGTGCCTTCATGTTTCCTTTAACTTTCCCAGATAATGCCAGATTATTCTAATGCACACTCCCACCTTCAGGATGTGAGAGTTCCCATCGTTTCGTGTCCTTGGCCACACTTGGTATTGTTAGACTTTCAGATTTTTGCCCGTCATGTAGTGATGACTCATTGGGATTGCAATGTACATTTCTGTGGAAACCAAGTGGTTATAAACTCTATCGTTTATGTGGTGGCCACTTGAATTTTCTTTTTAGTGACCTGCTTGTTCAACTATTTTGTCCGTTTTAGAGTTGGCCGTCTTTTTCTCGTATGTGGCAGTTCTTTATAGATACTAGATACTAGTTCCTTCTGTTGTATGTTGTGCATATCTTTTCCTACTCCATAGCTTGCCTTTTCACTCTCCAAAGACAACGACGTCTTTTGCTAAAAACATTTTTTTATTTTAACGTAGTAGGATTTTTTGTACTCAATTTTATTAGTCTTTCCCATTATAGTTTTCTGCTTTTGAAATTATATTTAGAAAGGCCTTTCTGCTCAGATTACAGGATTACACAAATATTTACCTGTGTATGGTGGTTTTATTTTTGTAGTTTCATTTTTTTTTTTTAATTTTTTTTTTTCAACGTTTATTTTTTATTTTTGGGACAGAGAGAGACAGAGCATGAGCGGGGGAGGGGCAGAGAGAGAGGGAGACACAGAATCGGAAACAGGCTCCAGGCTCTGAGCCATCAGCCCAGAGCCCGACGCGGGGCTCGAACTCACGGACCGCGAGATCGTGACCTGGCTGAAGTCGGACGCTTAACCGACTGCGCCACCCAGGCGCCCCTGTAGTTTCATTTAAAAAATGTTCACACCATCAGTTTACCAGGAATCTTTTTGATGCTGGGTTGATGGCAATGTTGTTTTTTCTTTTTTCTTTTTTTTTTTCCTCCAGGGTCATGAACATGGTTCGTGAGGTTATAGACTAATTTGACCTCTTGCTACCAATCTTAAATGCTACTTGTATTGTAAAATTGCATCCTGGATGTATTGGCTTTATTTCTGAAGTTTCTGTTTTGTTTGTTGTCACTTTTGCTGACTTAGGCACTCTCTGCTTTTTAAAATTACTGTAGCTCTATGGTACATCTCTAGTAGAACCTGTTCCTATTCCTTGGTGGTGTTCTGCAGCATTCCTGACTTCTTTTTTTTTTTTTTTTTTTTAACATACTTATTTTCAAGAAGAGTCCTAGGATCCTTTTGTCCATTTTCTCAAAATTTAACATCAGAATTATTGGGGTTGTGATAGATGTATCTGTGGGAAAACGGACTTGTTGGGGATTTTGAATCTTCCTGCTTATGAATGTGGCATGAATCACCATTTACTTTCAAATTCTTTTATGTCCCTCGGTATAAAATCTTGCAGGTTTTATTTCAACACGGGTCTGGCAAATTCTTCTTCAGTATTCCAAGTATTCTTCAGTATTCTTAATATTTTCTGCTGCTGGCCTGAATAGCCCCTTTTCTTCTGAGTGTTTTATTTTTTTTATTATTTTTTTTTAATGTTTATTTATTTTTGAGACAGAGAGAGACAGAGCCTGAACGGGGGAGGGTCAGAGAGAGGGGGAGACACAGAATCCGAAGCAGGCTCCAGGCTCTGAGCTGTCAGCACAGAGCCCGACACGGGGCTTGAACTCACGGACCGTGAGATCATGACCTGAGCTGAAGTCGGACGCTTAACCGACTGAGCCACCCAGGTGCCCCTCTTCTGAGTGTTTGCTAATGCGTGGCTTTCCAACCCCTTCTCCCACTAAGACCAAGGGGTTCTGAGAACTGGCTGAGATGCCGGGCACCACCCCAGCTCTGCCCTTACCTGTTTGCCATAGTAGGTTTTATTTGTACAAACAATTCTGTTTAAAGCAATGTTTTCCTGACTGGTTATTGGTAATATTTTAAAATCTATTTTTGTGCATATTATTATTATTAATTTAAAGTTTATTTACTTATTTTTAATTTTTTCATGTGTATTTTTTGAGAGAGAGAGCACGAGAAGGGGAGGGCCATAGAGACACAGAGACACAGAATCCAGAGCAGGCTCCAGGCTCTGAGCTGTCAGCACAGAGCCCGACGCGGGGCTTGACCCCACCACCCCTGAGATCATGACCTGAGCCGGAGGTGAATGCTTAACCGACTGACCCGTCCAGGTGCCCCACCTGTATATATATTATTTTTTAACAAATGACCCTTATTGATTTTATTTTTGTGTGTGTGTGACTCATCTTGGATATCTAGGTATTCATTCATTCATTCATTTGAAGCGTATTTATTGAGTACCCACTGTATACCAGTACTGTTTTAGGTGCTCAGAATGCATCTGTGAACAAGACAGATGAGTGTATTGTGTGGTAAGTTCAAAAGCGGTAAGGACTGTGGACAAAAAGAAAACGGAGGGAAGATGGATAGGAGCGTTAGAGGCAACTGTGGGGCAGTCGTGTTTAAGATAGGGTGGTCAGCGTAGGTCCCATTGACAAGGTGAGGTCTGAACAAAGACTTGGAGGGAGGAAGTTGGCTGTGCAGGTATCTGCCGGAAGGGTGCCCTAGGCAGAGGGAACAGCCTGAGTGAAGGCCTTGGGGCAGGCGCGTACCCAAGGAGTTTGAGGACCAGGAATGAGAGCCGCTGGAGGAGACCGGGTGACGGGAAGGAGGGTGGTCTGGGAGGATATGGGGGACTCTTCATGTGGGGCTCACTTTAAAGACTGATTTCACACCGAGTGGTAAGGGGAGGCTTCAGGAATATTGCAGGAACAAAGTAGATTGACATTTTAAAAAGATCATTCTGGGGTACGTGGGTGGCTCAGTCGTTAAGCATCTGACTTCGGCTCAGGTCATGATCTCACAGTTCGCGAGTTCAAGTCCTACACCAGGTGAGCATGAGCCCTGCTTCCGGTAAAACACGAGTCCCAGGTGAGCCTCAGTTCTCTCTCTCTCTCTCTCTCTGCCCCTTGCTCACTTGCGCCCTCTCCTCTCTCTTTCTCAAAAAGATCATTCTGGTTCTTCCATGAAAACAGACTTTACTGGGGCAAAGGTAGAAGCCAGGAAGCTGTTAGGAGGCTGCTGTTGCAAAGGCCCAGGATGTTCCTGTGAATCAAGCACTTGGCCAGCCTTTATAGAATGAACACTTTGATTTTTTATACACATGGAGTATTTTAGTATGCTTTAAAAATGCCCGCACATTAGGGGCGCCTGGGTGGCTCAGTCGGTTGAGCGACCGACTTCAGCTGAGGTCGTGATCTCACGGTTTGTGAGTTCGAGCCCTGCGTTGGGCTCTGTGATGACAGCTCGGAGCCTGGAGCCTGCTTCGGATTCTGTCTCCCTTTCTTTCTGCCCCTCCCCCACTCATGCTCTGTCTCTCTCTGTCTCAGAAATAAACATTAAATTTTTTTTTTTTTTTTTAAAGCCCACACAGGGGTGCCTGGGTGGCTCAGTCGGTTAAGTGTCCAACTTCAGCTCAGGTCGTGATCTCGCAGTCCGTGAGTTCGAGCCCCGTGTCAGGCTCTGGGCTGATGGCTCAGAGCCTGGAGCCTGCTTTCGATTCTGTGTCTCCCTCTCTCTCTGCCCCTCCCCTGTTCATGCTCTGTCTCTCTCTGTCTCAAAAATAAATAAACTTAAAAAAAAAAAAAAAGCTGCTGAGGATTCAACTCAGTTTAAAAAAAAATAAAAATAAAAAAGCCCACACATTTAAGAAATATACATTTTTCTTTGTAAAGTTTTTATTGATTGATTCTGAGAGAGAAAGAGAGAGGGTGAGCCGGGGAGGGGCAGAGAGAGGGGGAGAGAGAATCCCAAGCAGGCTCTGTGCTGTCAGTGCAGAGCCCATCATGGGGCTCAGTCCCATGAACTGTGAGATCATGACCTGAACCGAAATCAAGAACCAAATGCTCAACTGACTGAGCCTCCCAGGTGCCCCAAGAAATACACATTTTTTTAAGGAAAGAGGTGGAACAGAAGAGTGAGGGTAGCAGGGTTGTCTGTGGAACAGGGCGTCGTGCTCGAGCCTTGTCTTGCATGGGGAACAGTAGGGAAGGGAGCTCGACAGGCATTGGAGGCCAGGAAGCAGGAGGTGTCCCCTGCATGTGCTGGGATCAGAGCCCGGGGATGTTACTGGGGTGAAGTCCCTGTCCCCAGCTCCTCCTGGGGCGTGCCAAGGACTTACTCTGAAGTCCGTGTTTTGCTACCAGATGATCCCTGGATATCAGCTTTAAATTAGTGTTTATTTTCTGCCGTCTCACTTGTCTCGAGCAATTCACCCAGGAGCTCCGAACAGCTCGGTAATTTGTTGCTCAAGAGTGGGAGTAATGAAGAACTTTGTTTTTAAGTTAGGACGCCCTATTTCAAATCCAGTTTTGTTCGTGTGATAAAGGTTAGTTTCTGTTAAATCCCAATAGTTTGGGTTCATGCTGGTGCCTGTTAAACTTAAGAACCGTGTTTACACTTTAAGAAGACGACTTAAACTTTTGGAGAAGGAAAGAGGGCCAACTTCTTTAAAGGAAATGCTGTTTTTATAATGCCTCTGAGATTATCAAGAAATATGAATAATTCAGGGGTTTAACCCTAGAATGAGTAGAAACTAGCTTTCACCGTCTTAGAGGAGCTCATCATCACTTTGGGGAGCTCACACTTTCCGCCCTCACCTCCAATTTTATTTCACACCCTTGGAAGATACTCAACCAAGAACAGCCTAGAAACATTTGGGGTGGAGTTTCTTTGCCTTGGTCCTTTTGCTGTGGGCCCACACGCACTTTCTCCACCCTTCTGGGGCATGCCCCGTGCTAGGCTCGAAGTGAATGCGTATGATGTATGGGTTCGCCAATTGGCCTTATGTTGAAGGAAAGACAGAAGAGAGTGTCATGGAAGGCTTAAGGATTTCTTTTCTTCTTTGGTAGTACAAAGTGCTTTTTGTTGTTAATGCATGTGCAATCAGACAGCTTCATCCACAATGCACAGCAATTCAGTAATATGGCTCTGCCTGGTGCAAAAATACCTCATTTTGTATAGAAATGCAGAATCGCTTCATGTAGATAGAATAGAAAGAATCTTTGCTTTATTCACATATGAATAAAACGTCTTTGTTCATGGGAAAGAAAAGTGCCTCTTATTGTTTAGAAGCTCTGTCAATTGTAAATTAAGCTGATGGCCCGCTATATTATATCTTTCAGGGAAAAAAATAGCTTTTCTTCATACGAGTTTGGGCCCTACTACCTAATATGGTGGCATAAAATGATTTTTGCTTTGCAGTTTGGTTATTACATAAAAAGAAAGGCCTTACGCTTGCCTCAGCTATCACCTCTCAGCGAATGGTTTTAGCAAAGTTTTATAATTTGGACTCAAAAGTTATTTTTGTTTATATTCTCTGTCCCACGTAGGATTTGAAGGAGCTTGTAAGAAATTTAAAAAGTAAGGGGCGCCTGGGTGGCGCAGTCGGTTAAGCGTCCGACTTCAGCCAGGTCACGATCTCGCGGTCTGTGAGTTCGAGCCCCGCGTCGGGCTCTGGGCTGATGGCTCAGAGCCTGGAGCCTGTTTCCGATTCTGTGTCTCCCTCTCTCACTGCCCCTCCCCCATTCATGCTCTGTCTCTCTCTGTCCCAAAAATAAATAAACGTTGAAAAAAAAAATTAAAAAAGAAATTTAAAAAGTAAAATGTTAACTAGAATGATGAATCATGATCAGGGAAACTGAAAATACATCGTGGTAAAGTCAAGGCTCGTGGGGGTCTGTGGGAGTCGATGTATATGTAAACACGTCTGTAAAGAGGTCAACAGAGTTGCTATCGTTGACGCTCAGATTTGATGTTGAGCTTCCTAGCAGCCAAAGGGAAAAGAGGGAAGGGTCTGTTAATCCTCTCCCTGGCTCTGCAAAGGACTGCTTTCGAAGCATGCCCACCACCCAGCAGGGGTAAGGCGTTCAGGCTTTCCCAGAAGGGAACTGGCCAATCAGAAGAGCAGAGTGCATAAAAGGATGCCTTGGGCGCTGGCACCCCAGGGTGCATGCCGGCCTTCCCCTCCATAGGAGGCATCTGCTCCGGAGAGCCCCCCGAAGGACTACAGGTAGAAACAGGGCTGGCACGAGTGCCTGGTACCCAGTCAGACGAACTCTCCGGCTCCACGTGTGGATTCCTTCTCTGAAGTGTTCACTGGTCCTCCGCAAAATGAGGAGTTAAAGACAAATACGGAAAAAAATGAGTTTCTGTTGAATCTGAATTTCCTTGATTTCGGAGATCATGATCTACTTATAATTTTAGTATTTAAAGGAAGCAGCAGTAGTTTTAAAAAAAAGAAGCATTAAAGTAGCCTTTCCTTTTTTTAAATTTTTTTTAATGTTTATTTATTTTTGAGAGAGAGAGAGAGAGACAGAATATGAGTGGGGGAGGGGCAGAGAGAGAGGGAGACACAGAATCCGAAGCAGGCTCCAGGCTCTGAGCTGTCGGCACAGAGCCCGACACGGGGCTCGAACCCACGGACCGCGAGATCATGACCTGAGCTGAAGTCGGACGCTCAACCGACTGAGCCTTTCCTAAGAATGAATAGTTAGAAACACTTTGTTGTATGGAAACAATAATAGTAAATTATTAATAATTACTGTAATGTCAAATTTATTTATTCTATAAAATAAATACATATATATTTTATAGTACATATGTAATACATTTGTAATAATATATTTTTTATTATTCTTACGATTACTAGTACTACTGTTGTTATTTACTGCCTTTAAAATCCCAAAGTTTTGTGGGGCGCCTGGGTGGCTCAGTTGGTTGAGCATCTGACTCTTGACTTCGACTCGGGTCATGATCTCACGGTTCGTGAGTTCGAGCCCCAGGTCGGGCTCTGTACTAACAGCACGAAGCCTGCTTGGGATTCTCTCTGCCTTCTCTCTGCCCCTCCCCCCAACTCGCTTGCTGATGCTTCTCTCAAAGTAAATACACATTGAAAATGTTTGCGACATTTAAACATTTAAAAAGTTTGCAAACTCCTGTTCTCTTGGGCTGTGAGCATCCCTAACCACCTGCTGTAGTCTCCAGGGTCACGATGAAAGGGCTCCATTTTGCTCTCCCCAGGTGTTCTGCATGTGTGGTCTCCCCCCCACCCCCAATTCATGATGGCTCCTGCGAAGCCACACCCCCTTACCTTTGCCACCTGTCCTAGGATTTTCTCCTAGCACCCCCACCTCAGACCTGGCGGGTGTGGGGTAGTGCCTTTGCCTTAGGGTTGCATTTGGATAAGCTCACGGGGGTCCCAAGGCAAGAGGGGGCTTTGTCACTTGGGGCGATACTGGACCTAAAAGGGGCCAGGCCCTCGGATGGACAGTCACTCATCCTGTGGTTCTGTGTGGTGTCGGCAGGACAGACTCCCTGCCATGGGAGGGTCACGTGGAAAAGCAGTGATACAGGATCTTCAGACCAGGTCCCACGAGGAGGTCTGGGATGTCCCTGATAGGTCCTCCCCAGGGAGGCAAATGCCACCTGTTCCTTAAGGGACGTGGCCCCGCCCTGCTGGGGGTTTTGAAAACTCCTCAAGAAATCTTACTGCCAGCGTTGGGGCTGTGGGTGAGGTTGCCTTCCTGGAATGAGGGACGTGGACATTAGCTCCGTACCAGCGTAAGAGACAGTCTGTATTTAAGGCAATTAAAAAAAACAACAACCAAAAAACCCACCTTGGGTAAAATGTATTTAATCTTTGCTTTCTTAACAATTCTCTGTTTATTTAATATGGATCTAATTTCTTGCCTTCTCTGAGGTCCCCTGACTCTTGGAGTCAGAAGGCTTCTGGGAGGGGCGCCTGGGTGGCTCAGTCGGTTAAGCATCTGACGTCGGCTCAGATCACGATCTCGCGGTCCGTGAGATCGAGCCCCGCGTCGGGCTCTGGGCTGACGGCTCAGAGCCTGGAGCCTGCTTCCGGTTCTTTGTCTCCCTCTCTGTCTGCCCCTCCCCCGTTCATGCTCTGTCTCTCTCTGTCTCAAAAATAAATAAACGTTAAAAAAAAAAAAAAAAAGAAGGCTTCTGGGAATTTAGGTTCCAAAAACTTTACTTCCAGCAGCACACAGAGCGTGAAAGCGTGGTGCTTTTCTTGTCCCCGATGTCAGCAAAGCTGCTTCTGGTTCTGATGGAAGCTGCTTCGGTTCGGTTTTCAAAACCTGCAGATTGGAATTAGGAAGGTCTTCTGTCTCTCCGTTCCCGTGAGGGCAGCCAAACTGTGGTCCTGTGCTGGCCGTCTTCTCCCTGACCTTGGCTGTCTTCTCCCTGACCTTGGCCGTCTCCTCCCTGAGCTTCACGCCTCTCTCTCTCCCTCCCTCCCTCTCTCTCTCTCTCTCTCTCTCTCTCTCCCTCTCACACACACGCACACCCCGCAATCCTCCTGCTCCCCCGCTTCTGTCTGGCTGTCACCCTGCTCCATTTCTCTCCCCACGAGCTCCCTCCAGACACGGTGTCCTTCTGCGTGAACCCTTAGAGAATACTCATTACCTACACGAAGGAGCCACCAGCAGCATCTTTAAAAAGGTTGTGTCTGGGGTTCCTGAGGGGCTCAGTCGGTTAAGCGTCCGACTTCGGCTCAGGGTGTGATCTCGCGGTCCGTGAGTTCGAGCCCCGTGTCGGGCTCTGGGCTGACGGCTCGGAGCCTGGAGCCCGCTTCCGATTCTGTGTCTCCCTCTCTCTCTGCCCCTCCCCCGTTCATGCTCTGTCTCTCTCTGTCCCAAAAATAAATAAATGTTAAAAAAATAAATAAATAAATAAAAACAAAAAGATTGTGTCTTTCTTCCTTCCAGAGCAATGTGAAAACACTCCTCTTTAGAAAAACTTAGCTACCACCGGGCCTTACGACACATCCACGTGCCCTTTCTCTCCAGTCAGGTCTCAATGGTGTGATGAGGTAGAGTCCGCAGTACACAGAAGTTGTGCTTTTCCTGTCGTGTGTCTGTCTCCCTTCGAGGGGCGTGTTTGTGATGTCTTCCTTGGCCCACCTCCTCCCGGTGGTCCCTTAATCCCAGCAGAGTTCAGAGGCATGCAGTTGGAGGGAACTTGGAGAGGTTGTTTAACTGAGATACGATTAGGTCAAGGTTTTGAATTTTAATTTTTTTTTTTTTAATTTTTTTTTTTTTTCAACGTTTATTTATTTTTGGGACAGAGAGAGACAGAGCATGAACGGGGGAGCGGCAGAGAGAGAGGGAGACACAGAATCGGAAACAGGCTCCAGGCTCTGAGCCATCAGCCCAGAGCCTGATGCGGGGCTCGAACTCACGGACCGCGAGATCGTGACCTGGCTGAAGTCGGACACTTAACCGACTGCGCCACCCAGGCGCCCCAAGGTTTTGAATTTTAAACTTGTAGGGTGTGAGGCACCTGGGCGGCTCAGTCGGTTAAGCGTCCGGCTGTTGGTTTCCGTGATCTCGCGGTTTTGTGAGTTCGAGCCCCATGTCAGGCTCTGCGTTGGTAGCACAGAGCCTGCTTGGGATTCTCTCTGTCCCTCTTGCTCTGTCCCTCCCCCTCTGTCCCTCTCCCACTTGTGCTGTCTCTGTCTCTCACGAAATAAATACATGTGAAAAACCTTACAGGGTGTTAATTACTTGGTGATGGGAAGGACATTTCTTTTTCTGAGAGCACGATCGTGACTGTGGAATAAAGACCATCAAGTAATGCAACATGGCGTCACAACTTTCCTGATCTACCCAAGCCCTCCATTGTTGAGCCACATCGGGTGTGTCACCTTCTGTGCCTAGACACGCGGCACCTGCGTCCCGTGGTGCGTTGGCTCATGCTTTCCCTTCACTGGGAATTCCCTTCCCCCTCCTCTCAGCCTCCCCAAATGGCGCTCAGTCTCCAGGGCCCAATGGCCATCCTGCTCCCGCCCAGAGCGCTTCCCTCCCCCTCTGCCCTAGACGTGACTTCCTGTCGCTGTGCTCTTTGGGGTTTGCACGTCTGTCTCTTCCAGTGTATGCTGACCCTGTGTTGATTTCTGCCTCCCACTCAACCCAGGGCACGATGAATCTTTGCCAACTGGAAGTTTTTCCGTGTCATCCCCAAAGTGACCAAGAGCAGAAACGGTAAATGAGTAAGGATCAGAAGGGGTGATCGTCATCGTACGTGGATGGTTATGAGACGGACAGGAAGTACGGAGCGCTGTAGACATGATGGAATAGCTCTCATCCCAGAGGGGGTTTCCGTTTACTTAGGATTCGCACGTAGAGAAAATAACGTGAAACAACCCATCCCTGAGGGTTGTTTTCCGTCGCTGTTCCTTCTGTGCTGTTCGTAGGCGGCTTTGCTCAGCTCCTGGTAATGGAGGGAGACGGTGCACTGTAGGGACCTGCTCATGAGAGGTCTGGGGACCCAGGGCATGGGATGAAATAATGGGAAAAATAACTTTTCCGTGATACAGTGAGGTGTGATGCTCCACTTTCCAGAACGATGGCTCATCTTCTTTGAATGTTGGGACCTGAAGAGACTATTTCCCTTGGAAAACTTTTCCCACCGACATTTCAGCCCAGCAAACTCTTTTAACAGCTAAAGTGCACGGGGGTGTGTTTAGGGGCGAGGGGGGCATCACGTCTGCCTATGTGCTCAAAATGGCTTAGGGAAGAGAGAGAGGGAGGGAGACAGAGGGGCTTGGGGACTCAAAGGACATGAAGTGACATTTGGGAATTGGTGAAGGGTATTGGAGAGCTCTGTAGCACGGGGGAGCTCTCTGTAAGAGTCTCGCAGCTTCCCTGTAAGCCAGACGTTTATTTTAAAAAAGCTATTTTATTTATTTATTTATTTAAAAAAAAAATTTTTTTTCAACGTTTATTTATTTTTGGGACAGAGAGAGAGACAGAGCATGAATGGGGGAGGGGCAGAGAGAGAGGGAGAAACAGAATCGGAAACAGGCTCCAGGCTCTGAGCCATCAGCCCAGAGCCTGACGCGGGGCTCGAACTCCCGGACCGTGAGATTGTGACCTGGCTGAAGTCGGACGCTTAACCGACTGCGCCACCCAGGCGCCCCTTAAAAAAGCTATTTTAAAAAATTCTTTTAGTGAAGCAAAAGAGAGGGGCGCCCGGGTGGCTCTGTCGGTTTTGCATCGGACTCTTGATTTGGGCTCGGGTCACGATCTCGCTGAGGTGAGATCGAGCCCCTTGGCAGGGGGCTCCATGCTGGATGTGGAACCTGCTTGGGATTCTCTCTCTCTTCCTCGCCCTCAGCTAAATAAATAAATAAATAAATAAATAAAAAAGCAAAAGAGAATTCTTTGAATTGTTTTCCAGTTAGAAAGAATGTGGCAGTTGTAAAAATGGTGGTGGTTGTTGTTGTTGTTTTTAATCTACGGTAGTGCATTGTAATTAACATAGTTTTTCCAACATCACGAAGCAGTGAACTCAATTCTGATGCAGTCTACCTGCAGGCAGCGTCACACCCCACGGGTGAAGGGCTCCGGCCCACGTGACCGTCCCCTCCCTCCTTCTGCCGCCAACTGCAACTCCAGGCTGTCACCTGTGCTCCTGACTTACCAGCTGTACCTAGGAGGTTCCCACACCCCCTTCTTGGGCTCATCGATCTGCTAGAGCGGCTCACAGAACTCAGAGAAACTTTGTACTCACTAGATCACCAGCTCGTTCTGGAAGGATGTCACTCTGGAACGGCCGGATGGAAGAGATACTTGGGACAAGGTATATGGGGAGAGGAGAGGAGCTTCCGTGCTCTCTTCGTGAGCCACTGTCCCCAAATCTCCACGTGTTCATCAACCCAGAAGCTCTCCGAACCCTGTTCTTTTGCGTTACTATGGAGGCTTCATTAAGCAGGCTCGACTGATCACATCATTGGCATTTTGGCAACTGATTCTCCCCTCCCCTGGAGGTTGGGATTTGGACTAAAAGTTCCAGCCGTCTGATCACTTGAGCTTTCTGGTGACCAGTCCCGTCCCAAGGCCCCCACCCTAAGTCCTTCATTGGCATAAACTCTGGTGTTGCTCTAGAGGTAGTCCTTATGAATGAATGACCAAAGATGCTCCTATCGCTCAGGAAATTCCGAAGGTTTTCAGAGCTCTCTGCAGAAACCTGGGAGGAAGACCACATACATTTCTCCTATCACAGTAGCTGAACATCTGTTTGTGCCTCTTGTTGTGTTTGTGCCTCTTGTGACCCTGTCTTAGGTCAGACCTCTGCTACCTGGGTGTGAGCCCCTAAAATGTCCACGTCCTAATCCCTGGAACCTGTGAATGTTACTGTATATGGCAGGGGAATTTTGCAGACGCGATTAAATGAAATCAAATTAATTAAATTTAATTAAATCAGATCTTGAGAGATGGGGCGATTATCCCCATCTGATGTAGTCGGGGGTCTGATGTAGTCACAGGGTCGTTACAAAACACTGGAAGAACAGAGGAGAAAGTAATGTGAAGATAGAAACAAGAGGTTGGGGTGATGTGATTCAGGGGCCAGGGGCCAAGGGACGCGGTGGCTTCTAGAAGCTAGAAAAGGCAGGGAGAGGGATCGTCACCTGGAGCCTCCAGAAGGAACGAGAGGTGTGGACACCTTGATTTTCGCTCTGGGAGACACATTCAGACTTCTGACCTTTAGGACGGTAAGGAAATTCATTTGTGCTGGTTTGAGCTGCTAAATTGTGGTAATGTTTTATAGCAGCTGTAGAAAACAAGTATACCGGGTGAGGGCTTTTCTCCATGGGGCCATAATTAAGCCAGGAGGACGCCTAAATAGGAGCCTGAGCTCGGATAATCATCGTTAGCATTTCAAATACTCTGTTCTCACACTTCACTTACTCCCTGTGCCTTAATTCGGTCCCCAGCTTTGTGATCACCTGCATGACAAATGGAACTGGAATGAATTTCAGAGCCTGACATCACCACACGGAAATGATGCGGTTTATTTGGCAGGTGTTTTGCTTGAGAGGGCCTGGCTTTTGGTGGCAATTGTGGCCCCTGGGGACGACGTGGGGAAGGGGGAGGTGGCAGAGCGAAAGCTGATTCCCAGGCAGGGTTTCTCAAACCCGTGTGAAGGAGGGACCCGGCTTATAAGGAATTCCTGGTGTTGAGTTAAGTTTAGTTTTGTTACGAATATTGTTACTTAACTACGTGTAAACATAAAAGTGAGTGTGAACTTATACTTACGGCTTTAAGGCAACTATGGGGTCCGAAGTTGTTTCGAATTAAATGCAAATAAAACTGCCAACCCAATTTTGCATTTATTTTGTTTGCTGAGTCTAAATGGATGCTCTCGACGTGACCTCGCACACACTTGTGAGGTTCTAGCACGCTATCGGCGTTCCAGCGGGACCACGTTTAATTCTCTACAAAGATACTATGTTGGAAGAAGCGTATGCGTCACGGTAATTCATTGATCCGTCGAGAGCAGTTTTCAAACCCAAATGCAAACATTGAATCGATTCCCATTTGTATACAGATCAAAACAGACTGAGGCGAACTGTCGTATTTGCTAGTGTCCACTTCGCGGGTAAAAGTCAGGAGAGTGGCAATCTTGGGGGGGGGAGATGGTTGTACCACAAAGGGGTGCGTGGGGACCTTCTGGGTTGCTGTTGGTGTTCCATGTCTTGACCTGGGTATTGTTTCTTTGGTAGTTTTTTCCCCCCTATGCTATGTTTTTAGAGTATAAAACACACGTGTGCAGACCTTTGGATTATTATAAATTGAATAGTCAGAAATCAGAAATAGAACATTACAAGCACCCCCAGAAAGCATGTACTCTGTACTCTTTCTATTTATAGCCTCCTCATTCCCCCTAAAAGTAGCTCCCGTCCTGCCTTCAGTAGCGGTCACTGACTGCTTTTATTTATAGCTGTACAACCTAAGTGGGGACCCCCAAATACTATGGTTCCTTTTACCTAGTTTTGAACTTAAAGAAAACAAAGTCACGTTGTGGGCCGCAGGACAGCTGGCCGCTCCGAATCTGTGCTGTCTGTCTGTCTGTCTGTCCACGGTCTCTCAGGCGGTGTCGTACCCTGCGGAGGTGGGGCCGACGGGGCTCTGTGGATGGTGGGGGGCGGGGGGGTACCAAAGAGAGAGGGTCAGGAGGTGAGGAGTCGTCTTCTTCATCAGATCTTCAAATGTGTTGGTGTCCACCCAGAGAAAAAAAGCCACCATTTAAGACAGGCCCGCATTTCTCTTCACCTGTTAAATGTTCCGTACAAAGTTGACTTGAGAACCTGAAAGTTGAGTCATGGGGAGTGTGGGGCCCAGAATTAGCTGCCTGTCCGGCTGGCCTCTTTCTGAGGTTTTAGTTCCTTGTTACCGATACTGGTTCTTCCCTTTCCAGTCTGAAAACCAGTCTCCTTGGCAGAATAGATGGTAACCAAATGTCCAGACTTCTGCAGTGGAGAGTGAGGTTTTGTGAGTAAGACATGAAATCTGTAACGGGAGTAAACAGACGATCGAGCGAAAGAGATCGTGTATCATTAACTCACGGGGCAGGTAGGCTGTAGGAACCACGCTGAGTTTTTCACGTACGAGGGGTTTCTGCTCAAATGGGGGGTGGGGGTGAAGGAACCAGCATGGAAGCCGGAATCATCTAGAGGGTAGGGACTCAAGGAAGAGGCTGCTGCCTGCAGGGGTGCGGGGCAGAAGGAAGGGGCGGTACTAAAAGCCCCATGCGGTCACAGAGGAGAGGAGGGGAGAGGCTGTCCTGGGCCGTGCCCACCTGCAGGGATGGTTTGAGCTGGGACACCAGGTGCCCGAGCTCCCGGAAGGGTGGAGGCGGTACGCAGTGACAGCACCCTTTTCTTCCCTCTGCCTTTGTTTCCGCTGTTGGAACATAACCAGAAGCCCGAGCGATGCAGATTTTGGAGTCCCGTCCCAGAGCCACCAAGCAGACGCAGAGGGTGGGGCTGGAGCGGAGACGAGGTCGTCGTCCTGCCTCAACACGAAGGCCGTAGTGCGCGTCGATTGCTGGTTCCAGAGCATGTGGCCTGGTGGCCAGCTCTCTGGTGTGTGCGCACCAAGTAGTGGCTCCTGGCAGGGGCCGTGTCCGCACTGAGGCCGGTCTCCCGTGGTCAGCAAGGGGGGCTCGGGGGCAACAGTTGCGTCTGATCATTTCCCAAAGGCAAGTTGGATTGGTTTGAGATTTTTGTGCCTTTTCCAGGTCAGAGCAACAGGTCACGACATCCGAGGTCTTGTTCTGGGTCCTCTCCCAGCCCCCTGGGTCTGTGTGGGTCTGGAGCTGTGTGGGCAAGGGGGCAGGGAGAACAGATGCCGGGTGGAAGGGGGGATGAGGGGTCTGGGGCATGTCGGCTTGGACATCCAGGAGGCAGCTGGGTGTGTGCATCTGGATCTCAGGAGAGTGATTTGGGGCTGGCGCTGCTAATTTGGGTGCTTGGTGGTAAGTGAACCTTTGAGAGTGTGCAGAAGTTTCCAGGAGTGTGAGAAGAGGTGAGGGGAAAGTTGAAACCCGACCTTGCAGGACCCCCAGCATTTTCTTTTTAAAAAACATTTTTTTTAATGTTTATTTATTTTTGAGACAGAGAGAGACAGAGCATGAATGGGGGAGGGTCAGAGAGGGGGAGACACAGAATCCGAAGCAGGCTCCAGGCTCTGAGCTGTCAGCTCAGAGCCCGACGCAGGGCTCGAACTCACGAACCGTGAGATCATGACCTGAGCCAAAGTCGGACGCTTAACCGACTGAGCCACCCAGGTGCCCTGAAAAACTATTTTTTACAGAGCTTAACTAATTACCTTTTTCCCTCAATCATAAGAGATGTTCAGCATTTTAAGAGAAGCTGATATACCCACATATGAATTTATATGACAAATAGAAGGGCGATTTTTGCACCATTAACACCCTTTCATTTTTTTTTAGCAAAGGATTCTTCGATGACACTTTTAAGCCTCTAAAGTAAATTTAAAATGTGTTTTGAATGATGAAAACCAGGTTTCCATGCAATTCAGGACACATCCTGGAGAGGAAGTACAGTTGTGAAATGTTGAGCAAGGCCGCGGAAGTTTTCATAGGAAGGAAGAGAATGCAGTATTCATTTCTACCTTTCCTTTTCTCTTATCAGCATCTCAAAATAGACCGACCATACATTTTATTGTTACTGTTTCTTTGCTACTACATCAATGACAGTTCACTTGATTTTAGCCTTGGGCTAAGATGACATCGTGAAAACAAATGAGTATTTATTTATTTATGTGTATACTTATGTATTTATTTATAGAGCGTTTGTACACCCAGGAGCGGGGGAGGGGCAGAGAGAGGGAGAGAGAAAATCTCAAGCAGGCTCCAGGCTGTCAACACGGAGCCTGATGTGGGGCTTGATCTCATGAACCGTGAAATCATGAGCTCAGCCAAAACCAAGGGTCCGACGCTCAACTGACCGAGCCATCCAGGCGCCCCCCCCCCCCAACAAAGGAGTATTTTAAGGTGCCCGTCCTTGGAGGAGTTTGGAAGGGCAGGGCTCATGGGAGGGTTTGCTGAGAGGTGTGGGGTGGGTGCCCAGGAGAGTGGCAGAACATGTTGGAATAGAGTTGGGAAGGAAGGTCCCGAATGGCACAATGTAGGACCCTAACTGAGGGTGCCCTGTCATGGGTGTGGATCCCAAGCCATTCCAGACAGCGCTGTTTCCCAACCCAAAGTTTGGAGTTAGGAATGAGTTCACATCCTCAGTTTTGGGGAAACTTCTACGAAATCCTGGAGATGTTTCTGGCCTTCCTCACTAGGTGCAGACCCAGCCTTAATTTATGCATCTGGGATGGCCCATGTTTTATTTTTGCCATTATTCTTCTCATCCCTCACTGGCCTCAAATCTCCAAAAACAGCTGACTGTGAAGTCCGAAAAGATTGTCTTCCCGGCTACGAGTGCCACGTGCTGGCAAAAGCAACAGCGACCCCCAGAGATCACCAAAACCCTCCGGCAGTGAACCGGGAAGGCCAGAGTTGGTGCCCAGCAGTGTTCAATGTAACCAAACAGCAGAGGTCGGAGGGCGTGACCAAGGCCATAGAAAGTGATCATACTACACAGATGATGTCTTCTCTGCCTGTTGGGAAGCTATACTTAAGTCTGCCTATTTTTTTTTTTAATGTTTGTTTATTTTTGAGAGAGAGAGAGAGAGAGAGAATCCCAAGCAGGTGCTGCATTGTCCACCCAGGGCCCAACTCACGGGGCTCAAACTCACGAACCGTTGAGATCGTGAGCTGAGCCAAAGTCCGATGCTTCACTGACCGAGCCACCCACGTGCCCCAAGCCTGGCTTTTCTGAGAGTCTTGGGGAGTGAGGCAGGGGAAGGTGGCAGTGGGTCACATGCACCGATTGGGAGCTCTGAAGGGCCTCTGTGGCCCCAGAGGCTTTCATTTGCAAGGTGGTAGGTGAACCAGCTTTTTCCCCCCAAAGCTTCAACACGTCCAAGTTGCTTACCTACTGGCCGTTTTCTGTAAAAAAAAAAAATCTGGGTTCTGTATTCTTTGTCGTTCCGTTACGAAGGATGTCTCTTCCCATGTCCAAAGAGAAATTGTGTAGCTACGTGCCTTTCACTGGTTATTTCTGTTCAGCTGTTTTCTTTTCATAGGAGGAATTTTTCAAAAAGCTTTTTAGGATTACATCCCATATAACTCGTGTATGCAGATAAAATCATAAATTACTAATTCTATGCTTTTTTCTTTTTTTTACTAAAGTTTACTAAACTAATAGGTTTGCTTTCCTTTAGTGAGTAGTCATGATTTTCTCTTATTACCATCTAGCAACTCTGTGATGAGATTTTTTTTTTTTTTTTAATAATCTTTTTAACTTCACTGAAGGTCTCCAGGCCAGGAGACCACATGCTTTAGAGATCTTATGGTTATTTCCTTGCTATCATTCAGGGCCCGATGTCCCTGGACTTTAATTGGAGACAAGTGTCACTAATAGAAATTCAAACAATATCGTTAATGTGCCCTTGAGTGCATTTTGGGGCAGTGGTCTGTGGTCAGGAGTCAGGACAGACCTGTCTGGTATGTACTCTTCTGGTGGTGGGGACACCATGACAAATTAGGCAGGCACAGTCTTGTTTCCAGGGATCTCAGAGGCCATTGCGAGAGGCTAGCACGTCATAAACTGCTGTGTGGGGTGATAAGGGGTGATAAGGGCTGCGTTAGCACTTACTGTATTTTGGTTTTGGTTTATTTAAATCCAAGTTAGTTAACATATAGTGTAATAATAGTTTCAGGAGTAGAATTTAGTGATTCGTCACTTACATATAATACCCAGTGGGGCGTCTGAGTGGCCCAGTCGGTTAAGCGTCTGACTTCGGTTCAGGTCATGATCTCGCGGTTCGTGAGTTTGAGCCCCGCGTTGGGGTCTCTGCTGACAGCTCGGAGCCTGGAACCTGCTTCGGATTCTGGGTCTCCCTCTCTCTCTGCCTCTCCCCCACTTGCGCTCTGTGTCTTTCTCTCTAACAAAATAAACATGAAAAAGTTTTGAACCCCCGGTACTCCTCCTGACAGTTGCCCTCCTTAATGCCCATCCCCCAGCTAGCTCATCCCCCTACCCACCTCCCCTCCAGCAACCCTCTGTTTGTTCTGTTTGCCTCCCTCTCTGTTTTTATCTTATTTTTCCTTCCCTTCCCCTGCGTTTATCTGTTTTGTTTCTTAAATTCCACATATGAGTGAAGTCATATATTTGTCTTTCTCTGACTTATTTCACTTAGCATAACACACTCTGGTTCCATCCACATTGTTGAAATGGCAAGATCTCATTCTTTTTGATCGCTGAGTAGTATTCCATTGTGTATATACCACATTTTCTTTATCCGTTCGTCACTTGTTGGACATTTGGGCTCTTTCCACAATTTGGCTATTGTTGAGAGTGCTGCTAGAAACATTGGGGTGCATGTGCTCCCTTCGAATCAGCATTTTTGTATCCTTTGGATAAACACCTAGTAGTGCAATTGCTGGGTCATAGGGAGCCCTTATTGTATTAAGGGGACCCACAGGAGGGGCCCCCAGCTAGGTCTCAGTGATGCAAGCTGGCTCAGTCCAAGAGCCCTGGGCCCTCAGGACCAGCCAAGAGGGTTCTTGGCTTTGCACAGGATAGAAATAAAGTGTGAGCTGAGGGGAAGTGAGGACAGGTTATTGAAGTCATAGAGAGAGTGTAGATATAGACAGGGCATCCGGGAGACTCAGAAAGACCAGAAGGAGTCTCATCTTTGTGTGGGCTCTGGAGTTTTTATTGAGGACGTGGTCCTTCTCAGGCATCCACGAACAAAGATGTCCTCCGTAAGTCACTTGTGCCCTGGAACCAGGGGTCTTGGTGAGTCGGTGGTCTTGGAAAACCAAGAGTCATCATGAAGTTCATGATGACTCTGCCCGGTCATTCCTTATATGTTACCTGTTGTGCTGGAGGACTGCAAAGAAGCTCCGTGACCTTTATGAGGAGGACATCCATATCTGTTCTATGCGGCATGTGTGTGGCAGGGGCATAGTCCTAGCAAGAACAGAGCAGGAAAAGGAGAAACAAAAGCAGGTTTTCATGGGGTCCCTTTAGTTTTCCCTGTCTTATCAGGAGGCAGGCCACACATGGCAGTGACACTTGAGCTGAGCCTTGAAGGTTCGCTGGGTGGGAAAAGGCTTGTGGATAATGGAAGCAGCACGTACAAAGGCAGGAAACAACAGGCTACTTTGGGGCGCCAGGGTGGCTCGGTTGGTTGAGTGTCTGACTTTGGCTCAGGTCGTCCTCTTGCGGTTCATGAATTTGAGCCCTGAATCAGGCTCTGCCGCTGGTGGTGTGGAGCATGCTTGGGATTCTCTCTCTCTCTCCCTCTCTCTCTCTCTCTCTCTCTCCCTCTTCCCCTTCTTCGCTTGTGCCCTCTCTCTCGTTCTCTCTCAAACTTAAAAAGAACAGGG
This sequence comes from Prionailurus bengalensis, assembly GCF_016509475.1. Lineage (NCBI taxonomy): Eukaryota > Metazoa > Chordata > Mammalia > Carnivora > Felidae > Prionailurus > Prionailurus bengalensis. The sequence goes on along the minus strand of NC_057355.1, from coordinate 3,698,168 downwards.
TGCTTCTATGTGACTCAGAGTTTAGGAATGGAGGAGTATGGGGTGCTTATGGGGAGTGGCAGTGAATGAGACTGGAGAGAGGTGGGTGGCGGCCAGATCACGGAGGTCATGGTATGGTGTGTTTAGGAGTATGGGTTTTCTTTTAAAGGCAACAGGGGCCACTGAATCAGTCTGGGGGGTGACATTACCTGGTTGGTGTTTTGGATATCTCACTGGCAGCCGGTGGAGGGGAAATGGAGGAGCCCGTTTAGGAGGCTGTTAGAATAGTTTGGGGGTGAGGTGATGGTGGCCTGACGGAGGAGGCATTCAAGGGGATGGAGAGAAAGAAATGGAATTGGTGGCTGATTAAGCGGCAGGGTGGGGGGAGAAAGCGTGGGACAAGTGAGAGGGAAGACAGATTGGTAGCATTTTGGCAGCTGCTCACTTTCATTTCTATGAGACACATGCATGCACGCACACACACGCACGCTCGTTTTTCTGGGAGTCCCTTAGAGTTTCTGTAAAGTCTATGACAACTTTATCAGATTCCAGACTTTATCAACTGTGTGAATGGTGGTTCCACCAGTTGAGAAAGGGATATGGGCCAAGAAGTCAATTTGAAGAACAGAATGATGAGTCTGTTAATTTTTAAATTGTGTGTTTGAGGTGTCTTTGGAATATCCAGAGAAAATGTCTGGCAGACACTTGGGGTGTGAAAAGAATTGAAGTTTAGGAAAGAAGTTTGGGCTGGAGATATAGATTTCCAAGTCAGCAGCATATATAGGCTGATCTAGATGGGTAAATCCATGGGAATGGGTTGAAATACCTGGGGAGATCCTGTAGGGCAAGAGAGAGAGGGAAGGCTGAGGCTGTCATCACGGTCGAGTAACACAAAATCATGAAAGTACTTAAGGAGTGTCTGGGGAGTAAGGGGAGAACACTTAGGCCACGGAGGCCAAGAAAAGGGAGACTTTCCAACAAAGAACGGTCAGTAGGGTCCGAATGAAGGCAGGCCATGTAAGCGAAGCGCTGAGATTTATTTGGGGGATTTGGAAATGAGAAGATCCCTGAAGAGAACAGTTTAACTGGAGCCAGATTGTAAACTGTACCGATTAGGAACAAGTTTGGCTGCAAGTAACCCCAACCACGTACAGATCTGGGTTCATTTTATTCCGATAACGCCAAGTCCAGAGGCGGGCGGCCACTGGTGTGTGTGTTCAGCCGCTTAATGATACCACGGCTGCACGGCTTTAGTTCTTAAAGCCTTTTCCTTGTAGTCCCTACTGGCTGCTGCAGCCTCGGACACCAGGGCTCACGCTCAAGGCCGGAAGAAGGAAGAGGGAGTGTCATCCCAACAGCTCACCTTTACACCAGAGTTTCCCGGAACAGCCCCCCCCCCCCCCCCCCCCCCCCCCCAGCGCACGTCCGCTCGGGTCTCATTGGCCCTATCGGGTCACGTGATTAGCTGTGGTCGCGAGGGATGCTGGGAGAGCGGGGGGCCGGGACGGCACCTGCCGCCTAGCGATCCTCCTCCTGGCCTGGGCGCATTGCCACCTGGAGCGAAGCCCGGGCGCCGCGGGCACCGGCGACGGATGGAACCGAGCGGGCGGCCGGCAGCGCGGTGCTGGCCCTGGCGGGCGGGGACGGGACCAGCCCGTGGGAAGACGGGGATGATCCGCGTGAAGGCTCCCGAAGAAGCGGTTCTGAGAAGGAAGGGCTAGGCCGGTAGCGTGCGGGGAATGCAGGGAAACGGTGCACGGTTCCGTGGTAGGACGCGAAAAGCGTGAGGACGGTGAACGTCGATTCCGGGGAGCGGGAGACGTTGAAGAGCCACGGTTGGTTTTCACAGCCTGGGCCGTCCGCCGTGAGATGGGGGTCGGGGGAGCCCGTCCTTTGCTTCGCCTTTGTCCGGGGGCCTCAGCGGCCTAGGAAGGAGTGCACACAGGTTGCGGGTGTGGACGTGTATCCCCCTAAAGCTGTCCACCCCCAGCCTCCACGTGTTCCCCTGTGAAGGCCGCTGCTTACGCGTGGCACACGGGGTCAGCCTGGCCGAGAGATCTTGCAGGCCCCTGCGAGCATCGCAGCCCGAAGGGTGCCTGGAGCTGGCTTCTCCCCTAGCCCGGCCGGGGCCGACCTCAGCCGGTCCACTGCCATCCGGGAGGGTGCGCCCCCGTTTTTCTCTCTGAGCCTCCTTCCCCAGAGCTGCTGGCCCCCAGGATTTGGAATGTGCGGTGGGAGAAGGGGACAGCGGGGCGGGGGAGCTTCTGGGTGTTGTGGACGATGCACATGCCTCTTGTTGGTCCCTGACGGGTGCTCAGAGAAGACTTCCTTGCCTCTCTGGTTGGTGTTTGCTTGACCCCTGCCAGGAATGCACTTTTTTAATGCTGGTGGCAGTAGCCCACTTTTTCAAGATCCTCATGGGGAGGGTCCCTTAAAAATATATTTTTTAATGTTTATTTATGTTTGAGAGAGATGGAGTGCAAGTGGGAGGCGCAGAGAGAGAAACACACACACACACAGAATCCGAAGCAGGCTCCAGGCTCTGAGCTGTCAGCACAGAGCCTGACGTGGGGATTGAAGTCATGAACCGGGATATCATGACCAGAGCTGAAATCGGACGCTTAACCGACGACTGAGCCACCCAGGTGCCAGGGAGGGTCCCTTTAATACCACCGGCCCCACTTCTGGCCCCAGGGTGTGCTGACCTTTGATCTGCCCTGAGTTTGGGGGTTCGGTTACTTCCCAGAACAGCAGTATCTCTTCTCTCTTCCTCATGTTGGCACAGGACAAGGGACTCTGGACCTTTTCTTCTGTCTCTGGGTTTTTAAAAAATCCATAAATTAGTTGACCTGCTAATGCAACTCGCAGGGGCTCCATGAAAACTAAGAAAAACCAACGGGGAAAAGCCACTTGACTTTATAAAAAGAAATTAATTTTTTTTCCAGGATAAAGAGTTCTAAACATGAGTATCAGAAAAAATCCTTCCCTTAGTCTTTCCTCAGTAACGTTAAGTGCCAGAAAATACTATAGCTCGCAACACCTCCAAAGTATTGAGGAGGGAATAGATTGACCTCCAAATATTGTATGTAGCTTGGTGCCTAGCGGGCACTCCAGTGTTTTCTGTTGAATGAATTCCAGAATGCGAAGGTCTCTTCTTTGGGGTGGTTATAAATAAACATGTATAACTTATTGTTACTTTGGTAAATAGAAATGTGTGTGTGTGTGTGTGTGTGTGTGTGTGTGTGTGTGTGTGTGTGTGTTTAAATTAGGTAAGAGGTGGGAAAAACTATCCCTACTGTTAACAGTGATTATACCTGGGAGTAGGGGGACTTTTGCCCCTTAATTCTTGTACATAAGTCAGATTTCAATTGATAATGTTTTACATTTTGTATTTCTCATTATTTTAATTTTACAAAATGCCATCTACATAAAACAGCGCTATCATAGGTCAGGGCCTAGTTATGCAATTTTAAAATTCAAAACAAGGGGTTCCTACTTATTAAAAGAAACACACAGCTGTATCATTTGTGCCAGAACTCTCTTTAGACCGACATTTATTGGTGAGCGTTAGGAATAAAACATTCTCAGCATCAACTTCCTACCTCCTTTTGAAGGTGGTGAAATTTTCCTAGGATGACCCAGGTGGCTTGATAAGAATGAAATACCTTTTTTTCCCGGCCAGACTGTTTCATGTGGTTCAAAACGTATTATCTCATCTGATCTTTTGTAACTCCCCTCAAGAGCTATTTGATCCTGTCCTCATGAGGTCTTCGCCTACCTAGGTCAATGCAAAGCATTCGTAACAGAACCAATCAAAAGAAAGGAAAAAAGGAAAAGAGTAACTTCCTCCCGAAGTCCCAGTGGAACTCTGGGCTCCAAAGTGGGCCTGTCTGTGGTCTGGACCCCATGCACAGGGCCCCAGAAAGAGAGCAGCCTTCTTGATTAATTACATTCCTGAAAGACTCTGCCTTAACCGTGCAGGGTCTTTTACAAAGGAAATCCTGCAAGATCACGTTTTGCTCTGAAAGGGATCAAACACAGAATACAGGCTAGAATCCAACTTTTGAAAAGGTCAGACTCATAGAGCCCTATAGCTAATGATCATTGGATTGGGTACATGTGAGCAAACTTTTAAAGAAACATAATGACATTTATGGGGAAAAAAATGTCAATCTCATCCATCAGTCCTAATTGAAAATGGCCAAAGAAATATAAAAATGGATGCAAACCGGCATCAGTGCTGGAAATAGAGAAGTCCTCCATTTATATGTCTTCAGCTTGGAGGAAATTCTGCCCAACAGAATGCAGACTTTCTCGTTGGCCAAATCATAGCTGTCTCTTCTGAGAAAAAGCGAGGGTGTGCAGAAAATGAGTAGAAGAGATTCTAGTACACTCTGCTCTTAGTGATAGCCTCCAGTTTCTAGGTGTGGAGCTGACAGGGTCAGCCTCTGAACTTACTAGGGCCATTTACTCCAGTCAGAACCCCTTTCCCCATGGTGGGTCCACAATGTAGGATCAGCTTCTGTAGGGAGCCCAAAGTCAAGCCTGGCCCGAGGACAGCAGACCTTCCTGATAGAATGGCTGGGATGCCCAGAAGGGGGGTGGTCCTGGGCACACAGCTAAGAGGGGTCGAGCGAAACTCCTTTCTCCTTCCTGTCTCTTGTTGGGTTTTGCTGTAGATTCTGGGACACATTTCCTTAACTCTGTCTTCCCAATAAGCAATTCATATTTCAGCTTTGTCTGTTCTGTGCTCACCCTTTTTTTTTTTTAGGTTTTTTTTTTTTTACCCCATTTTAATAGCTCTTTTTTTCATTGGAGCCTTTTCTTGTTTTATGTATACAGCAACTTCTCAAATATCTCTGTGGGTGTTAATGAGAAGTTTTACAAGTTCCCCTCTGCACCTTGATCATCTCTGCTTCCTTTGGGTCATAAACTTTCCTCTTTGACACTTCCCCTCATGCTCCTAGTTTTCCTTAAATTTCCATGATTCCTGGCCATTGGTTGATAAGAATGAGGGACGCTGTCCAACACTTAGGTAGTTGGCTTAAGTTTTGTCTATTTGTATATTGGCAGACAGTGGAAGGACTGAGTGTTGGGTGGGTGTGGCACCAGTGGGCTTCATGCTAGAGTGAGGGCCACAGGACAGCAGACAAGAAGGCTGGAGAAAAGGGTTTTACCCTGGAAATGGAGTTCTTCTATTCTTGGGCAGTACTGCCTCTCTATGTTTCCCCTGGTATCTGTTGGGATGTTTGGAAGGATCTCTTGCATCTCTCAGGTCTTTATACCCACTTTGGGGCCCAACAATTAGAGCAGTCCACTCTCTTTAGGTTCCAGGTTCAGGACAAACACCCTAGCTGCCTGTTTCTCAGTGGTAATATTAATGGTTCATGTTTAAGAAGACTTAACAATGTCAGATGCTTCCCATACATTAACCTTTATGAGATAGTTACTATTAGTATTTTATCCGTGTCTTGCAGATAAGGAACTGGAGACACGGAGAGCTTCCCTAATTTGCCTGGAGTTACCTCTCTAGTTAGCAATTTGAGCCAAGATGGTGTAACTTCAGATCCTGCCCTCGCGTATAGAGGTGGGCACAGAGATGGGGCTGGAGGGGCTCCATCGATCCTTAATGCTTTCTATGCAGTTCTTTTATCGTGTCTCTTGCTGATCTCCCAGGGGCTCACTCTCTTCTTTTCATGTTTACGTTATTTAGAGTTGGAATTTCTCTGTACAGTAGTCCCCCTCCCTGCCCCCATCTGTTGTTTTACTTCCTGTGGTTTCAGTTACCCGTGGTTCGCCCTCCGTAATTTCAGTTACCCGCTGTTTCATTTATCCGTGGTCAGCCATGGTCCTCAAGCTGGTGATCCTCCTTCTGACATATTGTGAGCGGGTCACTAGTAGCCTGATGCTGCGTCAAGTGCCTACGTCATTCACCTCCCTTGATCTCATCGTGTAGGCATTGTATCCTCTCACGTCATCACAAGAAGGGTGAGTACAGAACAGTGAGATACTTTGAGACAGAGAGAGAAACCACATTCACATAACTTTCATTACAGCTTAGTGTACCTGTTCTGTCTTATTATTAGTTGTTGTCAATCTCTTACTGTGCCTAGCTTATGAATTACATTTTACTGTAGGTATATACGTATAGGAAAAAGAGTAACATATATAGGTTTTGGTACTGTCTGTGGTTTCAGGCATCCACTGGGGGTCTTGGAATGTACCCCTTCAGAGAAGGGGAGACGACTGCATGGGCTTTGGGCTTGGGAGCAGGTTTCTATGGCGTAGGTATTGCCCTGTTGCTTCCTAAGCTCTCTGGTCCCATCTGCTGTCTGTCTTCTGGGCATTTGTCACCATTTATGACCTACTGCTGGTACCGTTTTTGTTTCTCAGCCCTGTTATGTATGTGTCAGATGCCTCTCTCTCTTTCTGTATGTTTACAAGTTCATTTAAAGGTATTTGGTACAGGGGCGCCTGGGTGGCTCAGTCAGTTAAGCGTCCGACTTTGGATTAGGTCATGATCTCGCGGTTCGTGAGTTCGAGCCCCGTGTCAGGCTCTGCTGACAGCTCAGCCTGGAGCCTGCTTCAGATTCTGTGTCTCCCTCTCTCTCTGCCCCTCCCCTATTCATGCTCTGTCTCTGTCTCTCAAAAAGGAATAAACGTTAAAAAAAAAATTAAAAAAAAAAGTATTTGGTACAGTGGAGTGGAAGATGTATGTATTCAGTTCACGATCTTGATTCCATGTCTGATAGTTCCTTCCTGTATGTATTTTCTCTGCCTCCTTCCCCTTGGCAAGATGAATGAATTTCTTTATTATGCTGCCCTAATAATTAAATCTGAAGTAGCAGCATTTAGGGTACAGAGGACACAGTCACCATATAATAGCCCCTGGGGCTTTTTTTGTTCTTTTGAATATAGATTATTAGGTTCTGTATGGTTAAGTCATGATTTGACTGAGCAGAGACTTCCAGATGCGGATAGTCAGATGTGAATGTTATTTCTACTGGTCAGATGCAAGAGCACAAACAGGCCAGCGTTGTTTGTTAAGCTTCCTTAGAGACAAATAAATCATGGGAAGTGTGACGGGTGCACGCATTGAGAACACCGAATGCAGGGTTCACGGGAGGGTGTGCTTCAACATTTTCTACTGAAATAAAAACACATGCAGGGAAGTGACAGGTCCTGTGGGTGCCACTTGCTCTGTTGTGACAAAGTGAGCACATTCAAGTAACCAGTTCTAGACACAGAATATTACTAGCACCCCAGGGAGCCCTCTTTTATCATAACTTAAAGGTGACTGCTACACTTTTATCACCACGAATCAGCCTTTTCTGTGTTTAAATTTTATATGAATGGCATGATACAGGAGGTTCCCTTTTACTTCTGAACGTTTCATAATCAGAATCACACGGCACGAGAGTGTTCCACGAGAGTGTTCCGTGTTCCGTCTGAAATCTACCTATGTGTCGCACGCGGAAGGAGTACTTCCTCCTTTTTAATTGCGATACCGTATTGCATTTCTAGAAGTAGCTGTCATCTATTCACTCTACCGTCATTTCGGTGGTTTGGGGTTATTGTGAGTAATATTGCTTGTATCTGAATTTTGGTTACTTATAAGGTGTTTCTTTCGGGCCTTTACCTAGGAATGGAATTACTGAGTCATAAGAGTGTGGCTTTTTATATATTCAGTTATAGTAGACTATAGTAGACCGTTTTCCCAAGTCGCAATACCGATGTAAACTCCCTCCAATGGCGTAGGAGTGTTCCTTCCGGTTGCCCCGTTAACCCTTGGAAAAACTTGTATTATTGTTGTTTTAAAATAATTTTAGTTACTCCGGTAACGATGAAGTGTCATCTTCTTGTGGTTTAACTTGCATTTTCATGGATGATCGTGAGACGAAAATGTTTTCGTAGGCCTGTCGCCTGTTTGGATACCCCCCCCCCCCCCCCCCCGCCTTTGTGAAGTTGCTTCCACAAGGCTTTTTTTTTTTGCCCATGCTAAAAAACAGGAGTATGCTGCCTTCCTCTTAGGGACCCATAGGAGTTCTTTTTAATATCTGAATGTGATTCTTCGTCAGGTAGATTTATGGAAAATATCTTTTTCTACTCAGTGATTTGATTTTTCACTCTCTCAGTCTTGAACGGAGTCTGATATATCAGGTTTTTCTTTATAGTTAGCGTTTGGGAATTGGTCAAGCTGTCTCCTGTCCCAAGGTAATGTTATCTTACAGAATCTTTCAAGTCTTACCTTTTGCATTTAAGGTCAACAAGGAATTGTTTTTGATATATGGTGTAAGGTAGGGGTCTTAAATTATTTTTAAGAATATCATGGGATCCTGAAATGAAAGAGTTTGAGAACTGGTGCTTTAGAGCTATAAGATCCCCTCTTAAGAAATAGCTCTAGGGGCGCCTGGGTGGCACAGTCGGTTAAGCGTCCGACTTCAGCCAGGTCACGATCTCGTGGTCCGTGAGTTCGAGCCCCGCGTCGGGCTCTGGGCTGATGGCTCGGAGCCTGGAGCCTGTTTCCGATTCTGTGTCTCCCTCTCTCTCTGCCCCTCCCCCGTTCATGCTCTGTCTCTCTCTGTCCCAAAAATAAATAAACGTTTAAAAAAAAAAAGAAAAAAAAAAGAAATAGCTCTAGAGGGGCATCTGGGTGGCTCAGTTGGGTAAGTGTCTGGCTCTTGATTTTGGCTCAGGTCATGATCTCATAGTTCATGAGTTTGAGCTCCGAGTTGGACTCTGTGCTGACAGTGTGGAGCCTGCTTAAGATTCTCTCTCTCTGTCTCTCTGCCCCCCCACCCAACTTCATGCACACGCATGGATGTTCTCATTCTCAAAAATAAATAAACATTTAAGAAAAAAATAGAAACAGCTTTAGCTACATCCCACAGTCTTAAATACATCTCTATATTTGGTATTACTCACTTATAAATATTTTCTAACCTTCAAGGTGACTTCATATTTGATTCAGTTAATTTTGACATGTTTAATTTTCAAATAATTTGGGAAGTTTTTCAGGTATTGATTTCTGTGTTAATTTCACTGTGGCCAGAGATCATACTCCGAATGATTTTCGTCTTTGACATTGTTGGAGATGTGCTTCATGACTCAGCGTATGGTCTCTTTTGGCAAATGTGCCGTGTCTACTTTTGAAAACCATCGTCATCGGGGCACCTGGGTGGCTCAATCTGGTGGGCATCTGACTCTTGATTTCAGCTCGGGTCATGGTCTCACAGTTCATGGGTTCGAGCCTTGTGTCAACCACCCTCCTCCCCTCTCAAGATAAATAAATAAACTTGAAGAAAAAAAGAAAAGAAAACCACCTTTATTCTGCCCTGTTTGCTGTAGTATTCTCCATATGTAAATTAAATTGTTCAAGTCGAGTCAATCTAACTGGTGGTTTTTTTTTGTGTTTTATGGGTTGCAGAGAGATGTATAGAAAAATTAAAATATTTGGAATCATTTATTTATAGTTTTAGTTTTGTAAGGTTTTCCTTTATACATTGAAGCTATGTGATTAAATGCATACAGATTTAGGATTCTTATTTCTTAATTTTGGATTGACCTCGTATCATTTAAAAAATTTTTTTAATATTTATTATTTATTTTTGAGAGAAAGAGACAGAGCACAAGTAGGGGAGGGGCAGAGAGAGAGGGAGACACAGAATCCAAAGCAGGCTCCAGGCTCCGAGCTGTCAGCACAGAGCCCGACGCGGGGCTCGAACTCACGGACCGCGAGATCATGACCTGAGCCGAAGTTGGACGTTTAACCGACTGAGCCACCCAGGCACCCCTACTTTTTATCATGTTTTAATGTCCTTCTTTATTCTAGTAATAATGTTTTTTGTCTAAAAGTATATTTTATATGTTAGTAAGAGTTTCTCAGTTTTTTTGTTGTAGATGTTAGTGTTTGATACAGTCCATCTCTTTATTTTCTTATTGTGTCATTATATTTAATGTGCATCTCTTATTGGCAGAAAATAGTATAGTTTAGTATTTTATGATCTTGGCTGATGCTTTTTATTTTTTACTTGAAATATTTAGTCCATATACATTTAAAGTAATTACTGACATTTTTGCATTAAATCTATTTTTTTATTTGTCCCGTTTATTCTTGTGTCTTCATTTCTCCTTTTTTAAACTTTCTTTTGAATTAATCATTTTTATTATTCCATTTTATTCTCTAGTGTCTTGCCTGTTATATATTTATGATTATTTAAAAGCAACCCTAGAGATTACAACATGTATTTTTTATGTGGTGGAGTCTTTCTTAAATTAGTACCTTAAAACTTCCAAGCAATAAAAGACCCAGTAACAATTTATCTCTACCTCTTTAGTGGTGGCTTTTGTGTCATTGTTTTCATGTTTTAAAATTTTAGATATATTTAAAACCTCATAAGATAATTTTTTTAAGTTTTCAGTATTCATATAGATTCATCTTTCTGGTTCTCTTCATTTCTTGCCTTATTTCCTTGTTTCTATCAGGGATATTTTTCTTTTATTTGAAGAACTCCCTTGAGTGCTTCTTTTGGTGTGTGTCTGGGTCTGACAATGAGAAATTGTCTCACTTTTATCTGAATATTTTTATTTATTATTATTTTGTTAAGGTTTTTTTAAATGTTTATTTTTGAGAGAGAAAGACAGAGACAGAGTGTGAGCAGAGAGGGGCAGAGAGAGAGGGAGACACAGAATCCGAAGCAGGCTCCAGGCTTCGAGATGTCGGCACACAGCCCGATGCGGGGCTCGAACTCACAAACCACAAGATCGTGATCTGAGGCATAGTCGGACGCCCAACTGACTGAGCCACCCAGGCACCCTCTTGTCTGAATGTTTTTAAAATTTTGCCTTCATTTATGAAGGGTATATTCACCGAGAATGGCATTTTAAGTTGGCAGATGATTTCCGTCAACATGAAAAGATGTGATTTCATTGTCTTGTGGCCGTGCTGTGTGACCATTGTCAGCGCACAATCTTTTTGTTGCTTTTTTGGCGAATTTTTTTTTCTTTAAGTTTTCCTGTCTTTGGTCTTTGGTAAAAGACTTGTTCGGGGTATGTTTTTCTTCATATTTATCCTGCCTGAGAGTCATAGAAGAGCTTTAATTTGGAGCTGGATGTCTTTTGACAACATATATTGAGTAATTCTTGGCCATCTTCTCTTCAAATATTGCCTCTTCTCAATTATTCTGTCCTCTCATTCTGGAAATCAAAAATACACATAGGTTAGGTGTTTCCACTGTGTGTTCTATGTTTATAATATTTTTTTTGGTGTTTTTAATCGTCTTTCTCTTTATGTTTCAATTTAGATACTTTCCAGTGGTTTATCTTCCAGTGCCCACGTGCTCTCTTTGTCAGCATCTAATTGTTATTAAAGTTTGCTGTGGAACTCTGAACTTCAGTTATTGAATTCTTCAACTACAGTTTTCATTTGTTCTCTTGAAATGTTTTGCAGTGGTATTTTACATTGTCATCTATTTTTAAACTTAGTTTAAGGGTCATCTGGCTGGCTCAGTTGGTAGAGCATGTGATGCTTGATCTTGGGGTTGTGGGCTCAAGCCCCATGTTGGGCACAGAGGTTACATCAAAAAAAACATAAAGAAAATTTAGTTTCAGATTTTGTTGTTGTTGTTGAGTCACCTGGTATACCAGATGGGTTTCTTAAATTATTATTTTAATGGCAGATACCTGCGTGCAAAGACTTGGCAGCAATTTAGGTGATGTCTCCCCCCAGGGAGGATTTAGTTTTATTCTGACAGATAACAAGGGGAAAGGCAGTCCTGAACTCCAGTTTTGTCTCTTGATCACTGTGATTCTGCAGAAATCTCTGCTTAGATGTTTAGCCTTCTAGCAGCCTCCTCACACTGGTATCTTAGCATCCTGCCTCGCATATGTGCAGCCTAGGAATTGTCAGAAACCTCTAAAGGAAGTTGCATGTAAACTGTCGTGTTCACTTCTTTATGGTCCTGGGATTTTGGCCTCTTAATGTCTTGGTTTCCTTGGTTACAGTGCACTCCAGTTTTCCTCTCCCCAGCCTAGGGAGACTTCTGCAAGTTCTAGGCTGGTGCTTTCTGCTCAGCTTGTATGTTCTGTGTTGTAAGGCAGAAATTTTTCCAGAAGGAAAAAGCTGTAAGTGTCTGACTCTTCCCAGTGCATTTTTCTTCATCAGATCCTGACTGCCTTGTTTGCTCTCTGAAACCTTCATAGATTAAAAAAAAGAATTAATTTTGAAATAATTTAGACTCAGAAAAGTTACAAAACCAGTACAGAGAGCTCGCGTATACCCTTTTGTCATCTTGCCCTGATAGTAACTTACAAATAACAGTTTGTCATTGAGTAATGCCGTATTTTCCAAGCTGATAAATTCAGAGCATGACTGCTAATTGTTTGAAAGAAAAAATAAAGGGAGCTAGAGGACAGGGTGACATTTTGGTGCAGGGCTTCTCAAAGTAGATTTCTCAGAAATCTTCTCTGAGATTTTTCCTTGTAAGAGACATCTCCCGTGACCAAACGAAGGTGGAGAATGCTACCTCTTATATGCCCCTCCCCTCCATGGAAATCCATGATGCCATTTTCATTTCATTTTATTTTATTTTTATTTATTTATTTATTTTTTATTTTTTTTACAAGTGTTAGTATTTTATTTATTTATTTATTTATTTATTTATTTATTTATTTATATATGAAATTTATTGACAAATTGGTTTCCATACAACACCCAGTGCTCATCCCAAAAGGTGCCCTCCTCAATACCCATCACCCACCCTCCCCTCCCTCCCACCCCCCATCAACCCTCAGTTTGTTCTCAGTTTTTAACAGTCTCTTATGCTTTGGCTCTCTCCCACTCTAACCTCTTTTTTTTTTTTTTTTTCCTTCCCCGCCATTTTCATTTTAAAGCCTGTGAAAAATGTTTTGGTACAGAAATCTGCCAGTTCTGTTTATCCCAGCATTTCCAAACTAACATGACCAAGGAGTTCTTCTTTTGCTGTGCGCAGCCAGTGTTTTGTGGCCCACAAACTAGAAAGTACTGTCCTGGAGAAGTTTCTAATTTATCCTGGGGTATAGATTTGCTTTTTTACATTTTCTCCTAGGTTCTGGCTTTCTTGCTGTTTAATTTCCTGCTTCATTAAAGGGAAGAAGATGGAGAAGCCAAGAAGAAGGCGGCCAAGGCTGTGTTGACATTCACCACTGAAACCCCAGCGCATCTAGCTGGAAAACCAAATGCAAAAGCTTTGTGCTTCCCAAATACGCTTCTTTTACATCAGTGCTGTTGCGGTCTCTGAAAACGCCTTTTGTTTTCCGATCATCGATGAAATTGGAGGCTGCCCGGAAGTAGAGGGCCAGTGAGGGTTCTCTCTGTGGCACGGAGGCACCGTGAGACAGGCCTCGTTTCCGGCATGATCTTTTTCACTGGGGCAAGACTACACGGGCCACACCGACCTGGCCACACGACCGTATTTTAAATTTGCAGCTTCTGTCTGGCGAGCCCGGGTCAGACGCGACGTTTGCGATGGGGACGCTGAGTAGGTGAGGGCCGTTGGTGTTTGAAGTTGAAGAAGGTAGTTGGGAGAGTTTCAGAGTCGAATTTTGACACTCTTCCCTAGTCTGCCTAGTCCGCCCCTTCGTGTGGGCATCCCTGGTGATCCCCACATGGAATCTCCCCGTCCGCCCTCTGGTGGCTCTGCAGTGCCCTTCTCCTGTGGGCCACTGGCGTGATCTTCCCGGATGAAAGGCGGACCTGTTTGTACCACCCACCTGCTTGAGCGTCTCCACGGCCTGCGTGATTGTGCGTTCGTGTTCTCCTGGGGTCAGTCTTTCGTATCAGTTACCGTTGTCGATTGCTGTTTCCCGAATGCCCTCATGTCTTGTGTCTGAGCTTATGCTGTTCTCTCTGCCAGAAATGCCACTCCTTCTCTGGTCTCCTGGGGCGCACACCATATATCCTTCTAGGCTCTGTTCTTGGCACCTTCTCGTCCATATGACTTGCCTCCTCTGTCTGAGTTCTAATAGCAAATTCCGCATCCGTGTTAAAGGAGGGTACTTCCCTCGTTGTGTTCTGGCCATCGGCTTCTGCTTCTCAGTGGCCCGTGAGCTCTGGCCTGGAGAGTGATCTTCGTATCTCTACCGCATGGATGTAGTCAGTGGACTTTCAGATATCTGTGGAATTGGATTGAATGGCATCGTGTCAGTTTGAGATGCTAAGCTGAAGTGGTTTTTTTGTTTTAATGAATTTAAAGTGATATGCTGATTTCTAAGTACTGACTTTGCTGTCTTCCCACACAGGTTTTGATGGATACGATTTTCATTGTTAAATTAAATAGCTTTTGAAATTTCTTCTAGGGCTTCCTTTTTTTTTTTTTTTTTTTTTTAATGTTTATATTTGAGACAGACACAGAGAGAGAGCACAAGCAGGGGAGGGGCAGAGAGAGAGAGGGAGACACAGAATCCGAAGTGAGTTCCAGGCTCTGAGCTGTCAGCACAAAGCCTGATGTGGGGCTTGAACCCATGAACTGTGAGATCATGACCTGAGCCGAAGTCGGACGCTCAACGTACTGAGCCACCCGGGCACCCCCGATCTGTCAGTTTTCTGGTAGAGTGGTGGTGAAATCTATGATTGTGGACTTCACTGTTTTCTCTCAGTTTCTGTATTACTAGTTTTTTGAAGCTGTGCTGTTGGGTGCATCATTATTATAACAGAATTTTGGTGGAATGGCCCTTCTATTATTAGATCAATTCTCTATCCCTACTGATGTTTTGCCTTAAAGTCTTTTTGTCTGATGCTATTGTTATCAGCTTTTTTTTAAAATCAGTATTTCCCTAGTAGGTGTAATTTATCTCCTTATTTCCAGTTTTATTTTAGGCGTCTCTCTTAGAAGCTACATGTAGTTGGATTTAAAAAATCTACTCTGGGGGTGCCCGGCTGGCTCAGTCAGAAAAGCATGTGACCCTTGATCTTGGGGTTGTGAGTTTGAGCACCACATTGGCTGTAGAGATTACTAAAAAAAAGAAAAAGAAAAAGAAAGTTAAAAAAAAAATCCACGCTGTCAATTCATCCTTTAACATTTTCAATTTCATCATTTACGTAGATAATAATTACTGATGTATGTGGACTTATTACCGTCTTATATTGTGGTTTCCATTTTTCATCCCTTTCGTTCTTCTCCCCCCACCCCCGCTTTGCCAACCTTTTTTTTTTTTTCTTGTTTTGTTTTATTTTGTTTGCCTGGATTGGAAAAACTCGATTTTCCACCAGTGTGCTAGTGTGCGTGCTGTGTTGTAACATGCCTAGCATACATAACCTATACGTGCATTATTGTTTTATACTTTTAGTCGTCAGCATTAATTATGTAACCCAGACAATCCTCTATTATTTCAGCAACGTGCAAGTTTGTCCATTTCCCACCTTCGCCTGAACACGGGAGAAACACTCTAGTGCTCAGACTATCCACTCAACACCCTCCTTCCCATCTTGTTATTACTTAAGGTTGTAATTTCACCCTTTTATAAACTCATATATTTGTTTTTATATATTTGTTTTAAGTAACAGTTGAGGGAGACTCAAAATTCTGGATTTTTCACATTTCTAAACACCTTTGAAACTGATCTCTGGTATCTGCTGTTGCTGAAGAGAAATCTGCTGTTAATTTTCTTGTGGTTTTATTCTCCTGTGGGAGTTTTAGAATTTTTTATTCTTGAAATCTCAACATGTGAATTAATACCTTGCTTAGCACTTGAATGTACTTCCAAACTGTGGGCTCATACCTTCCCTCAGTTGTATACAAGAACCCCCCCAAAAAAAAACCCCAAAAAACAGAGCTATTAACTCTTAAAATACTGAGTCCCCTATATTCTATCCTTTTTTCTAGAGTGCCTATCAGTTATAGCTCATCCTCTAAACTGTTTAACTGATATTTCATACTAAAAAAAAAACCCTCTTTTTTTCCTTTAAATATTTTTGTTCTTTCAGTATATTCCTTAGTAATATTTTCTAGTTTACTGGTTCTTTCTCCAATTGTGCCCAGTCTGGAGTTGATTCCAATTATTGGATTTTTCATTTTCATTTTTGTGTGTGTTTTATTTCCAAGGTTTCTAAATTTTAATAGCAATTAAAAAATTTCCATTTTGTGTAATTATTTGCCTTTTATTCATAGAGGTTATTCCTTCATTTATCATATTGATAATATCCTAAGCATACATATAAAGTTTCTGTCCTATTGTTTCAGAAGGTTATTTTCACCAGAAGTGAATTCATGTTGCAATCTGTGATTTTGTTGGCTTTCTTACTTGGTCTTGCATTTAGTCATGTGCCTTGGAATTTAGATTTCTGGGATTAATTTTTATTGGGGAGGATGTTTTTTCTCTTTAAAAAATTTTTAAAATTATTTACTTATTTGAAAAAAAAATTTTTTAATGTTTATTTATTTTTGAGACAGAGACATAGCATGAGCTGGGGAGGGGCAGAGAGAGAGGGAGACACAGAATGGGAAGCAGGCTCCAGGCTCTGAGCTGTCAGCACAGAGCCCGACACGGGGCTCGAACTCACAGACTGTGAGATCGTGACTTGAGCTGAAGTCGGACACTTAACTGACTGAACCACCCAGGCGCCCCACTGTTTACTTATTTTTGAGAGAGAAAGACAGACAGACACACACACCATATGAGCGGGGGAGGGGCAGAGAGAGAGGGAGACAGAATCCGAAGCAGGCTCCAGGCTCTGCACCATCAGCACAGAACCCAACACAGGGCTCGAACTCATGAACCGCGAGATCAACCTGAGCTGAAGCTGGATGCTTAACCGACTGAGACACCTAGGCGCCACTTCCAAAGGGGTATTTTAAAACAGGGATCTTACACGTGGGCTTCTGCAGAGGGTTTCAGTAGCCGTTAGAAATTACAGGCAACTGAATCAGTCAATTTTTTGCTATGTAACAAACCGCCTTAAACCATAGCGACTTACAATGAAAAACCATTGATTCACAATTTTGTGGGTTGGTACTTTGGGCGGGGCTCACTGGGCTGCAGGGCTCACTGAGCCCAGCTGCTTACTCATCTGTTGGTGGTGAGCTGCCGGGTGAGCTCAAGGCCTGGTGCTCTGAGATGAGTCACCTTGGAGGGTCATCTCTGCTCAGAGTGGGCATTCATCCTCCAACGTGGTAGCTCAGGCTAATTCATGTGGGGATGGTTACCAGTGGACCTCAGAGGGTAAAGTGTCTACACAGATACTTTGTAGCTATAAAGTATTTATAAGACCTGAACTCAGTACTCTCACAGTGTTGCTTGCATTCTGTTCTATTGATCAAAGCTAGTCCCTGGGGAGAAAAATAGACTGCGTGTCCTAGTGGGAGGAGCGGCAAGGCATTGTGGCCATTTTTGCAATTTACCATGCAACAAAATGAGTGTCCCCCCCCCCCCCGCCGCCCCCCCCCGGGGTGTGGTTGTATAATTTTCATTAGATTCTCAGAATATCACCTCCAAAATTAAGAACTAATATTTTAAATTATTTCACATCCTATTTTGGCTCAGGTTGTGATCTCCGGTTTGTGAGTTTGAGTTCGAGCCCCGTGTAGGGCTCTGTGCTGACGGCTCGGAGATCTGTGTCTCCCTCTCTCTCTGCCCCTCCCCTACTCACACTCAGTCTCTCTCTTCTCTCTCAAAAAATAAACATTAAAAAAATTAAAAAAAGAAATGATTTCACTATTTTTTAATGTTTATTTATTTTTGAGAGAGAGCGTGCGAGCAGGGGAGGGGCAGAGAGAGAGGGAGACACAGAATCCGAAGCGGGCCCCAGGCTCCGAGCTGTCGGCACAGAGCCCGATGTGGGGCTGGAGCTCACGAACCGTGAGATCATGACCTGAGCCGAAGTCGGACGCTCAACCGACTGAGCCACCCAGGCGCCCCAAAATGAGTTCACTATTGAACAAAAAGATATTTGGGGGACCTAACTGATGGATACTTCCGTGTAAAGACCTTTGTGTATAGCGGTGGGATTACCAGTTGTTCCTGTTGAAGCTTATACCTTGTACCGAGGCCTTAGGACAGTCCTCTCTGACTTCTAGACAGAGCCTGAAAAACCAGAACTATTGTCTAGTGTATCAGCCAGCTTCTGTCGAGTAACAAAGCATTCCAGTGTTTAGCGTCAGACCACCACCATTGATTCGACTCATGTTTCCACGGGTGAGCGGATTAGGCCGGGGGCTTTCTCATGTGCCTGCAGTCCCTTGCAGGTCCTCTGGTCCTGGAGAGTGACTGGTTGTCCTGAAGGAGGTGTTTGGGCCACGTATCTCTCACCACCCAGCAAATCAGCCCAGGCCTGAATTCACTTGGGGGCAGCAGGGTTTCAAGAGAATGACTGAAAGCATGCAGAGTCTGCTAAGGCCTGGGCTTCCGTCTGTGGTTCAAAACAAGCATCAAGTCCGGCCCCGAATCGCCCGAGGGTAGACAGACTCCAGCTCTGGCCAGGAGGAACTACAGAGATCTAGCGACAAAGAGATAAAGAATCGTGGCCACTCTAGTCATCTCCCCGTCTCCTCTCAATTCTCTCACCTCACATTCAAGTTAGATTCTCTACACCTGGATTCCTCCTATTGACTAGTAATTCTGTGTTTGCGATAGTTGTGGAAATAGTAGCAGAAAGTCACTTACATTTAAAAGAACCTGCAATTTTTTTTTTTATTAACTGATGCTAACCGCCCCCCCCCTTACCACTGGTTTTTATGTTCATATAAGTATTTTATTTATTTATTTATTTATTTTTTAATGTTTATTTTATTTTTGAGAGAGCGTGAGTGGGGGAGGGCAGAGAGAGAGAGAGGGAGGGACACACAGAATCGGAAGCAGGCTCCAGGCTCCGAGCTGTCCGCACAGAGCCCGACGCGGGGCTCGAACCCACGAACCGTGAGATCATGACCTGAGCCGAAGTCGGACGCTTAACCGACCGAGCCACCCAGGCGTCCCACACATAAATACTTTAAACATGTAAACAAATTATGTTGATGCGATTTTCTAAAGAAGACGATGTACTTTCCCCTTCCAGTCCTCTTCTGTGTTCTCTGATGCAACCCACTCTGCAGCCAGAGCTGCTTTGCTGAAGGTTTCTCTACACCGTGTTTGATAAGGGATCTTCAGGGGCTTCTCAGCCAGACCTGTTAGCTTGGCATTTGAGAATTTGTGTGATCTGGCCTCTCTCCCTTTCAGCTTTTATTTCCCCCCATTCTCCCTCGATCGCTATTCATTATAGTTAAGGCGAAGGACGCGTTTGCCCTGCGCAGTGACTCCTAAGCGTCCAGAGACCTTTTGCGGTTGTCAGCGTGTGGGTGCCTGTGCGCTACTGATGTTTAGTGGGTGGAGGCCAGGGATGATGTTCAACATCCTACAGGGCACAGGACCGCCTCCCACAACAAAGGATTATCTAGTCTAAATATCAGAGAGGCAAGGTGGCAAAACCCCATCCTACACGTTGCTGTCTCGGGGGGGTTTTCTAAGATGTCTCATGCTGTAAGCAAGGCTCCTTCGGTGTTGCCTGTGGAAATGTCCCTTGTCCTTAAATGGGAAGCTCAAATACCAAGCCTTGTAGGAAACAGGTCCTGGGTGGGTCCTGGGTGTCTCCCTACCTCCCCTCCACTGCAGGCTCTCAGAATCATGTCTCTGAACCACTGAAACGTCTATTACTTGGTATGTTGACAATCATTTGTATCCAGCACTATTTTGCTCGTATTTTTCCTCCCTTATATTGTAATCGAGTGTGTGTTTATTAACTCTTCTGCCGCGCTCTGGGTTCCCGGATGATAAGGATCTTATTTATCTGTGTTTCTGCTGGAGCACCTTCCATGTGCTTTACATACAGTAGTTGCATAATTAATACCTGTTGTGCAGGTGAAAAATGTGTATCTTCCCATGTCCTTTGATAGGGTTACTCCTTCCAACGATTTTCTTAAAGGACTTGGTAAAAAAAAAAAAATGCAATGAGCTGAATGGAAGTTTTTTGTTGTTGTTGTTGTTGGTTTTGCTGGTAATAATTTGAGTCAGAAATTGTGGTAACAAATTATCATACAACGCAATTACTTTGTTTATTTCTGCAGCTATTTAGCGAAAAAATAAGTGGCGTTGAAGGAACGAAACTAGATGACGAATTTCTTGACATGGAGAGGGTAAGAGAGCACGCTGTTAATGTCAACTGTATTACAAACTTGATTTTCCCTGTGATATGAGATGTACTGATACTGTAAAGGATATTAGAGCGGCAGCCAGGGATGTAAAGACCCGCTAAGGTGGCGATGGGATATGGGTAGTTGGTGCCCTCTAGTGGACAAAAGTCGGAATGCTCAAAAGACGGTCAATTTTGGCAAACCATTATTGCAAGGAAAAGACCGTAGTAATTGTGATGATTTTGATGATCTATCCTAGAAAATCAAAATATATTTCTGGGACGAGACCATTCAGATACATAAAGATTGATACACCCATGTGGTGTACCAGATTCTGACTCTGTTCCCATGTGTTGTAGTAGCTGTATAACAAATAACATTGATCTGGGTTCTGAGAACTGGCAGCGTGAACTTGGATAAGCTTTTTCCTCTTTTCTGACCAGTGACACAGGTGGATAATGTGTGCCCTGCTTGCCTTACATGGATTTGAGGATAATTATGCCTAAAAATTAATGAAAAATATGAAAGCACCTAGGAAATATGATGAGCTTGTCGCAGAAATGATTGTAACAGTCTCCAAAGGAAGGCTGTAGAAGACAGAAGGCTGTCCTTTAACCTGTTTCCTGGTCAGCTGTGTGGAATAGCTCGGGTGGAGGTAGAACTGGGACCTCTGATGGTTCAGCTTCCTCAGTTTCCTTCCCCTTCGTCTTGGGCCCTTTAACCGTAGCCTTGTTTTAATAACTAGACTCCCCAGATGAGAGAGGGCAGAGAGAAAGCGGAACATCTACCTTCAAGTGAAACATCAAGGATACAGGAGATTGAAGGTTGTAGAGCTATCAGCAGGAACAGGGGAAGAAGTCCAAGCCCAGGCTGTGGCTTGGGAGGTTCCTATCCTCCGGATACCTGGCCCTGGCCAGACCGTCCTCCAGGAAGCTCCTTACTTTCTGGATGAGCACTGCTAAGTTTCTAGAGGTGTTAGCACCTTGAGAGGAAAAAGCACGTTTTGTTTTGCTTTTGAAAAACATAATTTCTAAAAACTGAGAGACGTGGAAATAGTTTAACATCGTTGGCCTACCTGAAATGACTTTTAAAAATCCCTCGGTATGTAAAGATATTATAGGTAACTTTATTACTAAGAAAATGATTCAGTTTAAATGTTAAATTTATAAACACATTTTAGCAATTTCAGTTTCAGTTGATGGACTGAGATCTCTCTTGTTTACTTCCTTTCCCTCCTAAAGCCCCAATGAATGACAGAGGAAATATAAACGTAATATCTATTTATTTCCTTACAGCAGTGAAAAGCAGGGAAATATCTAACATGTGACCAGAAGTTTTAAGGACTTTCTGGAAGAGATGAGTTAGATGGTATCAGATCCACCTAAAACATGACATGGAAATGACAAAGGAATGGAGATATTTCTTGACAAATCCTAAGCACACAGAAGTAGAGGACGAATAGTAATGTCAAGGTAAAATTTGATGCAAAAAACACTAAGTAGAAAAGGTTATAAAAAAGTTATTAAAAAGATGCAGTCATGCAGTCTGTCAGGAAATTGTAATGGTTATGAATCATTACGCACCATATAACATGGCATCTAAATACGTAAGGTAAAAGTTGTCCAAAATACATGGAAAATTGACAAAGTCCAGAGTAGAAGATTTTGCACACCTCTCATAAAATAACAGAGTAAGTTGACAATAGTAGATTGGCTCATAGATGATTAGTACAAAATATGATTAATAACTTTGTTTATAAATAGATACAGACCTCAAGTTGAGAATCTATATTCTTTTTAAGTCCATTTAGAACAATTAAAATAGTCAATCATACATTAGGCTCCAGAAAAACTAAAAAAATTCCCCAGTAAAAAATCCTAGCACACAGGATTACAAGGAAGGTATACTTTCCCAATTCTGGATGTTTGGAAATTGAAAAACATGTGATTATTCTTAGTTGAAAGAGGAAATGACAAGTAAAATCAAAGTTCATTTATTTGGTCATCAGAGACCAAATTCTGTATGTTAGAACCTGCGGTATATGGCTACATCTTACGTACATTTAATAGAAACTATATGTTTGAAGGAAATGAATAAATCATTTAAGCCAGGAAGCTAGGAAAATAACAGCAAATGAAATCACTCTAGGTGGAAGGACAGAATTGTAGAGATCAATAAAATAGGAAACAGTAGCGACAAAACCAGGCACTATTTTGTTTTCAAAAAGCCACCTCTACCAAGTGTGACTAAGGAGCACAAACACATTACATAAGGAGTAAGAAGGAGACAATGACAGCTATGGATTCTTCTTTAAAAAATTTAAAAATAAACCAGCATTGCTAGCAGCCCTCTAGCTGAGGCTGAGGTCCGGGATAGTCCGTGGCAGAGGATTTGGGGCACCGACATTTGAAGGAAATTCCAGATTTAATCAGCCAACAGAGATGCCTTCACACCAGGTAGACATCACAAAAATAATTTTTACCTCTGTACTCCCACCTGTCTGTCACGATGGTTTGCAGAAGCCATCACGTGGCATTTTGTCAGCTTGAACGACCCCCCCCCCGACATTCTCAGTTATTCTGGGAGGGAAGTTTCTATTCATTCATTCATTCATTCATTCACTCATTCATTCATTCATTCATTTTTTAAACCACATGGATTATTTTTCCAGTGTTCGTCCTGATGGCCCGTGTTTGTCAAAGTGGTTAGTGGGTGTCCTTTATTTTCTCAAGTGTTCGTTTGCAGTTTTGATTGCTGGGCTGTCCTAGAAGCTGTTCCAGGATGGGCACATCAGGCTGTTAGTTTTTGGCCATTTGTTCCTTGGCTTTTTTTTTTTTTTTTTTTTTTTTTTTGCCCCCAAAGAGAAAAGGATCTGAAGTAGAAAGTACCCCTGCCCCAGATCTCACTGTCACCCTTCCGAGATGGCTCCTGGCTTCCTGGTACCTTTTCATGTCCGAAGAGGGTTGGATACATGGAAAGGAACACTTAATTACTGCCGAATTTCTATAACTGTGGAAAGTTATCAACCTAAAACCTAGTTTTTCTTAAGCTTAAGCTGGACTTACGAATCTTATTTATAAATTTAGTACCTTCAACATAAAAATCATTTTCAGTTAATCTTCGTGTTAGTTTCCATTAAGTCATAGGCTTAACAGGTTAAATCCTTAAACATTTATCTCCAGTTACATAATTAGGCAAATTCCCTTAGACATTGCAAATTAGAATCACAAATGCAATGCATGGAACTCGCCCCAACGTCACATCAGATTTAGAAAAGCGTTTTCCAGAGCACTTAAATTTCTCGAGACTGTAATAATACAAACGTTTGGGTGATCATATTCTCTTAAACATTTCAAAAATCTTCATAAACAATCGAACACACTGAAGAGAGTTCAGAGCTTACAAAACTCGCTACAAGGCCCGGTGCACGTACGCACAGCTGGTGTGTGTGCATCAGTAATACAGGTGTGATTCCTTTCTTCATCATTTACGTGCTGTCTTTTTAAACCTTCCTGGGGCCCCGAATTTAGGCTCTCGGCTAATGGGAACAAATCCATTTTCAGGCTGGTTGAGCTCACTTGGTTGGAAGCTTCTGACCCTGACCAGATCATAGATTTTTGAATTACAAAAATGAGTGTCTTGTATTATAAATCACTCTACAACTTGCTTTCTTTCCTTGACAGTGTGCTGTGGGCATCTTCCCAGTATGTATGGAGCTTCCCTTTTTTTTTTTTTTTTAATCTTGTGATTCAAGAGAATTCCTTTATTTGGATGTCTCACAGTTTACCCAGCCAGTCTCTTATCGCCTATAATTCAAGTTGGTTTCAGTTTTTAATAGACATAGAATGGCCTGACATCCTTTTATGTCATTGCAGTTGGCTGGTGTGTTTCCAGACGCTAGGTCCCTGGAGGTCTGCCCATTAATAGGTTCTTGTCCCTTGATCCGTTTTGCACTCACAGTGTGTGTGAAAGCGCCCATCTCTCCATACCTGTATGACACCTAATATTGGGTCGGATTAATAAAAAAAATTTTTTTTTTTGTCAATCTGTGGAGTGGGAAGTATCTCCTTTTTGATTTACAGTCTTTCTGGATAGTCTGTCAACTGTTTGAACTTGTATTTTTCCCCGTTTGTTTTCTTGCCAGTTTATATTCTTGTCCTTTCCAATTGGGTTTTATTTGCTGTTTTTTTTCTTAAATGGGAGTTTTGAGTATCATGGATGCTAAGCATGGGTCCTTCATACAGTTTCCTTTCTGTTTCATTTTGCCACTTTTGTCAAACTTGGTGTTATTACATCTATTCACTGTTCAGTCTTTAATTTTACAGGGTCAGAATTTTGGGTTTTGTGTTGTGCCTAGAAGATTCTTCCCACCCCTGTATTTCGGAATATTCTTCTGTGTAATTTAGTGCCTTTGTAGACTGTTTTTAGGTCTGTATTTGTGATCCAGTCTGTAGTATGAGGCGTGAACCTAAGTTTGATATTAATTTGCCAAATTGTAACCAAAAAAGAAAAAATTAAAAGGAACATAAGATTTGAATTAATTTTACATGTTGATTTGGGGGAGGACTTACATCTTTGCACATTTAAACTTTCCCGTGTAGGAACATGGCTCTTCAGATAGATGTTGTACATTTTCTCCTTATATTTATTCCTTATTGTTGTGTATTTTTATGTTGCTCTTATGAATGGGATCTCCTTTTCCTTTATATTTTCTTTTTTTTTTTTCAACTTTTTTTTTTTTTTTTTTGGGACAGAGAGAGACAGAGCATGAACGGGGGAGGGGCAGAGAGAGAGGGAGACACAGAATCGGAAACAGGCTCCAGGCTCCGAGCCATCAGCCCAGAGCCTGACGCGGGGCTCGAACTCACAGACCACGAGATCGTGACCTGGCTGAAGTCGGACGCTTAACCGACTGCGCCACCCAGGCGCCCCCCTTTATATTTTCTTTCAGGCTGTGATGGTATGAAATGAAGCTATTGAAACGTGCCTGTTTAACTTTATTGTATATTCGCACATTCGGTGTTGGGCTAACCAGTAGCCAGTGTCCAGAAATGGTTTTGTGGGGGGAAAGATTCAGTCTCAACATAGAAAACCTTTGATATTAACATCTGCCCACAGGACACTTGGGTGTCGATTGTGAGTGGTAATGTTAGGGAGAATGATTCTTTCGTTGTCGGTTTACTGCTGTAGTTTCTAATGTGAATTGCTATTAGGGAGTCCTTATAAGCAGAGACACTCAAGTACGCCCAGCAAATAAGGAAAGTTGGGCTGAGACATGCCTGGTGTTGGCTGGAGAGGCCTTCAGGTATGTCCAGTAATCGAGTGGAGCATAGTAACTCGTCTGAGTTTTGTAAATAATACATGACCGCTCATTGTATGTTAAAAAGAAAATGAAATGAATGTTCTCCAACATCATGGGGAGGAAGAGCTGTCCCAAAATCATACTGAGAAAAATAACTGCTTCTCCCCCAAAATGTTGAAATTCATTTGGATTAAAATCTGTTAATAGTATTATACATATTAAATTAACGCATATTACCTCTGTTTTCCTGTGAATTCGTTGTTTGTCATTTACCAACATTTTTATGTTTGTGTGTGTGTTGTTGTTGTTTTTTTTAAAGAAAATAGATGTTACCAATAAAGCTGTTGCAGAAATTCTTTCGAAAGCCACAGAGTATCTTCAGCCAAATCCAGGTAAAGTTAGAAAATGTCTCGACATAGTCTATTGTTCATTCGCTGTCATAGACTAACAACCCATGTTTGCTTGGCATATGGCTGACATAACTTAGAAACAGTGTTTTCCGTGTCCAAATAATGAATTTCAGTTTTTTAAAGTCAAGCCGCCAGCGGCCGAAGGTAGTTTCAGGGAGTCCTAGCTGATGAGAAACAGAGCAGATAATCCCGTGGTCTATGGTGACATCATGTGGATAGAGACTTGGTCTTGGCAGCAAGGCGCTGCTCAATAAAGACACATTTTAGGAGACGCCTCAGAGACCCACTGAATGTTTGGTATGTTTTCTCATTCAGGCGTCTCCTCTTTTAGAAAAAAAATCTGTCATCCTGCTCTAAAGGTATAATTGAAATTGTAATTTCACATTGTAGCTCAGATGCTGAAGAAATGAGGCAGGAAAAGCAACATGAAAAGGTCCCTTGTTGCATCAGCTTCTCGACAGAAGGTTCTTAATTCCGTGGTTGTGAAGCAGCATCCCTTGATGGGTTTCTCCTGGGTTGTAAATGACAGAAACCAACAGGGGGCAGGGCACCCAAGCCTTGAATTCTGCAAATTTCCCAAACTGCCTTCCTTTTTAGGAACGTATTATTTGCAGGGAGTCGCTGTGACTCCCTTGGGCGTTAGGACTCCCCTACAGACCCAACCACCTGAAAATCCAGACAGGAACAATTTCAAAACATAAATTTTATAAAAACTGCGTCCAGGGAGGTTGGCGGGTATAGAATTCTTTGGAACTGTGTAGAGGTTTGTAATTTCAAGGGCCGCACTCCTGCCTCTCTTCTCTGGCTCCTCAGTGTCTGAGATGAGCTATGTAAGTTCCTTTTCCCGATAAATCAGCGCAGATTTAGCGAGGGCTTCCTCTTGGCAGAGGGGCTTTCCCGGTTCCTGGGACCCAGATCCCATCCTCAAAGAACTGACGTTGGAATGGGGTAGGAGCGGGGTTGACCAGCAAGGACAGAGGCCTCTGGCCGTTGCCAGTTTAGTGGATGTCAGCCACATGCCTGCCACCTCCCAGTCCCCACCCTGGAAGTGGGAAGGAAGAGCCACGTTTGCATGTGGCTACTGGAGCACAGGGACCAGAAAGAAAACCGCTTTGAAGCTGAGGCAGGCAAGATTCAAACAGGCTGGCACCAGAAGTGTCTGAAGCCTTGCTCCTCAAAGTGTGGTCCGCGAACTAGCAGCCTCAGCCTCACCCGAGAGACTGGGAAACGCAGAGCCTTGAGCTCATCCCAAACGGACTGAACCAGACTTGGCGTTTTAACAGCATCCTCGGGTGCTTTGTAGGCACCTTAAGAGTTTGAGAGGCACTGGCCTAGAACACATGAAAACAAGTGTGATTATTAAAGTAGAAGAAAATGAAAGCGTACCTCTTTACTTCCTGGAGTTATCAGAGACGCCACAAGCTGGTACGCGATTCGCTCTCTAGCCCGGGGAATGAAAGCCCAGGTTCTTAGCTTGGTATTCAGTTCATAGTCGTATTTTCCCATAGATCTCTCCTGATTCATCCTGGTTTGGTTTGGTTTGGTTTTGTTTTGGGGGGGGCACAAGTGAGCGAGGGGCAGACAGAGGAAGAGAGAGAGAAGTGAGGTTCACTTAAAGCAGGCTCGTGCTTCCCTGATGTGGGACTTGGACTCACGAACCGTGAGGTCATGACCTGAGCCGAAGTCAGATGCTTAACGACTGAGCACCCCCCCCCCCCAGGCGCCCCCCGATTCATCCTGTTTTAATTTCAGCTTAGGTCAGACTGGCCTCCTCTTTATCTGTTGGTTCTGTACCATAAACATCCCACCTTCTATACTGTTGACATGATATCTGCACTTTGTAGGCACATCTTGCTATCTGTATTCAGCATATTGTTATGGTCACACCACGCTTTATTTGCCCGGTGCATCTCGTATATTCTGTCCCGCAGCGACTAGCTCTGTGCTCCTGTAGGGCAGCCGCTGTCCTGGGTCCCTCTGGAGTCCGGAAGAGTTAGCACTGTGTGTCACACAGAGCCGGGATCAGTAAGCACTGATGGCTTGAGTCGGGGAAGAGAAGTTGAGAAGCAGTGACCGCCCATCCTTTCCCTCGGGGCAGGGGACCTGACCTGCACCGAGGAGCATCAACACAGACTCCTGTTCACTCAGCAGGAGTTCGTCTCCTCCCGTTGGCTCTGCTTCCTCAACAGGAGTGCGCCAAAGCCCTTCATCAGGATATTGAATATAATCACTCCGAATAAATTCTTGGGACAGGGAGGGTGACAGGGGCCTTTTGGTGGTTTGAAACATCCACCTCAGCGATGCCGTCCTTGGTGTTCCGTTGGTCCCTGGGAAGGATCGCCTCCCCGGTACTGGCATCTGGCTCTGGGCGTGCGTGTTGCAGGCCCTGCTCGTGTGTCCCTGTGCAGCGGGGACACTTCTGATGTTCGGACTCAACGGCGTGTGCATCATTTCCATTTTCCCCTGCTTAGCAACCCCCTCTTCCCCCCCACCGCCCGGCCACTTGGAAAAAGAATCTGGAAAATCATGTGAGAGGTGAAATAGGTCACACAGTCCCTTTCAGATGCTCCAGGTGTCCCACGTTTTGCCCACCGGGGTGACCTCAGTTTTGCCGTCATTTGTTAAATGCGATGTACCTGTCACTCCGCCTTGTCATTTTAAGGAATTACAAATGACAATGTTTTTAAGCATACAGAGCTAAGCTAGGGATGCTGAACACTGTGTCGAAGATCCGAGGACAGGTGAAGACCACCGGGTACCCGCAGACGGAAGGCTTGCTGGGCGACTGTATGCTCAAGTACGGGAGGGAGCTCGGGGAAGGCTCCACCTTCGGTGAGTGTTTGCAGATCGCCTGGAACGCTTTGTATGAGTGTGTGTGTGAGTGTGTGTGTGAATGAAGGGGGAGGGAAGGGGGGAGGGAAGGGGAGGGACAAAGAGAGGAGTGGGGAGGCTCCACCTTGGGTGACTGTTTGAAGATTGCCTGGGAGCACTTTGTGTGTTGGGGGGGAGGGGGAGAGGCAAAGGGGGGAGGCTGCACCTTCCGGTGACTGTTCACAGATCACCTGGGATCATTTTGCCCCGGGGGAGGGGGCAGGGAAAGGGGAGGGGCAGAGAGAGAAGGAGAGAGAGAAAGGGAAACCCAAGCAGGCTCTGTGTTGACAGCGGAGAGCCCGATGTGGGGCTTGAACCCACGACGCATGAGATCATGATCCAAGCTGAAATCAAGAGTCGGACACTCAACTGACTGAGCCACCCAAGCACCCCACAATACCTTCATGTTAACAAGCTTTATTATCATTATTTTTATATCACCCAAGTAATACACGTTCGTTGCAGAAGGCTTAGAAAATATAAGCTAGTGAAATACAAGAAAGGAAGTGCTGACATCACCCACAGTCACGTATCTGGTGATGGACCTTTTGTGTATTCTCATCCCTAGTCACGTACACCTTCACAGCCCTTTGTGTATTCTCATCCCTAGTCACATACACCTTCACAACGTTTATTCTCATCCCTAGTCACATACCCCTTCACAGCCCTTTGTGTATTCTCATCCCTAGTCACGTACACCTTCACAAGGTTTATTCTCATCCCTAGTCACGTACACCTTTACAAAATTAAAATGGAGTTATGGTATCTCTACCTTTATACCCTTTTGTAACTTGCTTATTTCTATCGACTGAATCAAGATCCATGTCATAAAATGATTAATCTTCTATGATACTGTTTTTTTTTAACTTTTTTTTTTAACGTTTATTTATTTTTGAGACAGAGGGAGACAGAGCATGAATGGGGGAGGGACAGAGAGAGAGGGAGACACAGAATCGGAAGCAGGCTCCAGGCTCTGAGCCATCAGCCCAGAGCCCGACGCGGGGCTCGAACTCACAGACCGCGAGATCGTGACCTGAGCTGAAGTCGGACGCTTAACCGACTGAGCCACCCAGGCGCCCCTATGATACTGTTTTTAACGGCTGTATAATAACCCGTGTTTCATGGCAGACTTTGTTCAGTCATCCCTAGTTATTGGATATTTAGATACTTTTTTCTGTACGTAAAAAAATTTTACATAGCGTTTATAAAACCATTCTCATAATCTTTAGGGATATCCAAGATTATGTTCGCGGATTGAAATCCCTGGTAGTGAAATTGTTGGGTTGAGAATATGCGTGTTTTTTTCAGATTTTTGAACCATATTTCCAAAGGGCCCTCCAGAAGGGGTGTGCCAGTTTGATACTCTCGCCAGGAGTATGTGAGAGTATGTTTCCCAGCACAGTTATTGATTGTGGGAATTACTTTTTTAGCTTACTTCTGAATCACAGGTACTTTGATACATAGCGTATAAAATTGATCTCTTAGTGCTGTGTTAACTTCACCTTTTGGATTATGTGTAAGGTAGATTTCTTTCCTCTTTGTCATCATTTTTGTGAAATGTATATTTGTATTTTTTGCCTATTTTTTCATTAATACGTTCATTTCCCCCCCTTACTGGTTGACGAGCTCTTTCAACGGTTAGGACATTTGCTCTTGGTCTGCCTTATATGTTAATGAAGTTACGCCCCACGTAGGCATTGGCCTTCTGACCTTGTGGACGGAGGCCACTGAAACGGAGGAGCTTTTGGTTTTCATATAGTGGGACTCCTAACTCTTCCTTTGTGGTTTATGGCCCTGTTGCTTTGTTTAGAAAAACTTTTCCACCCACCCGCCCCCACAAATCGTGTCAATGTTTATTCATACTTTTCTTTCGAAACATGTTTCCTTTTCTTCCCTTTAAATTTCCAAGCTCCTGATTTTAACCTGCAGATACTGTGCAGTAGGGTCCTAATTTTGTTTTCTCCCAAGTAAGTAGCTGGTTGTCCTAATACTCCATTGAAAAGTTCAGCCTTTCCCCTCTGGAGAGAAACGTTTTGTTACAGACTAAATTTTTATATTTTAAGTTTGTTTCTGATCTTTTTTTTTTTTTTTTCTCCTGGTCTGTACCTTGCTTTGCTCCAGTGTCTATTTTAAGAATTGTAATTTACACGTATATTTCAATATGCTTAACTAAAATCTCCCTTGGTTATCTTATTGTAAACAATACACGGAGATGTTTCTGTCAAAGCCAAATTCGACACTCTGTGGCTTGGGCAGTGGTGGCCGAGGGTCAGAAACAGTACCCTCCGTTTCGAACCAGTTGGGCAGGAAAGAGTCCCCAGGCTAGGAAGGGATGTCTCCTCTTTACCTTGGGATGATTTTAGAACCTGACAATGGAAAGCAAGTTAAGGAAACTTAGGAGGGATGAAGCTACCAGTGGAGTTCTGACCAGTGGTAATTTAGCGTAACTAAATTTCCACTTCTAGTTTTCTAGTTCATTTAAAAAAAAAAAAAGGGAGGTGAGGCTTCATCGCTATTGCTGTGTTACAGGTGAATAAACTATGCATGGCTGGACCAGTAGGTGTGATATCTGGAAGGTCAGAATTTGCTAGAAATGTGAATTCTTGGGCTGGCCCCTGAGGTCTTTTTCTAGCCTGGGAGTCGAGAGACCCCAAACCACATTTTCACGAGGTCCATTTGGAAAACTCCAAAACAGGAAAAATAGTTTGCCTTGGTGCCTCATGTCCCAGAGATGCCTCTTAGAGAAACGGCCTCTCGTTCTGCTCCGCTACCAGGATTCCTGCTTGCACATTACTGCGGGTCAGCTGACACTGAGATGCCAGAGTGCAGGCCAGCCACACCTGCCGGTCACAGCCCCCAAGGCCAAGCGCGGCTGTCTTGGGCCTCATTGCAAGAGCAGGCCTTGCCCGTCCCTCTGAAAGGCTGTCCCATGTGACACGGCCAGGCTTTCTTTGACATCAGAAAGGGTAAGGAGCCTCGGAGCCATCTGAAGGCTCTGGGGACTGACCTCAAGATCTCGGAGCTAGAAGCTGACAAGAGGTTTTGTTCCCTTATTTCTATTGTAATCTTTATTGCCTGACACTTAGCCCTGATGAATGAATCCTTTTTAGAGTTTACAAAGAGCGATTTTGTTCTCCAGCTTCTAAGGAACCCTAGGTGCCAGTTCACAAAACTACAGATTTCCCTGCTCTCCGAAAGTAGAGCATTGCCACCAAGCCTTTTGTAAACCGAAATGGCGTAAAGCAGAGAAGAAATTACCGTTAATTTATGTGGAAAATGTTTTGAGCGTGACCAGACCCCCAAAATAGGCTCTCTTGCTCTTTTCTGACATCTTAGGATACATCTTACTAATGCGTGCACAGAATAAAATCGAGGCAAAGCGCAGATGCTCACGGACGCAGTTCAAGGCTGCCGGGACGGGGGGCTGATGCCAATGTTCTGTACACAGTTCAGTTCTCACTACTTGGGGTCCAGGCTGCCTCTAGTGGCTCACTGCAAACCAGGGGCTGAATGTTTTCTCATTTTCGCCTTTTTTTTTTCTTTTTTGGTGAAGACAGAAATCCTCTTTGGATTTCTTCCAGTTAGCAAAACCAGGTACTAGTTATTGTAGGTCTCTGGTAAACTGATGGGGGTGCGACACAGACCTTCGAAAAGCAGTGTGCCTGTCACCAGTTTGAGAAAGGAGCTCTATCCCCATCTAGTGGCCAAAAGGGTAAATGCTTCGGTCTGTCTGAGCCTCCTACCGTTATTTTGTAGCGCAGACTACAGAACGTAGAGGGGAAAATACAGAAAATAAGACGTTCAGAAAAAAAAAAAATTTTTTTTTTCTCTGAGTCAGGATTCAGCAGTCTCAGGGTGATTCGCTTGTTTCCATGGCCCTCCACAAACGTTTGGGAAAGAATGAAGTCAGTATCACCGCTAACCTCGAGGACCCTGCTGAAG
Organism: Prionailurus bengalensis; assembly: GCF_016509475.1. Lineage (NCBI taxonomy): Eukaryota > Metazoa > Chordata > Mammalia > Carnivora > Felidae > Prionailurus > Prionailurus bengalensis. The sequence goes on along the minus strand of NC_057355.1, from coordinate 3,665,526 downwards.
ACCCTTTTTTAATTTGTATTTTCTATTCAAGGTAGTGCATTAATAGAAGTCGGTGAATCCATGAAGCTAATGGCTGAGGTGAAAGACTCTCTTGACATTAACGTAAAGCAAACTTTTATTGATCCACTTCAGTTACTACAAGACAAAGATTTAAAAGAGATTGGGGTAAGTCTTGCGGGCTCTAAATCTACCTGTTGCTACTTAAAGTGAAGTTCATATTTAAAACCATCAGAGTGTTTCTAGGGATTCCGTGAAAGCATCGTCTTGTGGGTGGTGAAAAAAATAACTCCTATTTACCTGGCTCACTGGGAAAGAGACCCAGGACCTCTTAGCTTTTTATTCTGTATCTTATTTTTTTTTTTTTAATTTTTTAGGGTTTTTATATATTTTTGAGAGAGAGAGGAAGAGAGAGAGAGAGAGAGAACATGAATGGGGAAAATGCAGAGAGGGAGAGAGACACAAAATCTGAAAGAGGCTACGGGCTCCAAGCTGTCAGCACAGAGCCCGACGTGGGGCTTGAACCCACGAACAGTGAGATCATGACCTGAGCCGAAGTCGGACGCTTAACCGACTGAGCCACCCAGGCACCCCTGTTCTCTATCTTATTAAAGCCGGCTAGAAGCCAGGATATAGGAGCACATTTCCACAGCCACTTCTCACATAACAAAATGATCCCATCACTTTGTAGTGGATTTTTGATAATGAAAATCACAACTGTGTCAGTCATATCTTTTGATACTTGGCACCAGTAGTGATTATTTTGTGCTGCTTCTCAAGGAAACCAATAAACAGGAATTGACATTTCATGTTTGGAAAACTGTTAGAAGTGGCCTTCCAGAGGGTACATGTGAGCTCTCAGGGACCTGTAGGTGATCATGTGCCTCTTGCTTAGTGGTGTTTGTGCGTATGTGCACAAACAGCGTTGAGATTCCTGCCTCACCGGACTTCTACTCTGGCGGGGCAGCCTGTGTTGACCTTACGCTGACGGGACAGCCAGCTGCCCCGAGGATTTGCCCCCAGGTATCTTCAAGAGTGATCTGAATGCAAGTCCAAGCCAGCTGGGAAGTCATTTGAACCTTGGCATACCCCCTTCCTTCCTTCCTTCCTTCCTTCCTTCCTTTTTAATGTTTATTTGGGGGTTGGGGGGATGAGGGGCAGAGAGAGAGGGAGAGACAGAGAATCCCAAGCAGGCTCCGTGCTGTCAGCACAGAGCCCAACACAGGGCTGGATCTCACGAACCCTGAGATCATGACTTAAACTGAAATCGAGTCAGACGCCTTACCGAGTGAGCCACCCAGGTGCCCCGTCCACTTTCCTCCCTCTCCTTTCTCTGGGCACGGCGCATCTCATGGGGTGGCCTCTGGACCGTCAGCATCAACATCACATTAGAAAGGCAGATGCTGGGGCCCTGTTCTAGGTTTCCCAAACGGAGAGTCCTGGATGCCTGGAATTCAGGAAAGTTGAATGAAAAACGAAAGCAACCATTCAGGGACTCCCAAGAACATTCTGCTGCCCCCCCCCTCCAGAATGCCCCCCTCAGCCCCTTACTCGTGGTCTCTGTCCCATCCATGTCAGGGAAAGCAGTGTCCTTCCTGACCTCCGAGGTCTGTCCTCCACTGGACCCCGGAATCTGTTGCCACATCCATTGTCCTCTCTCCTGAATCTCCATTCTCTCCCTTTCTATCACCTCCTCTCAGTTAACATCTGGACACATCCACACAGCAGCCCTTGACTCCCAGCACCACACCCAGAGCAGGCTTCCTGAGACGCAGACTGTCGGCAGCTGCCCGCAGGGGAGGGGGACTGAAGACCCACTCCAGCCTCTCCTGCCCTCTGGGGCCCGATTCTGTGGCCTCTCCTGCCCTTTGGGGCCTGACCTCGGCCCCTTCCTACTGTTACCTTTAGCCCCCCGGGGTGTTTTGCCGTGTTCTGTCCCTCTGTTCCTGGCCGTTCTCCCCCTCCCCTCCCCTCCTGGCTAAGTCATGTCACCTCTTCCCTTTGGGAAGCCCCTGCCCTCCCCTCACAGAATCAGGGGCTCCTGCGCTCCCCACGTGATGGCACTAAGCGCCTCGGGGGTGAGGATCCTGCCTCGTCCACTTTTGTGGCCACGATGTCCAGCATGGCATTCGTGCTTCCAAATTACTAAAGAACAGATGACTCTAGAGAAGGAGGGGCGTCCTGGGGACAGGGGGGACCAGAACAGCCTTTGCAAACGCAGAACCTTAAAACCAAACGCCCCCTTTGTTGAAAGACGTAATACGCCATTTCTTCTCGTGCTGTCGTCCTTGAGGAAAACCACAAGTCCGCCCCACAACGTAGGTCTTCCGTTTGACCTGCTTCAGAGCCGGCTGTGGACACAAATGTGGGTCGGACTTGTGTGCAAAATCCACCTGTACCTAAGTGTTGGCATTCCCCATGCAGCAAAATGGTACTCTAAATGGCTTCCTTGTTACTCAGCTGCCATCTGATACAGAAATGCTATAAAGCTACACTTAAATCCTAGAACGATCGAGAGTTAAGAGTCTGCTACTCAGAAGCCATTCATAGTCTCGACTGTGCTGCTGCGTCTCAGACCTCAGGAGTGGGGAACCTGCCCGTTTAACACACGGCTGACTTCTACCTGTAGGGGGGTTTGTGGGTTCAGTTCTTGGCCCGTCAGCAGCCATCACCCCTGTTTTACAGCCACACACGGAGGCACAGAGGGAGTCACAGATCTGCCCAGAGTCACGGAGCACATAGGAAAGATGCTTCTGGGTTTTTATCCCATATGCTCTCTTCACCTCTTCATTATGGAAGTGGAACCAGTGTGTTTCATTCACTAAAGTGCTAAGTGATGTTACCTGCATACTTCGCTGGGATGGCCTGTTCTTGTGTGTACGTTTGATGTCAGATACCTGTTTTCCAAGGATTGTAGGCATAATGCCTTGCCCCATACGGCTGTCCTGCCGACAGTATTTCTGACATGGGATCCCTCTGCTGGAATACAAACTGTGATGGGGGAACTTACTACCACACAAGGCAGCCCCTTCCGTGAATGCACACGTCTGATATTTACAGTTGTTACATTTTGTTAGAGATTCTTTTTTTTTTCTTTTTTTCTTTTCTTTTCTTTTTTTTAAAGAAATTTCACCGTTCCAGAGGTTGTGAGTGTCTGTTTCTCAGTGTGTACATGTTCACTGGTGGTATTTATTCAACTTGTTCTGTAATTGTTTGGGAACTTTATGGGAGACGCCTAAGTATTCTAGGGGCTACTAGAAATTTGTGCTTTTATAATCTCCTTTTTGGCAAGGACTTGACAGTTGTGCCAAAGGAAACATGCTTGTTTTTGGCAGAGTTAATTGGCTGGAAATTATCTGGATGTTTTATTAGAGAACTGAAGTGAGGGGCCCTATAGACAACTTTGGGAAATGGAATGTGAGTGCTGATACTGTGTCTTTATGTTCATGTAGGTATTCATTCTGCCATCCATTTATCCATGCATCCATTCACCCACCCTTTCCTCCACCCACCTGTCCGTCCATCCATCCGTCCATCCGTCTAACCATTCCCCATGCCTTGAGGACCGTCAGTAAGGGTAGCCTCTAGTGGATGCTGGGGACACACAGACGTGTAAGATGCGTCCCTGCCCCTAGAATTTAGGTCACCCGAAAGCAGTGGCTGTGATCATGGAAATAACAAAAGTTTCTTTGCCCCGTGTTTTGAATGTACAGTTCTCTGAAAGACTCTTTTGTCTTGTTCAGCACCACCTGAAAAAGCTGGAAGGCCGCCGCCTGGATTATGATTATAAAAAGAAGCGAGTAGGTAAGATACCAGACGAAGAAGTCAGACAAGCGGTAGAAAAGTTTGAAGAGTCAAAGGAGTTGGCTGAAAGAAGCATGTTTAATTTTTTAGAAAATGATGTAAGTATTTAAACCAACCAGGAGACTTTAATGTGAATGAAAACATTGACCATATGAGTAGGATCAACATGTTGAGAAGCTCTGGAGCCTTAGTTTACGAGAGCTTCCAGAATTTTCCATAACCATTATGTCCTGCCTCAGAAATAGCTTCAGACATTTGGCAAGTCCCAACTCAGACCTCAGATCTCAAGAAGGCCTGTTTATCCCAGGACTGTTCCGGAGACATGCTCCAGGTAGCCCCGGGGAGGGGGATGGTTTGGGGACTCGCATAGCAGACCGGCCCTTATGTTTGGGGCCATAGCATTGTGACTCTGCAGTGGAACGCGGGGCCCACGTCATGCGTAACGTGCGCTTTTGCTAAGACTGAGAGAAGCGTGCTGTGAGGCAGGTGTGTGAGGAGGAGAGGCTCTCCGGTGCCCTGACTTGTCATCGCGAACATGCAGGATATAAAAGCGTGACCTGCGTTGTTCAGCTGTACCATAGCGGTGCCTGTGGACTCGGGAATGATGAAGGTCTGGACACACATCCCTCAGAGACGCGAATACCCCGTTGTGCTGTAATTGCCACCACCGGCTTTTATTTTATCTGTTCAAGTGAAGTTGGATTCGGCGTCCCTGAGGGGCATGGCGATCCCCACCGGGGCACCACAAGGGCCGAAGGCCTCCCTTCTTTGCCTCACTGACGAGTCCTTGGGCGTTTGTCGTTACTGCCTTTTTCCACCTGCTTCTGTGTGGCGTCCCTGCCCTGACGCTGGCCTTGCTGATGCCCTGAGCCGTTTTGGCCCAGCCTTAGCTTTGGGCCCCATTTGCTGAACTTTCAAACCCGTGGAGACGAGTCCGAGGATTTATTTATCTGCAAAACCATGTTCTACTTACAATAGTTTATCAAAAGGTACATCAAGGTCTTGCGCTTTTGAGTCAAGTCAGACAGAACGTACGGAGCATCTTTTTTGTTTGCCGTGGTGACATGGGGGGCGGATTAGTATGTTCAGTATTAGCAAGACATTAGTCGCGGAGATAACAGTTTGAAAATCCCCGCGTCCATTAAACCCGAGTGCTGAAAAGCACCCTCTATTATGTTTCTCCTTTTAACATTTTATCAGGGCGCTTACATCTTACAGGAAGTGGGAAGAGGTCTACACAGTTGGCTGTTTTCCGTGTTAGTTTATTTTCCCTTAAAAGTAGAACTTGCCTCTTGAGATTGTCCCCAGGCAGTAGGCGATTTTGGTTTTGTCTCCGATTGCTGCATTTGATTCTTTGACGTGTTGAGAAAGTGGGTTTGAAGTGCGGCATGTCAGGTGCACGTCATCCTTACCAGGCATGCCGGCGTTGCCCTTCCGGTCCTGTGCCTGTTCGTGGCGGATTTGAACTCTGAAGTTGAGTCTCGTGCGTCAGACGTGCTGCTCCCTCAGCTCAGGGCTGGGTCCACACCTCTGCCGACGGGCTGTGCTGGCTCATTTCGGGGACGGCCTTGCGCCTTCTGGCCTGTCCTTTGACAAGAGCTCCTGGAAACCAGCCGCGGAAGTGGGAGGAGACCGAACTCCTTGGCAGCTGGGGACTGTCCCGCCGCCTTGGGACTGGGCTCCTTCCTTTTCTCTGCCCTCCTGCCCATGGCTGCCTTTAGCTGCGGTGGTGAGCCGCGTGCTCTGGTTGCTGACTCTTGCGGGAGTGGCGGTGGTAGTGCCCAAGAGGTGGCTGGTGATGGCGATGCCGACAGTGGCAAGGGGGCCATTTCTTGAGCGCTCACGGTAGAGCGTGTGGGGTCCTAGGGGCGTCCCCTGTGTGACGACACCCCTACTTTTTCCTTTCCCCTTCCCGGGGTTATAGTTGAGGAAACCCGCAAGTTACTGACCGTGTGAGCCTCAGAAGGCTGCCTTCCTTCTGTTCGTGGGGCACCAGCGGGCAGACCCAGAAGGGGACCGCCCTGTCCTTTTCCGTGTCCGTGTGTCTGGGCAGTCCCTTTGATGAGACGAGGCGTGGAAAATCTTCCCCAGTTCAGCCCTTGGACCTGCCATGCTAATGCGGAGGTGGTTGTGTTTGGGGATCAACAGCGGGCGACTTGGTGGGGGAAGACGGGGAAACCACTGCATGGAGGGAGGAGGCGTACGTACGCGGAGCTCTCGGCCCCGTCCTTGGCCCCTCTCTACCACCAGGCCAGGCCCAGCGGGTCTGCAGCCCTCAGGACCCTGACTTCCTGCTCTCTCTCGGTCACCAACCCCACGTCCAACCTTGCCACTTCGCCCTTCATACCTGTGTCTGCTCATCCCGTAGGAGGTAGCGGGTTGTGCTAATAACGTCTCTGTGGTCAGATGAGTTTGGCGGACCATAGCGGAGACAAAATTCGCAGCCTTCTTTGTCACCAGACTTTTCAGAGTCTTTATATGATAATGTGAAAAGTTAATCTCTACGAGCTTGCTAAGGCAGGATACTCTGGGAAGTCTCTCAAACTTGTTTGGCCACAGAGCTTGTCCACAGCATCATCGTTATTGCTGTCATTTCAAGGGACGGGTGCCATGTGGCATAAGGTACATTAGGAAATTACGGACTCGCTGAAAGAAAGCTCCCAGCCAGGAGTGGACGACCTGAAATCTGGTTCTGGTCTCACTTCTGCTCAGCTGTTTGCCCCTGGAGAGTCGCTTCGACCTACAGGTATCGGGCCCGACGTGAACAAGTGCAGGCAAGACACCCTTTGGAAATACGAAGTGGGGAACAGAAGTGTAAGAGGCTGTTATGTAGGCTACCGCTGTCATTGGCTTGCTCAGACTTTCTCAGAAACTCTGAATAAAGCTCTTGCCCCACTGGAAAGGGCATCTGTTTGTGATCAGACTCCTTCAGCTTCTCCGAGGAATCCAGAAAGAGTGGAGGTCTTTTTTTTTTTTATTTAAAAAAAAAATTTTTTTTCAACGTTTATTTATTTTTGGGACAGAGAGAGACAGAGCATGAACGGGGGAGGGGCAAAGAGAGAGGGAGACACAGAATCGGAAACAGGCTCCAGGCTCCGAGCCATCAGCCCAGAGCCCGACGCGGGGCTCGAGCCCACGGACTGCGAGATCGTGACCTGGCTGAAGTCCGACGCTTAACCGACTGCGCCACCCAGGCGCCCCTAGAGTGGAGGTCTTTGAGACGACAGAGCAAGAAGTCACTTTGATGATAGCGATTCCTATCGAAGTCGGCGTCCTTTGGAAACGTGCCATTTCGGTCGTGAAAGGGGACGGCTTGTCACGTTCCAGAACAGGTGCCTTTCCCTCATTCAGGCATGCCAAGCACGCTGCAGACTCCAGAGATCTGGGCGCAGGGCATCACCTACTCATCCCCAGTATCTCTCCTCGTGCTGTGGCCCTCAGAACGTGCCTCTCGGCCCACCTACCTGGCTGCTGACCAGTCCTGGCAACTGACTTCTGAAGATTCTGAGGAGGACAGTTCACAGCCCTGCTTCCATACCACCCCCCCCCCCAAGATAGAGAGCTGCCCTTATTACAGTCTGTAAGCCTTTGAGCCCTTCTTCCTTTGGGTTCAGCCCTAATCCTTTGCCCTTGGCCCACTGGCCAGCCAGTGGCTCAGAGCCCATTCAGGTTTCCACCACCCTGCCCCGCCCGGGAACCCCTGTATTCCCAGTGCGCAGTAGTATGGAGACGTCTACACTCTGCCTCCATCCCCACGGCTCAGAACCCCCAGCAGCCTCATTGGCTTATAACCGGCCACTGGTTTGCAGCTAAAGAGAGGGTTTCGAGGTAGAGTGCACCCCCGGGCGACACCCAGTCGATGCACGGCCTCTCGCCCCTGGGAAGAGAGCGAGGAACCACGGCGCGGGTGGAGTCAGCCGTGAAGTCACCAGGCTCAGCCACGCGGGCACGTTCCCCACGGAGTTGGGTTCCTGTAAGTCTCAAGGCAACGGCTCCCGTCCCCCGTGAACAGGGGACCCTGACCAGGGCTATTTCCATTGCTAGGTTTTGCTGCTTTTGAGAGGAGACTAAAGCAGCTCAGAAGTAGCAGTTTCCTCTTCCTCTTGTAACAAATCACCGCACACGTGTGCCTTCAAACAACACAGATCTACCGCCTTCCAGACGGGAGGTCAGAAGTCCTCACGTCACGATATTGGCAGGGCTGAGTTCTGCCTGGAGGGTGTAAGGGAAGCAGCCATGTCTTTGCCTTTTCCACCCGCCAGAGGCACCTGCTTCTCCTTCAAAGCCCTCCGTTTGGCATCTTCACACCTCTTACTCTCTTCCTCCCATCACCTTCTGTGACCCTCCTGCCTTCCTCTTCTAGGACCCTGTGATGCCACCAGGCCCACCCAGATAATCCAGCTAATCCCCTAGTTCAAGACCCTAGTTCAAGGCCATTTTCCTGTCCACCACAAGCTCTTCCTGGTTCTGTTCTGGTTCCCCTGGTTGCTTGTGTGGCCTCCTCCTCCCTCACTGTCAGCTTACTGGGAAGTCTGGTCGAGTTTCCTGCCTCAGGTGCCTCACATGTGCCCCCATCTGGACGGCCAGGGCAGTTTACTCTGAGACGGGAGTCAGCTGTCTGGCGGTTCTCCCTGTGTGTGTCGTGGGAACCCTTCCACGGGATGAGGTCACACCTTACTCGCACGGTGGTGCCAGCAAAGGGGTGGCACCAGTCTCAGCGGAAGCGGAATGAAACCTCTTTTCTCATCCCAGTGACCTTCCCCGAGTCAACAGATGGAGTGGTGTGGCCCGTGGAAGAAACGCTCTACCTTCTGGACAGGCCCTCACAGGGCCTGGCTTTATCGCTGCCATGTTTCTGCCTGTCCTGGTGTTTGATTCCAGCTGGGGATGGGAGGCAGAGGCTACCCGCAAAACACCTTGCCGCTTATGGCCTGGAATCCTCCCTGTTCTGGCATAAAGGGGCAGATGGTCCCCTTGTGACACCGCGTGGCTTCGCTGTCAGCCTGAGACTTTGCAGCGGAGTCCCAGCTCTGCAGGAGTTGTGTTGAGCAGGTGCCGTGCCGTACTGCGGTCCCTCCCGGGTTCTGAGGGGCCTTGGGGTTCCTTTCCTTCCCGGAGTCAGCCAGAGAATGAATAGTTCCAAAGGCACCTCTAGATCGCCCAACCTCTTTTAGCCAGCCAGACAGGACAGCTGGTAGTCTTTCCATCTGCACCTCCCTGCTCCCCACCCCCCCGATATGTCTCGAGGAATATTCACTTAGCTCTTTCGCTGTTCCTTTGAAAATGAGAAACGTCAAACGTATTTCAAAGTGGGGATTAAAATAGAGACTAACTTTACTGAAGACGGGGAGGTGTGGCCCAGATTGGACCCAGGTCGCAGCTCTCCCACCGTCGGGGAGGAGAGTTCCTTCTGCCTCGCGTTCTCCTGTGGTCGAGTTAGAACGAGGCACTGGACTTGTTTAAACGTCAAAGCCAAAGAGGTGAAACTTAAGAGATCCGTAGGATTTTGTAGGGGCCCGGCTGTCTTTGTTTTGTTTTTTGGGTTTGGGGAAATTTAAGGCCTGGCTTGTTGCTTTTCTAGCCACAGGGCGTGGTATGGTCAGTGTAACGCCGCCGGATTTCCTCGTTCAGATGCTGATCACAGTGGGGCACAAGCGGAACGCATGGCTCAAGTGTGCATTTGAACCCATGTTTAAAATGCTGGGCGCGGGTAAGGAAAGTGAACGAATAGGCAGCTGAAGCTTGGTCTGGAACAACAGATGGGAGCAGCTGGGGTCTTTGAAGGTGAATGAATCCATGGCTGGTTTTATGGGGTGAGTATGTAGGGGTGAATGAGCAGGGCAGACTTTGCCCCAGAGCTACTTAGGACATGGAGGTGATACATCATTAGGCTTTGGGGAATCTTTGGAAGAGGGGGATTGATTTCGGTGTGTGTCCTTCTCTGGAGTTCGTGGGACTCGTGCTGGGGTCCTCGTCACCTCAACCCAGAGGTCCTGCCTCTGAGGCTGGCCGACATCAGCCTAAGGAACCCTGTTTTTGCATAGCAGCTGCTCAGACACGTTGGGGAAGCAGGGAAGCTCCCAGGCCCCACAGGAGAAGTCTCTTCCTCGATTCATGCCTCCCCAGGTCTTCTGGGCTTTTTTACGTGACTTCGTTTTTTTGACGTCCACTGTATTTTGGTCACTAACTTCATGAATGTCGTGATTCATGGGAACGAGAGATGCCAGAGGCTGTATGGTTCATTCCTTCTTGCTGTGTGTTTCAGGGCGATGATTTTGTGCTGCTGGCAAAAAAAAACAAAAAACAAAAAACAAAAAACAAAACAAAACAAAACAAAAAAACCATCTAGGGAGCGGGCAAGCCTTTGCCCTGGTGCACACTCTGTCGCTGATTTCGCTTCTTACGTGAGAACAGTTTCATTTACTTAGTTTCTTGATTTGACTTAGCTAGAAAATGCCCGTAGAGACATTTCACTAAGAAAGCAGTTCATTTACTAAATGTTGGCCTCACTTGTAATTGGAAAAGCTTTATCTCTCTGTTTTCAGATCCATGAACATTAGAGCGCAAAAATCTCCCGGGAGTATCATCTAATTGGAAAAAACAAGCTTTTATCGAGTTAAATCAAATTTTAATCATAAATAAATTTGAACATGGTTTTCCAGAATATATAGCTTTATACCGTGACCTGGGTGATTATTACGCGGGGCTCCGAGATAAAAATGAAATGAAATGAAATGGACCAGAGCCGGGGAGGACACAGGGCTTCCCTGCAAAGCTGGCTCTCTGTTGCTGGTTTCCCTTCTCTCTGAACACTACATAGGCTTTGGAATGATTTTCCACTTTCGCTGCAGGTAGAACAGGTCAGCCAGTTGGCTGTGTTTATAGAGGCGGCTTTAGACTATCACAAACAGTCCACAGAGATTCTGCAGGAGCTACAGAGCAAGCTACAGATGCGGTGAGAACCTTTGCGTTCGTTACAAGCCCGGGCTGCAGGGTTGGACCCCATCAGAATCAATCCCTCTGTCTGTCCATTCGTCTGCTCCTTCCCACCACACCATCCTGTTTTGAACTTTCTTTAGCTGGCTTCCATGCTTGGGTGTGGGATAGCACTGAGAGAATACGGGGCTCTGGCCAATGGGACAGAGCCGGGAAGAGCAGTCTGGCAGGCTTTCTCCCTTTTCGTGTTTCTAAAGCCCTTTTCTGTGACCTGTGTTCAGGGCACCCAGACACAGTTGCTCACCCTACAGAACTGTCCTGGCTTCATGGCTGATTTGGGAACTTAAGCTGGGGATGGCGATGGCTTATACCTCCTTGCCAACATCTAGGGATGTGGAGAAGCGTGACACGATACTCAGAAAATATGTAAAAAGATGTGTTTTTACCTCACCAGTACAGATGTGAGGCCAAGTTCATACTACTGACTCTTAGAGGCGTTGAAAGAGTCCAAAATAACCTTCTGAATGATCAAAGAAAGACTGCTGTTTCTCTTAGCCTTTAATGATGCTGTGTTCTATACTTCTCTGAAAATTAGTAGTATCATACGTCATGTGCCCAGTGACCCTATTAATTAAAGTAATGGGTTAACAAATCTACCCTTTTTCTTGACCGGGTTTTGTAACAGAATATTGTTTTTGTATGAGATTATGATAATGGGAGAACTGGGAGGGATGCTTGCTTAAATCAGTGCCAGAATTCTAGAGGGAAGACACAAGGTGGGGCTGGTCTCTGAAGCATCCAGTTCGGTAGGCGGGGCGTGCGCACCGCGCTCACGTGAGCGTGTTTGCGTAATCCTCTCTCTGTATGAGCAGAAGGAGAGAAAAGGCAACCAACGCTGTGGAGTGTCCAGTGTAACCCTGGCGCCTGACCGATGCCTCAGAGACCCTTACGAGAGACACGCTCTCGCAGATACAAAGTTGAAAAACTCCACTGGGCACCTACACCTATCACTTTGAGCTACTCACGAATCAGTGCGTAAAAACCACCCCCGTCACGACTGCCACCCGTCACCCAAGTCTGTAGGCTCCTCAAGGCAGAGCAACTGTATGTCTGGAGACTCGGGCTTCTCCCTCGGAAGTCTGACCGGTCTCAAAATGCATATTTCAGAATATCGGCCGCATCCAGCGTTCCCAGACGAGAATATAAGCCCCGGCCCATAAAAAGGAGTCCTAGTGAACTCAATGGGGTGTCCACCACCTCGTCAGCGAGGACAACAGGTAAGATGACCATTGTGTGTTGCTGAGTGTGCTCTTCAAGGAGGTGCTGCCCGAAGCTTTTGCTTACTGCTTGTTGCTGTATTTGGCGTGACCCTGTATTTGACCCTGACTTTTTTTCATTGGCTGTCGGGTGAATCCCCTTTCCCACCCCATTAGTGCCCCTTTGCCTGCTTCCTGGTTTTGGATACTTCTGTCAAGTTTTGAAAACCAGCACCAGGAAGAATTCCATCACTTACTGCCTTCTAATATGTTAAAACCTTGGCCGTGGAAACTTCGTGCTACATTGTCCTCTGTCTTTACATTTTTAACTCTTTCAAAATATTTCCCTAGTTTTTAGAAGAGTGTGAACATTTGTTGAGCTCCTGCTATAAGCTAGGCACTGTCTTAAGTGCTGCATCATTATTTTTTAATTAGACAAATGACACATATCTATTCTTGGCTGAAAGGATCCAACGGAGAAAAACAACATTCAGGTGGTGTAAGTCATGCTGGAGGTCTTTTGGTCACCCCCTCCATCCCTGTCCCTTCCCTAGATGTAGCTGCTGTTAACAATTTGGTATGAGCACTGTCCTGTTTATGCGCACATATACGCATACACCCGCACTATATACGCACAGTTTTAGATTATTTTCTGTTTCTCAAATACAAGATCTTACTAGGTGTATTCTTCTGCGTCTTGCTTTTGTAAATGCATCGCTATCTCTCGGAGTTATTACTGTGTCATGCGCGTAGATCTATCTCTGTCCCACAATTTTTTAACGGCTTCATAGTTTTCTGTTATATGTTACCATGTCCCTATTAGTGGACGCTAAGGTTGTTTCCAATTATTTGCTGAAAACAGTATACTTTCATCTGCCTCCCTGTGCTCATGGCAAGTCTTTCTTGGAAGTGGAATCCTGAGTTAGAGAGAATGCAAATTAGAAGTGATAGTAGCTATTGCCAAATTACCTTTCAGAATGGGCACAGTACTTTTGACGTAGTAATGCCTGTTGCCCCACACCCACATCATTCGACTTCCATTTTTGCCAACCATTCACGGGTAAAAAATTGTATTCTACCTTCCTTGTCGTAAATAGGGAAGTTGAACATTTTCTTCCTCTCTATATTTTAGTTTGCCATTTGTATTTTCTCATGTCTGAATTGTCTGTTTGTGTAATTTATTTGTTTTTTCTTTTAGGTCATTTACTTTGTCTTATTATTCATAAGAATCCCTTACATATGGGGATATTGATAGCTTTTTTTCTGTAGTTTGTTGTTGTGTATGTGTGTGTGTTTCATTTTTTGTTTTTTGTGTTTTGTGTTCTCGTTTTTTAGTTTTATTTAAGTGATCTCTGTGCCCAACCTGGGCCTCAAACTCACGACCCCAAGATCAAGAGTCATATGCTATTCCTACTGGGGCCAGGTGCCCCAGAGTTGTGTTTTTAGCGTTCTTTATATATTGTAAACACAAGTCCTTTGACAAATACGTGGTTTGAAAATATTTTCTTTCACTCTGTAGCCTTTTATTCTCTTAATAGGGTTTTTGATAGATCAAAAGTTTTTAATTTTGGTGCAGTCCAATTTCTCATTTCTTCCTTTTAGGATCATGCTTTTGGTGTGAAGTCTTAAGAATCCTTTGACTAGCCCAAGATCCTAAAGATGTTCTTCTGTGCTTTTTCCCCACAGTTTCACACTTGCACATTTCAGTCCATGGTCCACTTTGAGTTAGTTTTTGTATGACACTGTAGTTGAAGTCTCATTCGCCCATGAATTTCAAACTTCTCTGCAGCACATCTGCCCGTGGGAGCTACATGGTCTGGACTTTCTTCCAATGCTATCACTATCCTTTCAGATTTTTTTTTTCAATTAAAAAATAAAAATGATGGGACTAATATGTGTATATAGTCCTAAAAAGAAAATGGTGCTACAAGGCCTTTAATGAAAAGCAGCTGTCTCCCCTTATGCCCTCTCCCCATCTTCATTTCCTGTTCTCGGAGGAAAGCACTTTCAGCTCTTTGTTGGGTATTTAGCTCCATTGTTCTAAATAATATGCTGTTCTTGATTTTTTTGGTTTGGATAATACCTGTGGTTTCCTGATACGGCAGATGAGCTCTTTGCTCCCTGTCCTCGGCCTCCCAAACACTTCCCCGTCCCACTTCCTCCTTCCTCCTTCCAGGTTACTCATAATCACCATTTTCATTGTAGAACCATCACTTTGATCATGCAGAACTCTTACCGTGCCTCCCCTCTGTGCCTCGTTGTTGTGTTCAGTGTGGTGGCCTCTGCTTCTTGAGGGAGACACGGGCGGGCCCGTGACATTTCTGGCTGCTCTTGGGTGACTCACTTGAGTGTGTGAATGCAGGCACACACAGCACTCAGAGCGCTGCCTCATGTAATAGTCACCGTGCCGTCTGGATTTGAAGCTGGGCTTCCCCTTCTCAAGCTCTGGCCTGTTATAAGTGTGAAGATTGGTGTCAGGAAAGGGGTTGTAGTTGGCCTCTTCTCTCTTTTTCCGTCTACCACTTCTGTTCTTAAAGCTCCAGGGAGCATATTTCCAGCTCTCTTACAAGTCTTTTTAAATGTCTCTCTCCCTCGGGGTACCTGGTAGCTCAGTTGGTTGAGCGTCCCAACTCTTGATTTTGGCTCAGGTCATGGGATTGAGCCCTGCGTTGGGCTCCAACTGAGCATGGAGCCTGCTTGGGATTCTCTCTCTTTCTCTCTCTCTCTCTTCTCTCTTTCTCTCTGTCTCCCTCCCTCCCTCCCCTTCCTCTGCCCCTTTCCCCTGCTCGCACTCTCTCTAAAAAGAAAAAAATCTCTCTCCCATGACTTGTTGTGAAATAAGAAAAACATAAGACATTCCCCTCCTTCAAGCTCTCCAGAGATTTCTCTAAAAACCCTTTCTCATCTCCATCTCCTGACCCGTCTATCGCATAGATGAGTTTGGGGTCAAGAGTTGTGAAAACTGGTTTCCCATCTCTTCTGGTTTGGTTTGTGTGTTTGCAAGTTCTACGTGGCGGTCTCATGGGCATCCATTTTTCTTTTTTACATAGTTCTGGAGCCTTAGATACGACTTTGATTTTCATATCCTATAACCATTTATAATGTCACGAGCATAAAAATAATATTCACAGCAGTATCACATAGTGTTCTATCGTTACATTTCCATTGTCATTCGTATTTCTGTTGTCTTGCTCGCTCTGGCCTCATCGTAAGTCTTGAAGTAGGGTGGTGTTAATTCTCTAGCGTGGCTTCTCTTTCAAAGTGGTTGGGCTGTTCTAGTAGCATTTCCATGTGAATTTTAGCGTCCGCGTTTTCATTTTTACAAAACAAAGCATGCTCAGGGTTTGAATTGGTCGAGGTTGAACCTGTACATCAATTTAGGGGGAATTTACAACTTGACAACATGGGCCTTTCCAGTCTTGAACACAGCCTACTTTATTTTCCACTTATTTAAGTTTTCTTAATTTCTCCAGCCATGTTTTACTATTTTCAGCAGATAGGTCTGGCACATTTTTAAATCAATCTCTCAATACTTCAAAAATTTCATATGATTTTAAATAGCATTTTAATAAAATTTCAGGTTTTAACTTCTTATTGCTAGCGTATAGGTGTACAGTTGGTTTTTGTGGATTGGTCTCGTTTCCTGCCGTGTTGCTAAATTCACTTATTAGTTCCAGCAGCTTTTTTGTAGACCCTGTAGTTTTTCTATAAAGATGATCACGTCACCCACAAATAAAGGCAATTTTACTGGATGTCAGGATGGCCTTTATTTGTTTTTCTTGCCTTTTTTGCACTTGCTAGAACCTCTGGTATCATGTTGACTAGGGGAGTTGGAGTGGACATGCTTGCCTTGTTCTTGATATGAGAGGAGTGGCATTCGGCATCTCCTAATTAAGTATGTTAGCTGTAGATTTTTCATAGGTGTCTTTTTTCAGATTGAATTCCCTTCCAGGCATAGTTTGCTGGGAGTTTTTATCAGGAATGAATTTTAGATTTTGTCAAATGCCTTTTTTGGCATCTGTGGAGATGATAATATGTTTTTATTTTAGTTTGTTAGCATGGTGACTTCGGTTAAATTAATTAAAGCAGTCTTCTATTCACGGGATAAACCCTTTGTGAGAAAGGTTGGTTTTTTTTTTAAAGTAAACTTAATTTTAGAATAGTTATGGGTTTATAGAAAAGTTGCAGAGACAGTACACAGCATTCCTATATACCCGTAACTGTTTCCCTTGATATTTTTCTCCCCTTATTATTAACATCTTACTAGTTTGGTAATCCAGTGAGACTGTATTGATACGTCATTAACTAAAGTCTGTACTTTATTCACATTTCCTTAGTTTTTACCTAATGTCCTTTTTCTGTTCCAAGATCTCCTCCAGGACACTACATTGTATTTAGTCATCATGTCTGTTTACAGACTCTTGACTGACATTTTCTAAGACTGTCTTTGTGTTTAATGAGCTTGGCAGTTTGGGGGAGTAGTGTTCAGATATTCTGTAGAATGTTCCTCAGTTGAGATTTGTCTCGTTTTTTTTCAGGATGAGACTGGGGATTTGGATGTGGAGTCAGGGCCACACCACAGAGGCCAGGTGCCATTCTCGGGGTATATTCCATGAACACGAATTATTTATTACTATTGATGTTAATTGTAATCGATGCTGTCGTTGACCCCCTGGCCAACCCAGTGTTTCTCAGCTTTCACTGTAAAGTTACTCTTTAAAATAAATGTTTCCCTGTGCAGAAGTTTTTTTAACCACAAATTAAATTTTCTTATAGGTCTCAGGCTATTGAGGGCATCTGTTTCTTCTGGAGTGAGCTCTGGTAGTTTGTGTCTTTCAAGGTATTCGTCCATTTCATCTAAGTTGCCAGATTTATTGGCATAAAGTTGTTCATATATTCCCGTATTTTCCTTGTAAGCTCTATAGAGTTTGTAGTGATCCCACTGCTCTCGTTTCTGATAGAAAATTTGTATCTTCTTTTTTTTCTTGATCAACCTGCCTATTGATGCCTCAGTTTTATTGCTGTTCTCAAAGAACCCGTTTTCTGTTGCATTGATTTCTCTCTTGCTTACTGTTTTCTAGCTCACTGAGTTCCACTTCGATCTTTGTTATTTCTTCTCTTTTGGATTTCATTTGCTCTTCTTCATGTAATTTCTTGAGGTAGAAGCTGAGGTCACTGCGTCCTTTCTTCCTTCCTAATCTGTGTGTTTAGTGCTGGTCTTTCCCTCGAAGTACCACCGTTAGCAGTAACCCGTAGCTCTTGGTATGTTGTCTTCATTTTCGTCCTCTTCGGAGTACTTTCTAGTTTCACATTTGATATCGTCTTTAACCCATGGTTTACTTCCCTACATTTGGAGGATTCTCCAGATACCTTTCTGTTTTAGATTTCTAATTCCATTTTGGTCGATGACGTAGTCCGTGCGAACTGTACCCTTTAACATTTTTTGAGACTTGCTTTATGGCCCAGAGTAGAATCCATCCTGGTAAATGTTCTTGACTTGAAATGCACGTGGATTCTATTCGTGTTGGGTAGAGTGTTCTACAAATGTCAATTAGGTCACGTTGCCTGATAACGTAGTTCAAGTCTCCTGTGTCCTTATGGATATTTTGTCTATTCTTTTCTATTAATTTTCAGGTGAGGCGTATTGGATGCCCGACCCTGGTTGTGAAGCTGTCTTTTCCTCCTGGCAATTCTAGCAAAATTATGGGAAGATCGGTTATATTCCCCTGCTCGCCCTTAGTTCTCATTGACCCTTTAGATCTGATTATTCATATTGTTTTTAATGGCGGGAAAAAATCGTTAATGCTTTAAATATTCTTCTCTATTGTCTCTTGAGTTTTCCTTTTTAAAATCCTATTAGATGTTGAAACTTCTGGCTCTTCCTCTTTGCCTCATCGTTTCCTTCTTGCTTTCTCTATCCGTGTTGTTTTCACTCTGCCCTCTGGGGAAATTTCACCTTTTATATTTTGTTTCTTTGACTGTTCTGTACCCATTCATTTATTTAGCCCATCTACTGAATTTCTTTTTCCAAGTGAATTAGCTTCCTGCTGGTAACAAATTACCACACGTTGTATGGCTTGAAGTGACACACATTTATTCTCGGTCTTACAGTCTTACAGTTCTGGAGGTCAGAAGTCTTAAATCAAGGTGTCGGTGTTCCTGGCTCTGGGGGAGAATCTATTGTCTCTTCCACCTTCTAGAGGCTGTCTTGTAGCCTTGGCTTGTGGCCCCTTTTTTATGTTCAAAGCCGGCAGTTTACGATCTTCAAAACTGTCTGACTTCTGCTTCCATGGAAGATATATCTCCTTCTCTGACTCTGACCCTCCCGCCTTCCTCTTATAAGGACCCTTACAAGTGATTATGTTGTGATAAAATTGGACTCGCCCTCATAATTCAGAGTTATCTTTCTGTCTCCAGACCTGTAACCACATCCTCAAATTCCCTTCTGCCATGTCAGGAAGAAATCTACAGGTTCTGGGGGATTAGGATGTAGACATCTTATGGAGTGGGGGTGAAATGGTTATTATTCTGCTTATCACCCCAATATTCAATTTTTTAATTTTAAGATTGAATTTTACAATTAATTAGATTCTTCATATCCCTTTGAGAATATGAATTAAGCTTTTACAAGTCTGCACGTGATGTCTCTGTTAATTCTCATCTCTTTGTACGTTTCTTGGCGTCTGGTATCTATTTTACGAAGCTGTCTCTCATCCGGCACGGATGTTCGTGCCTCTGTGCACAGCTTTTTATGTGGGATTTCATGTCGGTTTGCCCATAGTGCTGTGTCTGTGCCTGCTGGGTCTACTGAGTGAGGTGCACCGGTTTCGGGTTTTGTGGGTGTTTGCACCCTCAGGGCACTGCCCCGACTTCGTGTTCAGGTCCCTGCGCTCACTACTCCTTCCTGGGGGCAGATGCCTCGGCCCCCAGGTGCTTGGTACAAACCCAGAATGGAGGGGGGGAGACTCCCCTGGCCGCTCTTCTCCCAGAAGGCCAGCCGGTCACCCAGCTTCCAGTAGGCACGGATTCTGCTCTTCGGGCGTCTTTGGGGCCCAGTCTGGAGCATCCCTGTTCGGGAACCATTGTGAGTTTAATTTCTTGCATCCGCCACTCTCCTACTCTCAAAATATCCCTCGTGTTCTTCGTCATTTTTGTTCTGCCAGTGGTGTTCATTCTTGTCTCCGAACTTCACTTGGAAACTTAAAACATACCTACTTTGTAATTGCTGGCGATTCGGCACTAAAGCCAGGCTGCAGCCTGTACTCAGTCTGCTGTATCAGCGCAGGCCTCTCTCGGGTTGTGCGGTGCCACACGTCCCCCTAGACGCGTCTTTCTGCTGCTTGTTGCCTAATGCCTGGCGCGGCTCTAGGTGCTGAGTGGTGCAGGCCTAAAGGACCTTGAGTGACACCGTAAGAAAAGCATCCTTCTCTCACTCCTTGACACCAGTTGGTCTTCTTGTTTTGTTTTGTCTTGTTAAAAAAAAAAAAGGACCCCAAAGTGCAGCCGGTGTTCAACAAAATGGGGTCTTCTCACTGATGCAGCAGCCCAGGAGAACACTCTTAGATGGGCTGTGTTCGCGTCGTCCGCGGAGCCCCCCACCCCCGGGCTGGGCTGATGGCCTCTCCGCCAGCCTCACCGCGTGGCTTCCGCACCGTCCTGGCCGTTGCCACGCCAGCCACCAGGCAGGGGAGAAGGAACAGGCTAGACACTGCCTCTCGAGCCCGCGAGGCGGGAGTGACACACACAACCGCGGTCCCGGGAGGAGACCTGGGTTGGACGCCCGCGGGCGGTGGCGGAGCCGGGAGTGTGGTCTCTGGCTGGACAGCCACCCGGTTCCCATGGGAACATGCAGCAGACACTGGTCCCTGATGGACGCGGGATTCTGAGGGCAGACGCTGGTCCCTGAGGGACGCGGGGGGACAGGCGTTGCCGGCACCCCGTCGCGTGGCCGTGGCCGAGGTCCCTTGATCAGATGCTGGTCCTGCTCTCGGGAAGGAGCAGGGGACCTCCTTGGCCCGGGCCCTGTGGTCCCAAGATCTGCCCTCTCCGGGTCCTTCGTATTGTCCACACCCGCACTTCACGTCGGAAGCGGACCGTGGAGCCCGCCCCCTGCAGAGTTGCGCTCCCTGTGCTTAGGGGCCTTGCGGGGGCCCTTCAGGCTTCAAGAGATGCAGACGTGTTCAGGTTCCACCTGCTGTCTTCCTTTCACGCTTGGTGCCTCCGGAAACTCTGCCTCCGGGCCAGTGACCACCCCTGCGGCCCTGCCCTAGACGTAGGTCTGCGGGCCACCTTCTTTCCTCCTCTTCTTGTCGAGCCTTTTTTTTTTTTTTTTAAATTTAAATTCAAGTTATTGATTGATTGAGCACTGCGGCACCGGTTTCAGGAGCAGAACCCAGTGATTCCTCACTCCCATCCAATACCCAGTGGTCCTCCCAGCAAGCGCTCTCCTCAGCGCCCATCCCCCATCTAGCCCCTTCCCCTGCTCACCTCCCCTCCAGCAACCCCCAGTCTGGTCTCTGTATTTAAGAGTCTCTTAGGGTTTGCCTCCCTCTCTCTTTTTACCTTAGTTTTCCTTCCCTTTCCCTGTGTTTATCTGTTGTGTCTCTTAAATTCCACATAGTGAGATCATATGATATTTGTTAAATCAAATTTCTCTGACTTACTTTACTTAGGATAATACACTCCAGTTCCATCCACGTTGTCGCAAACGGCCAGATTTCATTCTTTTGGATTGCCGAGTAACATTTACATTGTATACATTTACCACATCTTTATCCATTCATTTGTCAGTGGACATTCGGGCTCTTTCCATACTTTGGCTATTGTCGATAGTGCTGCTATAAACATTGGGGTGCATGTGCTCCTTGGAACCAGCACACCTGTATCCCTTGGATAAATACCTAGTAGTGCAGTTGCTAGGTCGGAGGGTAGTTGTATTTTTAATTTTTTGAGGAACCTCCACGCTGTTCTCCAGAGCGGCTGCACCAATTTGCATTCCCACCAACAGTGCGAGAGGGTTCCCGTTTCTCCACATCCTCTCCAGCCTCTGTAGTCTCCTGATTTGTTCATTTTGGCCACTCTGACACCGGTGTGAGGTGGTATCTGAGTGTGGTTTTGATTTGTAGTCCCCTGTTGATGAGTGATGTTGAGCATATTTTCACGTGTCTGTTAGCTCTCTGGGTGTCTTTGGAAAAGCATCTACTTATGTCTTCTGCCCATTTTTTCACTGGATTATTTGTTTTTTGGGTCTTGAGTTTGGTAAGTGCTAGCTAGATTTTGGATACTAACCCTTTATCGCACGTGTCGTTTGCAGATGTCTTCTCCCGTTCCGCTGGTTGCCCTTTAGCCTTTCTTAACCTGTGAAGGTTACCTTGAGGCTGTCTGAGTCAACAGGGGACTGGGAGTAGGGAGGCAATACTTTTAACTTAATCCTTGCCGCAGAACTGGGTCCTTCATTTGGTTTAGAGAAGTCTCAGAGTGATTTGGGTTAACACCTTGCTCATCAAGCAGTTAGCTTTTCTTTTTTTTTTTTTTTTTCCAACGTTTATTTATTTTTGGGACAGAGAGAGACAGAGCATGAACGGGGGAGACACAGAATCGGAAACAGGCTCCAGGCTCTGAGCCATCAGCCCAGAGCCCGACGCGGGGCTCGAACTCACGCGAGATCACGCGAGATCTCGCGAGGTCGTGACCTGAGCTGAAGTCGGAAGCTCAACCGACTGCGCCACCCAGGCGCCCCAAGCAGTTAGCTTTTCTAACGCACGGAAATCCAGCCTCGGCTCTTTTCTCTCCTCCCTCTTACTTTTGCTTGCAAACCGGGCAGTTCTTGTTATCTCTCTTACAGCAATTTGTGGCAGCACCACGGAGCGGCGAACACGCACCAGCGTTCTGTTTTCTCCATCTTTTTTCTTTCGAGCTGCTGGCACGTGATACGCTCTCCGACTGGTCATAGGCCAAAGTGTCAGCAAACACTTTGCCACGACCCAGCGAGGTCGTGGCTTCACGCCTGTTACGCCCGCATCTTCCTCATCGCCTCCTGCCCGCAGAGTCGGCACCACAAGTCTCGTGGTGGCAAGACCCCACGTCTGGCACCGTGTTGTGTCAGTTAGGTAGTAGTTGCTGTTGTGTGGACACTCCAGGAAGCAGGTGTTCAAAAAAGGTAGAAATTCAGACTGGGAGCCCAGGCCAGAGATTCCCCTTTAGGAAACGAGCCCCACATGGCTCACGTCTCTTCCACTCCCAGTCTGGCAGGAGCGGAGCCCGATGGCCTCACTTGGCTGCAGAGGCTGAGTTGGGGGCGGCGGGGGGGGGGGGGGGGGGGTGTGTGTGGGGAGAGTCACATCCTACCTGTATTCGTATTCCTGGGGAAGAAGGCAAGAGTGGGTTTCGTGGTTAGCTCGTGGCTTGTACCACAGTCACCGACCGCACACTCGTTGTGGAAGACCACACACTTGTTGTGGAAGAAGACGTCTGTTCTGTCTCGCTGACCTCCCTGTAGGTCCCACGTGATTCATTTCTGTGAGAGTGTGGTCCCGCGTCCGTGCCCACGCTGCTTGTGGGAAGGCGCATTAAGGTAAGCGAGAGCTGGCAGATGTCTTCCGTCGGGGGCCGAGTGGTAAATACTTTAGGCTTCGTGGGCCGTGCGGGCTCTGTTGTAACCACGTGACTTGGTTACAGTGGGAAGCGGCCGTAGACAGCGTGGAAATGAATGGGCAAGGCTGTGTTCCACTAAAACATCATTTGGCCTGCAGGCTATCATCCGTCGACCCCTGGGGTGACTCACTGGGAGATCAATTTAGCGGTATCTCTCAACATTAACAAAAATGTTTATGCATTCTCAGTGGCTTCATGCCCGGACACGTGTCCTAAGGAAATAATTTAAGCAACAGCATATTCCCCGTTCTGTGACACCACTGTCTAGAGAAACAAAAAGTTATAAGTGAAAATAACCTAATGGCCAGCACTCGTTTATATATATTTGTCTGTAATAGGGCAACGGTACATCAGAGGGGTTGTTATGCAGCCACTTAGACTTGTTACTGTGGACGTTATGCAGACGCATAAGCCTGTGTATGGTCTGAAAATCGAGTGGAAAAGAGACGCAGACTTGCGAGTACCCTGTGATTGCAGTTCTGCTGTGAAGACCCGGTTAGATGGTGGTCGGATCACGGACGACAGTTTCCCTTCTTTCCGAGATACTCTTTCCATTGTGTTTTGGTAAGAACATTCAAATAAGAACATTCGGATAAACCTCCAGGAAGCTCGGGGCCGGGCGTGAGCAGAGGATCATGGGGACCGTCAAGGCGACTGCATCTGGCTCACGTGCTTCTCCTCCCCTTGGGCCCCGGCAGCCCTGTGCCCTCATCCGCTCGGGACAGTCCCCGTAAACTGTCCCAAGTCGGTCCCATCTCCGTCGCTCTGGCTCAGTTTGTAATAGCGCCCCGCTTTTACTCTCGGACGTTCTCCCGTTTGGATGACAATATATCGTTTCCCTAGTGTTTGTGGCTTTGCTTCTCTACTTCTGGTCCAGAAACACTAGATTCTGAATACGTATATTATTACAAGCCACTTCACAATTTCTGTTTGGAAAGAAGCGGGATATAAAAACCTAAGACCTTTGAAAGTGAGTCCGACCCCAGGCTGCCCATCACCCCGCTCCCCGCCCCCTGCACCGTATCGTGTCTGAGGGAAGCCCACTTAGCAGGAGCCAGGGGCCAGCTCCCAGGATGCCATGCCCTCATTTGCCGGGAGAGAAAACTCAGCTCTCCTTTGCGAGGGGGTGTCCTCGCCTACCCGGAGGATGCTAACTGGACCTCTCAGACTGACAGCGTGACAAGCACTGTACTCTGTGACAGTGAAGGTGGATTTTAACTAAAGCATCACTTGAGGCCATAAGGACGTAGCATTGGCGTGCCAGAAATATGCCAGGTATCCTTAGTTGACGCTTTATGTACAGAACTCACGTCATGAGCGTAACAACATTTCAAGGAAGTGGAAATAGTAGAAAACAAGAGAGTAACAAATAATAACGTAACAACATAGCAGTTACACTTCCTGAGTACGTACTGTGGGTCAGGTAGTGTACGAAATACTTCATACACATTTCTTAGATGGTTGTTATGCACGTTTTGCAGATGCGTAAGTGGAGGCTCAGAGGGGTTAAGTGAGAGCTTTCTCAAGGCCACAGAGCCAGTAAGTAGCGGTGCTGGGCACTTTCCCTCACAGATATTTCACTTTATATCATTAAGAAGGAATCCAGGGCAACGTTTAAAAACGTCCAAGAGCATTGGGGATGATTTATTTCCAAGACTCTCGATCGCAGGGACGCTGCAGCCAGCAGGTGGTCGCACAGGGAGTTGGTCGTATGCATCTGACCCGGAAGAAGAAAACGCGGATAGGACAGCGAGTTCCCTGGCTTTCTCGGCCAGACTGTGCATGTCAGTGCTTTCGTCCCCTCCTTCTTGGCCAGTAGCTAGGCCCCTGGGCAGATTCAGTTGTTAGAAGGGCAGTGGTCGGCCAGAGACCAGACCGCAGATGTGCAAGAGATGGTCTCTGGAAGGCTCCGGGTCCAGCCGCCGGATTCTCGGGTGCTGCAGGCTCCGAGTGCCACCGTTCGACACGTGCCTGTGCCTCCCCAGGCTGCCTCTCCGAAATCGCCCCTGGCAGGAGCCTGGGCCCCGGACTCCAGCATCGGGCTTCGGTGATTTGTGGGTGGAATCTGCGAGTGTAAGGGGGTCCTGTCCTGTTTGTTTCTGGGGCACGGTTTCAAAAGAAAATGGCATTTTATAGCCTGTATCAATGGGAAATTACTTTCCATCAGGATTCTGGATGATTTGCACATAATGTTTATAAAGTGAAGGAAAAATGTCAAGCATTTCACTTAACAATTTAAAGCGAAGCTCGCAGGGCTCTGCCAGGAACGAATTCCAAGAACATTTTCTCCATCGTTTCTTTCTAAAGGAAAAGAGGGAGATGAAAAGGGTGCAGGTCAATTAGGCACAATCCATCGCGGGACCGAGATGGAATCTTTGATAACATCATTTCTCGCTGCTTAAGAGAATCAATAGAATGAGCCAGGAATGGAGAAGGGGGAGGGGGATGGTGGTGGAAGTCACAGGTTGAGATGATGAATTGCAGAGCCCCGCTGTCGCCCTGGCTTGGAGAAAGCACCGCCCGGCCGAGCCCGTGAGTGCAGGGTCACGACGCTCCACCGGCACGTGCTGCCCCTGCATCCCCAAAGACATGAGGCGGCCAAGAAAGGTCTCCAGGCTGAAACATGTGCCTGGGTTGTTCCCAGTAAACCCTGGGTTTTGCAGAAAATAGTGTAGGAGTTTGTAACCTGTGCTCAAGTATCTTCCTGGCTCATTTTTACCGGGCCCCACGTTGTCACTTAGTGCGTTACAAAGTATAGGGGCGCCTGGGTGGCTCCGTCGGTTGAGCGTCTGACTTGGGCTCAGGTCATGATCTCGTGGTTCCCGAACTCGAGCCCTGCGTCGGGCTCTGTGCTGACAGCTCGGAGCCTGGAGCCTGCTTCGGGCTCTGCTTCTCCCTCTGTCTCTGCCCCTCCCCAACTTGTGCGCTCTCTCTCTCTCTCTCTCTCTCTCTCTCTTTCTCTCAAAAAAAAAAGCATTAAAAAAAATTTAATAATCCTCTAAGTTACAGTAATACTTGGCTGTCCTATCTGTTGGGTATACTTTCTTCAGTTTGTTGTTTTTTCTTCTAAGTTCTCTTTAACATAAAGGTAAGAACGGGGCGCCTGGGTGGCTCGGTCGGTTTAGCGTCTGACTTTGGCTCAGGTCATGAGCTCGCGGTCCGTGAGTTCGAGCCCCCACGTCGGGCTCTGTGCTGACAGCTCGGAGCCTGGAGCCGGTTTCCGATTCTGTGTCTCCCTCTTTCTCTGCCCCTCCCCGGCTCATGCTCTTTCTCGCTCTCTCAAAAATAAGTAAAACATAAAAAAAAAAAGACAAGGTATATTTTACGTTTTTTATCAACTCGATTATGTGTGGAGGGTTCCCCCTCCCGCTTGGGTTCTTAAAGAGGGTGCCGCTTTCCATACTCACGATTTAGGGTTAATATGCCCCGGCCTGAGATGGGCTGAGATCAGTGAACAAGTGTGGGCTGTGAGTGCATGCCGTAGGCGTTTCAGAGCAAGGCAGAATAAATCTCTCAAAGGGCCTATGTGAAGACAGTCCAACTCCCTTCAGGTATAAAGGAGACTTTTATAAAGTTCTTGACGCTTCTCAGAGGGGCTCGGAAATCCTGTCTCGAGTCTGAGTCGTTCCCCCTGTTGGGGCAGAATCTCTGGGATTACGTTAGAAAATAAACATTTCTTCCAAAGTAAAGTGTGAGGCTTGAAACTCGAAGAAGACGAGCACTTTGCAAATAGAAATATGTGCTTTTTTTTATAACCTAAATTTCCAAAGAGGAAATTAAAATGTCACTTAACAGCGACAGTGGTGATTGCTTCGTGGGCAGGTTGGTTTTTACTTTTTCTTCTTTCCCTCCCACAAGTTTCTTGCTTGTTGCCCTCCCCACACATCCGTTTCTGTATACTATCAGCGGTGGGTCAGTCAGTGCTATTGACAGGAGAGAAATAAACAAGGAAGTGCAGGACTCCTGTATTGTAGCTCAGATCCATGAGCTGTGTGACTTTGGGTGAGTTTCTTAACATCTCTGGGCTGATTTGACCTTGTTCCTGAGTACAAAATGATCGGCTATAACACCTTCCAAGTTTCTTTCCCAGCTCACTCTGTGGCTGTAGTAATTATCTTTTATGAGCACCTAACATTCTTAAAAACTTGAGAAGTGTACAGACTTGAACATTTTTGTATGTTCTGTGTTTAAAAAATATTTCTTTAAAAAGGTGAAATTGAACCATGATTCTTATTGTTGATCAGCAGCCATTGATTCGAGAAAGGAGAAAAGCCCTGCTCTTATTTTTCCTCCGAAGGAAGCTTTAGAGGGAAAGGCTCTCTCCCTGCAGGGAATGGTTTCCTGTAATTCTTCGAAAAAGTCTATGAAAAGAGGTTTCCAAAAGCTGTAAGATGTAACTTGTAACTTAGTTGTGGCAAGTTTAACACTACTTGGCTGACATGGTGATACGATTCTATTATCTCAAATGCTGCATATTTAAAAATGTCGATATGTTGCAAGGTGTTTAAGCTAAATTTTAAAATGTCATTATCTAAATATTAATATAGGTACTTATATATTTTTAAATGTTTATTTATTTTGAGACAGAGGGCTGGTGAGCAAGCTGGGGAGGGACAGAGAGAGGCAGAGAGAGAGAGAGAGAGAGAGAGAGAGAGAGAGAGAGAGAACCCCAAGCAGCTCTGTGCTGTGAGCACAGAGCCCAACGTGGGGCTTGATCCCATGAACCACGAGATCGTGACCTCATGACCTGAGCCGAAATCAAGAGTCAGACACCCAACTGAGCTACCTGGGCACCCTGGTACTTACGTTAAAAAAAAAAGTGTAGAAGTGGATTGTGTCCCGGGTGACACATAGGGCACCCGTATAGCACAAATCCAGGGGACAGTACCTCGGAGTCCTGTCTGACGCCCCCTGGAGTTATCCAGTGGGTGTGGCCCCAGGTGCAAATTCTAATGCCAGATTATGAGGATGAGACGCAGGGAAAGCGTAAGAAAACAGTGCCAGGCCGGTGATAAGTGGCTGACACCGGACCTCCAGGACAGGTGCACAAAGGGGGGAGGCGAGTCTAGTCACGGGGACGCCATTGGGCAGTAGCCACTGCTCGGTGCCCGGGGCTGTGGGCCCAGAACAGCCAGCCTTTCTGATTTTTTCAAGAGAAGCCAGAAATCATATATTTATGAGCAATCTCCTGATTTAAAAAAAAAAAAATTTTTTTTTTTTAACATTTATTTATTTTTGAGACAGACAGAGAGAGAGAGCATGAACAGGGGAGGGTCAGAGGAAGAGGGAGACATAGAATCTGAAACAGGCTCCAGGCTCTGAGCCGTCAGCACAGAGCCCGACGTGGGGCTCGAACCCACGGACTGCGAGATCGTGACCCGAGCTGAAGTCGGACGCTCAACCGACTTAGCCACCCAGGCACCCCAATCAATCTCCTGATTTTTAAGTGTTGGCATCTAATCCACACTATACAAAGCGAGGAGCAGAGCAAAGGAAACACATCTGCAGGCTTGGCCCCGTGCCGGCAGCCAGGAAGCCACCTGTGATTAAGGCCACCGTTTGTTTTCTGCTTTCCCTTCACTCGGAGTGGCGAAGGGGACCCACAGACGCTGGGCCTGATGGTCACAGAGGGTCACCTCCCAGGCCTGGTTGTCACAGAGGGCCACCTCCCAGGAAGCTTCCATAAGTACAGGGGCCTCAACTTTTGAAATTACATCTCGGGACAAGCAAGGCTGTGCAGGGTGGAGGGCACACACTTTACTGGTCACACCGGGGTGTTGCAGTCTTCATCAGCTGGGGAGGACTGGTATTAAGGGTAAAAGAAATCACACATGCTCATTTTTATAGACGAGAGTAGAATCATGAAGCTTGAGTTCCGCTGACCAGCAGTTTTAACAAGTCACATCTCCTGTGGATGAACACAGATGTCTTATTTCTAGAAAGACAGTTCATAGACTTCAGTAGATTTGTCTTAGCTAGCTGGGCATCTGTCACAGAACACCACAGACCAGGGACTCAACCAACACACTTATTTCCCACAGCACTGGAGGCTTGAGGTCCAAGGTCAAGGTGACAGCAGATTCCGTGGCCGGTGAGGGTCCGCTGCCTGGTTTGCAGACGGCTGTCTTCTTGTTGTGTCCCGACATGGTGGCTCGGTCCCATTCCTGCGGGTCCACCGTCGTGACCTAATCACCTCCCCAGAGTCCCACCTCCACTTACCACCGCACTGGGCACTAGGCTTCAGCGTATGCATTTGTTGGACATTCAGTCCGTAGCATTAACCACAGATTAAATTGAAAATCAGGGCCCAGAGGTGACCTAATCCAGAGCTAGAAACCAGGGATCTGAAGTCCCTGTCTAATTTATTACCAGCGGACAAAAATAGGATTTTATTTTATTTATTTATATTTTTAATGTTTATCTTATCTTTTGAGGGAGAGAGAGAGACAGAGTGTGAGTGGGTGGGGGGCAGAGAGAGAGAGACACAGAATCCGAAGCAGGCTCCAGGCTCCGAGCCGTCAGCACAGAGCCCGATGCAGGGCTCGAACCTACGAGCTGTAAGATCATGACCTAAGCCGAAGCCGGACATTCAGTCGACTGAGCCACCCAGGCGCCCCAAAAATAGTGTTTTAGAGATGCTAAACATAATAGGTTTTGTGGTATTTATCATAATTCTGCTGTGTCTGGGTCAGCTAAAGGGAAAGTGTTTAGCTTCCAAGGAATTTTTCTATAAGTGCTTGAGATTTTAGACTGATTAAAAGAAAAAGAAATTAAAACTTGCACCAAATATGCTCATTCTAATTCAAAAGAGGTGGCATCTCCTGGGTTGAGTGTGGTGTCTGGCCCGGAGTGCCTGAGAACGAGTCTGAACTGGAAATAAACTTGAAAGTTTGAAACCGGTTATGCGTCCCAGCCCGTCAAGAGCTGAGCTACCCCATCGTCCGATGGTGGGGCACAGCCACATCTCAGGGAGGTCCTGGTGTGCAGCTGAAACCCCCCAGAGGGGGTGAAGGGTCCCCCATTCCTGCTTGGGTTAACTCCGCCCATTGACAGGAAACTCCCTCTCTGCCCCTTAGCGGCCCCACCAGTAGTGTTGGTGATACGGAAACACCTCTGAGTTTCCAGACTTAAGACCAGGAAGGCGTCAGAAGCTGAGCCCACCCGGCTGCGATGGGTGTCCCCTGCAGTCCTCACTGTCAGATGGGCTCCGGAGCCACAGAAGTGCCCAGACCCTGGCTCTCACCCCGTGCCTCTGGGTCTCGGTTTCACGCTCAAAAGGATGGGAATTAGCACCCTGACCGCACAGGTTTAGTTGAAGCTTGTGTAAATCGAGGTGCTGGGCATGCGTAGGGCTGCAGAGTAAGAGCCCACGACCCAGTGGCTGTTGATGTCACCTAATGGTCCTCTGATTTCCTAGCCTACAGCAGACTGGAAGCAGCAGATTAGAGAGGCCAAGGGACAGCTTCGGGAAGGCCCACTCACGGCAGGACAGTGACGGGTCGCGGCCCGACCACAAGGGAGGCAAGAGAGAGACTAAAAAAAAAAGCAGGAACAAAACACTCCAAAGGCACAGAAGTCTGGGGCATTTACTAAAAGACAAAGAACGCTCCTCAGGTCAGTAGCTTCTGGTAGATCCATCGTTCGCCAGTAGGCGCTCACGTCGGCAGCTGGTGTGCGAATCACTTCTCTCTCCCTCCCCTTTCCCCTCCAAACTATAGGAGTTGGGGGGTGGGGTCGTAGCTTGCCTTGCAGTTAGTTGGGGTGCTCTGCGGGGGGGGGGGTTCCGGGTAACGGGAGCCCCAGAGTCGGGGCCAGCAGAGGAGAGAGCAGTGGGGGCCTCTGAGGGTCTGGAAACAACCCAGGTTTAAATGCGGCCCAAGATGGCGATGTTTTCGTGCCGCGGAGAGAAGGATGCCCCCCGCCCCGCTGACCGCTCGCTCCCCGTCCCCCTCCGCCGCCGGCAGCGGCAGGGGCAGAGACACGGTCCTTGAGGGCAGGCCGGCAGATCCTGGCACGTGAGCAGGCCCGGCTGCAGAATGCCAGGGACATCTGACGCCACGTCCACTCTGGTGGCTGATCTGCCACCTGCGGTGGATGCCAGCGTTTGTTTTGTTTTTTAACTGAAGCCTGAGCTGCTCACTTAGAAGCAGAGGCTCAGGCAGAGGCAAGCGGGACAGAGAGTAAGTACCCAAAGGCCATCCTTTGAGCATGACTGGCAAGGCGAGGTGGGACCTGGGTGGGCCTCGGAGGACCAGGGAGGGGTTTAGGGGGGACCGCTCCCCAGAGGGCATCCCGGGGCCTCGGAGCTCCCCCGAGCGCGCCAGGCCGAGGACACGTGGGCTCAGCGAGCCCAAAGGATGGACCCCGCCCTCCCCGCACCCCAGCTGGGGGTTGGCTCAGAAATTAGGTGGGGATGGACCCACCAGCTGATGACTTTCGGATCGAGGGTGGGCTCTGGACCCAGATGGAGGCGTGCCGTGTTGAACCTCTGTATGCCTTGGTTTCTCCATCCATCCCACTGGGGGAAGTAATGGAACCAAAGTGGGCCCACTGGTACCAGCGAGGCACTCGGGATATTGCCCTGGCCCGTGGTAAACACGTGTCACCCCTGTCGCCGACTGGGGCTGAGGACCAGGGAACCACCACTGGAGTAAGATGTGCTGGGCACCTCTGTGTGAGTCGCCCTCCGCGGCAGGGACTTGGGGGCACGAAGGGCTGGCTGGGGGAAGGGCACTCCCTGGAATTTTACCGTTGTTAAAATAATAAGGGGGGACCCAATATTGTTAGGAACTAGGCCAAATTATTGCCTAGAGGGAGGGAAACTTATTTTAGGGAGAACAGGAGCTCCCCACCTGTCGTGTGCTGCCGATAGGGTACTTACTGACCAGCCACCTTGAAGCTCTTGTGTTCCAGCCTCCTTTGTTTCTTTTTCGCCTAGTGGTGTGGATCAGGACGGGAATAATAAATATTTAACAGGGATACTCCCTTCTCTCTGTTAAAATAATCTTTGTTTCAGGGCTTTAACAAGGAAGACTGTGTTTTTCCCACCTCTGCTCTCGTGTTACGTTAAGCCAGGTCTCAGGAGTAAGAGAAAATAAACACAGGCCCCTGGGCCAGGGCGGGGGTGGGGGGAAGGCTGGGCGGTGGGGGGCTGGGGGGTCAGCTGCCTGCTGTGCAGCACACGCGTGCACATCGGCCGGCGAGGTACGCGAGAGCAGCTCCCCGAGGGTCCGGGGCCACTGCTGCGTGTGGGACAGCCGGCAGGTGGGCGTGGTCGAGGAGCACCAGTTGCCAGACTCCAGGGGACAAAAGGCACACGTCGTCCCCCGAGGATGGGACGCTGGGTACGACCCATCTTTTCTCACGCGAAGGTTTCAGCAAAGGTGCCGGCGTCTGACTGTGGGAAGTTGGGCATTCGGGCACCTTGCGGACGTTTGTGGCTGGTCCCGTTTGGGAGACCCCACTGAGGAAACGTGGTCTGTTCTGCCCGGGCCTTTGGGCTCCAGCCCTGGTGATTCTGACTCCTCTTTTGTGGAGAGGGAAAATTCATACATTATCACTTAGGTGGGCAGAAACTTTTATTTGTCTTTAAGTGAACTGAACTTGCCTCCATTTAGACCAGTGGCGGAAACAAGTTAATCTTTTTTCCATTTCTACTGTTGGCCAAAAAAAAAAAAAAAAAAATTAATCTTTTTTCCATCTCTTCTAATGGTGGAAAAAAACATAATCTTGCCATTTCAAGGTAACTCGGTCTCTTTCAATAGAAAGTAGACTATCCACTTATTACTTGGTCAATTTAGGACTTAAATTCACTTTAAGTCCCTGTCAGGGCTCTTGGTTTTCCTCACCGGCCCTCTTCTCCCCACGTCTCGACCCCAAGATGTGGCCCGGATGCCAGGGGAAGGTCACTGGACATCGTGGTGGCCGGCGAGGAGCTTGTCTGGGCCTGACCTGCTCGCACTGTTGAGATGACTTATCACTACAGGCCCGGGCCTGGCTCTGTGGTCCAAGCCTCCGGCTCTGCTTTGTGGGGTCTCTGCATCCTGTGTGCCCACCCCCAGGCCGCGCCCGGTCCAGCTGCCCCCCCCCAGCACCTCCTTGCTTCCGGGGGGACTTGAGATTCGTCCGCGGGTCACAGGGAGCCAGAGGTGGCTTAATTACACCACCCCACCGTTACCACTGTTTGGCCCCCCACCCCCTGTGGGGCTAGAACACTTGGGGGGGGGGTGCCCACCTTCTCCCAGAATTCCAGTGGGCAGTGGGGCCCAAGACCACCACCCCCTGCCCTGGATGGAATC
Source organism: Prionailurus bengalensis (assembly GCF_016509475.1). NCBI lineage: Eukaryota > Metazoa > Chordata > Mammalia > Carnivora > Felidae > Prionailurus > Prionailurus bengalensis. Next base: position 3,632,582 of record NC_057355.1, on the reverse strand, counting down.
TGGGGAGCATTTCAGCCTTCTTGCCCAGCCTCTTCTCTCTCCGGCCTCTAGAAAGAGCTTGTGTATCCCCTCTGGGTGGCAGGGAACAGCCCTTCCCTCTTCGCGGCTTGTAATAGGATCTCCTTGCTCTGAGTTCTTCACATCCTGGTTCCTTGGACCCCAGGAGTCAGCCTATCTGGCTGTCGGTCTCTCTCTCTGCCTCTTAAATCTCAGAAAAGCCTACCTGGCGCCGGCATGAAAGCCGTTGCCCGCTGTTCCATAGCTGAAGTGGCATTATTTTGCAACTTAGAACTTGCCACATCGGCTGCACTGTCCACGTGCGGGCTCTCCCCTTTCCATCAAGTTAGGGAGGCCACCGCCCCTTGGATTAAGGGCCCCAGACCGCGGACGCGAGCCAGCATGACAAGTGCGTGGGATGATCCTCCAGAATATCGTCTGCTGCTCATGTCAATCAGGACGGCCAGCCCAGCTCTAGCCGGGAGGTGTGGATTTACCTGGTGCCCACACTGCCGGAAGTGTGTTCGGGGCCGGGGGCGGCGTGGAGCTGGCCGGAGAGAGCCAGGTGTTCAGGCCTCACCTGAGTCAGGGAACTGGTGTCCAGGGGTCTCTCCACTCAGTGGTCTCAGCAGAGACGCCCTGTTTGGGGCTCATCTGCTGATGGAGTGTGATAGGAGTGCTGGGCGCTCTCCAGCTCTTAGAAAATCTAAGTTGGGCAGCGTGGCAACGGCCCCTTGCCTAGAATAAATGAGGCGAGAAGTGAGTAATGTGTCTTTCCCCCGATGTGTTCGGTGTGTGTGCTGGGAGTGCACACGTCTACACATGCAGCTGGTGGTCGGGGTCAGCGCGTGCCTGCAGTTTAGCATTTATTTTAGTCATTGCAAGTAGCTTGCAGAGTGAATGGGAGGAAAAAATACATACACTTAGACCCGTGGTCAGGGTGGTAGCTCATAAAATGGCTTGGCCACCCTGAGTAGCGTCCTGGATCACGTAGGAGGTGACGTCAGTCGGGTAGGTCACAGGCTGGGGTCTGGAGCCCTGGCGTCTGGCCCTGGCGCTGCCATTAGCCCCGGGGCCAGCCTGTTGTTACCTCTTAGAGCCATCACTGTCTCTCCTTCACAAAGAGAAGGGCCCATGGGAGGACCACCAAAATACCTTTCTAGCGCTGACGTTTCGCGTTCAAGGAAGTGCTTCCCGAGCCTACCTTGTGGTTTGGCAGCTGCCTCCGGCTCCCTCTTTATCGCACTGGTAGAGTGCTGGAAATGCTAAGAGGACGGTAATCACCTCCATAGACCACATTAAAGCACGTATCCATTAATAAAGTTGACTGTGACTCAACGGCCCAAGTTGCCATAGATTTTCGGTGCCCCAGCTCACCAGCCAGGCTTTGCGTTTCCAGAGGAGAATGAAAGTTCTGCAGGCAAAACACTCCATTTCCCAGTGCTTTGAAGTAACTGCATGTTATCCTGTTCGAATTCAAGACGATGAGCCGGGCCTCCACATTGAAATCCTCCCACCGCCATCATCGTGACAAAAGTTGGGGTGGCATGGAGGTCTGTCGTGGAAGAAGCCATCAGAAAGCTAGAAACATCAAGCACATTCTAGAGACCGTAGTGCAGGTGCATCCAGATGCTAAAAGGCTGGTCTACGTGTAAGTCACCACATGGGAAGGAGCTTCCTATCTGGAGAGGGAGAAGAGGATCCTGTTCCCTACCATGACCACTTTCCCTTTCCCCACCGGCTGAAATGCCATGACACGCCCAAGCTCTGGTTGACAAAAGCAGAGGGAGAGGGGAGGGCCATTAGGCTGATGATTTGTAGCCTCCCTTGAACATTGGAATCCCTGAGAAATTTTAAGAAGCCCTGATGTCCAGGCCCCGCTGTCGGAGCTTCTGACTTAATCGGCCTAGGGTTCGGAGGGGCTGTGGGCATCCTAACGTGCCGCCGTATCGAGAGCCACGGTAACAGGAAGGCAGTGGGGTCCTGCTGAAGGAGGGCCGCGCCACCAGCCAGAGAAACGGGCAGCGCACGGTGAACTTGCTGCCTGGGACAGAGGGGCTGCTCATTTGGCCAGACACAGAAGCACCCAAATCTATATTCTCTTTATGTGGACATAAAAGATTCGGTGAGGAAGGAACACAGTCGAGGCAGAAGTTGCCTCGACTCTCAGTTGAAGTGAGAGAAAGGAAACTGTTTCCTGATTATGGAAAGAAGGAAATCAAAACAGAAAGCATGAAAGAGGATGGCAGAAGTGAGATGATCTCGGCAGATATTTCCGTCACGTGCAGGGGTTAAGCTCTTGTGAAAGGACACAGACTGTGGATCCGGTGTGGTCTTGTCCTGGGACACTGCCTCCCGCCTTTGCAGACCTCCCTCTGCTCCTGTGACAAAAGGAAGCCGGGAGGAGTCGGCTGTCGATGGTGTGGAGTCCTCCCTGGTCTCCTTCTGGATGGCCTGCTCTGCCTTCTGGCGGTGGTCTCTGTCCACGGGGTGGTTACCATGTACACGGGGCACGTGGTTTTCCCGGGGTGGGGCTCAGCTCCCTTCCAGCTCGTTCTTCACGGGGACAGTCACATCTGCTCTGCGTCCACCAGTGGTCCGTGAGCTTGACCCTCTGGTCAGGCGTCACCTCCCCTGGCCGGGGCAACCTCTCCGCTCCTGCTCACCCCCTTGGCTCAGCTCCTCCACAGGGAATCATGAGACTGGCTGAGGCCACGCGTCCCGTTAGAGGCTGTCGTGCCCTGGAGTGGGGCCACACACCTCCTTTGTGGACACTCTTATGTTACTGTCACAAACTATCCAAGAAAGCATTCTATGTTCAGAAACCCATTAGCCTAGATCACTGGGGGCAAACGTTTTCAAACATTCAAGACTGAACATTTTGGAGAATAGGAAACAAGTTTCTGGCATGTTCTGATACCAAAACCTGACCAGAATGGAAAAGGAGAGTAATTTCGCTTTTGAATAGAGATGCGAAAATCTTAGATAGTTAACAAACCCGGTCTCTCTGTCGGATGGAAGTTTAACACACGTGTAAGTGGTTCTTTCAGGGAACACAGATCATCGCTCATTAGAAAACCTCCTAAAACTAGTCTTAATACTTAAAAAAATATGATCCAGTTGCAATAAAAATGCAGTTCTTAAAAAGTAATCTCTCTGCCCAGCATGGGGCCTGACTCATGACCCTGAGATCGAGAGCCACATGCCGTACCGACTGAGCCAGCCAGGTGCCCCCAAAGTGGGATTTTTATTGGGGGGACAACACTCAATACATTGATACTTAAGTTTGCCTGGTTGAATGATTTCATGAGAATAGGAGATTTTGAAAGATTAGAAAGCGATGAGGAATTTACCTAATTAGTAATTAACATTTACTTGAAAGCCACAACATTTAAAATGATGCGTCGTTGCAGGTGCCTAAATCGATCAATGGGAAAAAAAAAAGAAAATCCTGAAATACATCCAAGTGCACGTGATAATTAAATATATGGTAAAGGTAAAAGTAATGTTTGAAGTCAGTAGAGGACGAAAGGATCATTTAATAAATTGTGTTGAGATAACCCTTGAGCATTGTTAAAAGTAAGTAACACCTCTACTAGCCAAAGTTCAATGGAGTTAAGAGTAAACATTTTCACGTGAAAAAGTTAAATCATTGCTGGGATTAATTTAGTTGAATATGTACATACGAACGTGGAGGAGGAACCTGGGATGCAAAGGTTGATGAACTTGACCTGTATGTATGCCAAAACCAAACAGACCCCCTTCCCTGCCCCACCCTCAGGACACATTCCAGAACATATTGAAGAAAGCATGATACACTGGGAATAATGCTCACAGCAAAATGACAAAGTATAGTAGTTAGTATAGTATAGTATAAAAGGGGGCTCCTAAAACTTTTAAGACCAAAAAACAATAGACAAATAAATTGGAGAAAGGGGGAAAGAGGAAGGAAGGAGGGAGGGAAGGAAGGACCTTAACTATCCAGCAATAGGTTAGTTAAAGAAGTCATGTCATTGGGGCACCTGGGTGGTTGGTTAAGCCAGTGGGTTGAGCGTCCAACTTCGGCTCAGGTCATGATCTCCTGGTTCGTGGGTTTGAGCCCCGAGTTGGGCTCTGTGCTAACAGCTCAGAGCCTGGAACCTGCTTCAGATTCTGTGTCTCCTTCTCTCTCTCCCCCTCCCCCATTCACGCTCTGTCTCTCTGCCTTTCAAAAATGAATAAATGCTAAAAAAATTTAAAAAAAAACAAAAAAAAATCGGGACACCTGGGTGGCTCAGTCGGTTGAGCATCCCAACTTCGGCTCATGTCGTCATCTCATGGTTCGTGGGTTCGAGCCCCGTGTCGGGCTCTGTGCTGACAGCTCAGAGCCTGGAGCCTGCTTGGGATTCTGTGTCTCCCTCTCTCTCTGCCCCTCCCCAGCTCACATTCTTTCTCTCTTTCTCTCAAAAATAAACATTAAAAAAAATCATGTCATACTGATATAGTTGACAACTGCTCAGCAATTAAAAGTAATCTGGAGAAAAAGTCACAATAATATGTATAGGAATGTTCTTTCATGAACATATTTATGTAAATACATATGCAAATATATTCATAAACACATCTGGAAGCTTCTCCACCAAAATGTTAAATCTCACATTGGTTATTTCTGGGTTAGTGGGTTACAGCTGACTTTCCTCGATTTTGCATATTCTTCTCCCTCCCTCCTTCCTTTTCTTCTTCCTTTCTTACCATTGCCATGTTTTAGTTTAGAAATTAAAAAATAACTATTTGAAAACCGTTATTCCGAGAACTTCCTATAATCAGCCCAGCACATCAGGCTGGTCTGTGAATAGTCTGTTATCTCCAGCATCACATCCTGCGTCATTCCGTGTCCCGGTCACCAGCTCCAAGAAGATGTCCTGACCACACAGGCCTTTTCTGCTTCTTCCTTCTCTGAGCTTCTGAGCTATAAGTGACTCACCACCTCATCTTTGTCCTTCAAATGTTGCACGTGTATTGTCCGATCTTCACAAAGAAACCATAAGCTCCCTGAGGGCAGGGGTTGGGCCTTGTAGTTCTGTGTCTCCCTCGGGCTCCAGGCAGAACCAAGGAGCTGCTTCAGGAAGGTAGGCCGGGCCTGACTCCTCTGGATGGGGGTACCCAGGGGAGAAGCCGTGGGCCCAGGAGGTCTGCGAGGGCGTCATCTAGTGAGGGGCAGCCGGGACAGACCCCAAGAGCGCAGCATCGGTGGGCCGGGCTGAGCCAGCCTTTTGGGGAAGAAGGCAGATGACCTGGTGTTCATGACCCCTCCAGCTCTCCACCTTCCCCCTTCTCCAAAGATCATGTGTCCCATTAACCTGTACTTTTTGTCTCCGTATGACGTGGACAGGTTCTAACGTTCCCATGGACCAGCCCTGCTGTCGTGGTCTCTATGATTTTGAGCCAGAGAACCAAGGAGAACTAGGATTTAAAGAAGGAGACATCATTACGTTAACCAATCAGATAGATGAAAACTGGTATGAGGGAATGCTCCACGGGGAATCTGGATTCTTCCCCATTAATTATGTTGAAGTGATCGTGCCTTTACCTCAGTAAATGTGTAACTCAAACTTTGGACCTTCTTTCATAACTGAAATGAATTCACTCACACCAGTGTTCTCTCCGTGTGGCGTTCTGTGACATCCTTGCTCTTTGACCCACTTAATGACTTTTGTATGTGTGTTCTCTTTATAATGTATTTTGTATCAATTTAATTTGTATAAATGATTTTCTTGTCTTAGCTACATGACAATATACTTTCCTTTTTCGCTTCGTGTTCTAAAAGTCTTCGGTTGAATAAATGTCCGTGCTTCTCGTTGCTAAGAATAAACCACACCCATTGCAGTTATGTTAATGAATTGCCTATATTCCTCAGCTGCAACGGAATGCAAAATTTGAAACTTAAGAAATGCTAAATATTTTGTTTCCTGACGTTACTGATGTCATCTGGTCTTTCCTTTCCTCCTGTTTTAGCTGACCTGTGAATAGCCCAATAAATATGACGCACCGTGTTGGCAAAAGGCCGTGGTTATTCTTAATGTTGAATTGGCTTTCAAGCGTGGCGGTCCAGCTGTAAACGCCCCCTGTGCCCCGTGGCTGACCGGGGGGCGCAGTGTGGATGCGTGCATGCTTCTTCCAGACTAAGTCCGCAGGTCTGAGAGGGGGCTTTCACTGTCCCCCTGATTCAAACACAGCACACCCTCCTTCCAGTTCAGGGATACGAGACTTTTCCATGCACTGTCAAGTTTATTTATAATAGAACCTAACACAAGCTTCTGCGGCTGCCAAATATCGGGTGGGTTTTTCAAGCAGGTCCCGTTGGAATGCTCCGGAAGGAGCAGAATGGGGAGTTGGGTTGAGTGCCAGTAACAAGATTGCGTAGTTTCAGAGAACCAGCCCCTGGCCTCACCCAGGGTATGCACTCGTCACGTACTTTGATCCAGGGGCGGCCACAGCTGTCCTGGGGGGGGGGGGGACAGGTATCCTTTCTCCTGCAGAGAAGGCGGCTCATTGGATGGCTTGCCCAGGATCAAACAACAGTGGTGTGAGAGGCAGAGTTTGAACTCAGATTATTCACTGAACCCCACGACTCACTGAAGTGCTCACCCAAGCCTTTTGCAGAGGCCAGGTTGGTCTAAGGTGACCAAAAGCAGATTTCTCAGTCTTCTTTTTTTTTTTTTTTTTTTTTTATTATTTTTATTTATTTTTTTATTTTTTATTTTTTATTTTTTTATTTTTTTATTTTTGGGACAGAGAGAGACAGAGCATGAACGGGGGAGGGGCAGAGAGAGAGGGAGACACAGAATCGGAAACTGGCTCCAGGCTGTGAGCCATCAGCCCAGAGCCCGACGCGGGGCTCGAACTCCCGGACCGCGAGGTCGTGACCTGGCTGAAGTCGGACGCTCAACCGACTGCGCCACCCAGGCGCCCCAGATTTCTCAGTCTTCTGAGTCCGTGGTACATCAGAAAATTCCCAACATCCAGGATACTTTTCCTCCTTTCTTTTCCTACCAGCCCCTCTCCCCCACACCTTCTCGAAAACAGTTGTATCTATAGTGTCTGTAATAAAGTAATGGTAACGGCTTTTATTGAGTGCTTACTATGGGCCAGGTGCTACTCTAAGCATCTAAATGAATGAAGTCACTTAATTTTCATAACAGTCCATTTTGCAGATAAAAGTCTGTCCATAGTCACACGGTCTTTATGAAATGCCACAGCTGGGCTCCTAACCTAGGGAGTCTCCTTGCCTCTCCTGTGCTCCTCACCCCTGCCCACACCGCCTCTCCGACTGTGCGTTTTCCCACATACACTCACAAAGGAGCTTTTTGTACCCCATCAACTTTTCTTTTCCAGCTGCCATATTTGAAATGTATCACACAGAAGGAGAAGTCCAGAGTCATTCTCAATGCCTGTACTGTGCTTTGGCCTCTTGTTTGGGAAATAGGAATTGCAGCTACCCGAGAGCTGTAGACTGGGGGGCTCTTGTGAGGCTCCAGTAAATGGCTCTCCTCTTCCCCTTCTGAGTTCTGCAGAAGCTGGGGCGTTAGTCAAGGGGGAAAGCAGAGGAGAACCAGTATGTAATTTGCATTGTAAAGGCCGTGTCAGAAGATGTAGCTGAGGATGAGAGCAAAGCATCTGCTGACTGAGCCCCGAAGGAGTCAGACACACCTGGTCTGGGGGGAGGTGGACCATCCTTACCTCCTCTTACGGCGACAGAGCCTTTAACACCGAGCTTACTGCAGAGCTGGCAGCAATCAAGAATGCACGTTCCCGGGCGTCCAGGCTGCTCAGTCAGTTTAGCGTCTGACTTCGGCTCAGGTCGTGACCCCGCGGTCCGTGGGTTCGAGCCCCGCGTCGGGCTCTGTGCTGACAGCTCGGAGCCTGGAGCCTGCTTCGGATTCTGTGTCTTCCTCTCTCTCTGCCCCTCCCCTGCTCATGCTCTGTCTCTTTCTCTCTCTCTCAAAAATAAATAAACATTAAAAAAAAAAAAAAAGAATGCACGTTCCCTGCCTGTAGGCCAGCTTCCAGGGAGAACGGGGGGGGGGGGGGGGGGCGGCTATGATACTCATGCCCAGTTGCTAACCCGAACTCAGTTCACTTCCTCAACTAGCTAGGGCTACTTGGAGAAAATCCCTCCTCATGGAAACTGGGAGAATGGGAAAAAGGTATTGCCCTCTAACTCTAGGGAATGGAGATGGGAGCAGACCTCAAAGAAAACTCAAGTTGAGGTCCAGACACACCTATACGAAAGGGAAAAGGGAGACATGTGGAAGAAATACCCTTTATAACTTCTTTAAAAATGAGTGTATATCCGTGCAATAAGGCAAGGAAAACAAAAAAGTGGACTAAAGATTGAAAAGTAAGAAACACAACTGTCTTTATTTGCAGAAAACAAGATTGAATATGTAGACAATTATTAAAGAAGCTATAAAAAAATCCAGAATATGTATATATACTAATGTATATACTAGTATATATGCTAATGTGTTATATATATATATATATATATATATATATATACTGTAAGTTTGTCAAGATCCTGAGATAGTATACAAAAACCAATTATGTTTCTATATACTGGAAACAATTATTAAATATCAAATTAATCGTATAATAGTGAAAGGCAATGTCATTTGTAATAGCAGCAGAAAGTACAAAATACTTAGAAAATATCTGAGCGAAAGATAAGCAAGACCTTGGCCCTGAGAACTACATAGCTTTGCATATAAAAATCGAAGACCTAATAAATGGAGAGAGATACTCAGTATTGTGAGAACGTTCTCCCCAAAGTGATCTATAAATTCAATGCGATTCTAATCAAAACCCCAACAGGCTTTTTGTTTAACTAGCTTCTAGATTCTAGAATTATATGGAAATGCAGTTAGCAAAACAGTATGGGATTAGCACAAGTTTGGGGAAGTAGGTCAATGGAACAGAACAAAATGTCTAGAAATAGGCTCTTGTAAATATATGGTCAATGTATTCTCAACAAAGGTGTTGAGATAATGCAGTGGGGAAAGGAAATCTCTTTTCAACAAAGTAAAAGAAACTTTGATCCTTACCTCACACCGTACATTAAAATCAGTTTTAAGTGGGTCATAGACCTAACCATAAAAGCTAAGACCTTGAAGCTTTTACAAGAACACATAGGAAAAGGTCTTCATAACATAACCTTGAGGTAGGCATAATTTCTTAGGACACAAACAGCACTAGCCCCAAAAGACAAAATTGATAACTTAGACTTCATCAAAATTAAACATTTCTGCTCATCTAAGGACAGCATAAAAAAATAATAAAAAGACAAACCATAGGTGAAAGGATTCACAGAATGTATCTGGAAGAAAAAAATCACAATTCCTATCTCTCGACTATAGACGTATGCACAGAATATGTGAAGAATTCTCAAAATTCAATAATAAACAAATAACTAAGAAGCCCAAAGATTTGAAGACACACTTCACAAAACAAGCTATACAAATGCCCAATAAACACATGAAAAGATGCTCAAATCATTGGTTGTCATCAGGGACTGGTCCTTGGGTGGTACCAAAGAGGCTTGGAATTATAGCATACTACATAAGATACCCCCCAGTTGCCAGGCTAGCCCCATTCCCAGAGACATTAGCAAAGTGGCCCAGGGACTAAGACACTTACCACCTAATTTGTAGCAAATAGGTTCTAGCGGTCATTACTGAAAAAGAAACAGTAGTTTAGAGCTGCATACCTACAGGAACATAGGCAAAGGGCAGGGACTGTTGTGTCCTAAGGTTTCTAAATACCTGCCCAAGGTGATACCATCCATAGACGTAAGAGTGGAGCCACTGAAGATAGGCTGAGCGATAGAGTCGTCCAGAATGTTGAAGAAACTCCCGCTGAAGTCTACATCACTGGCACAACAGCAGAAACTGACTAGACATATATTTTAAATATTAAGAAAAGTAGAGGTTCTGGGTGGCTCAGTTGGTTGAGCATCAGTCAGACTCTTGGTTTTGGCTCAGGTCATGATCTCATGGTTCGTGAGTTCAAGCCCCGTGGTGGGCTCCACGCTGAAGGTGTGGGGCCAGCTTGGGATTCTCAGTCTCTCTCTGCCCCTTCCCCCCACTCTCTGAAAATAAATAAACTTTTAAAAAAAGTCTTTGATTAGCAAACTCCCATGAGGAAATGAATATATTGTGCCTGGGTCCTGATGCTGAACACATGAGCTGCTGGTGACTGCTGGTGGATCTGAAAACGTTACCAAGTCACCCTCACGGAAGCTGTGTTGCTCCCCTGAATACATGGTCAGCATCAACGATGACAACCATGGCCAATACCCCTCCTCCCTCTCAAAATGCAGACGCGCAGGCAGCCAGCTCTGCCTCTCCTGGGCTGATTTGTAGGGTCTGAGCTGGGCAGCTACTCCTGACCTCGTCCCTTCTGTGTTTTACCAGCCACATTTCCTGAAAACCCAACATTCCCGTTAAATTTTGAATTTCACTCCGTATATCTATGCTCTAGATCCCTCACAGTCTAGCACTGCTAACCAGGTGAGTTACGGCCTGCAGCGCAAGCACTCACGTGATGGACCCACGATACTCTCTTGCTTCTGGGATTCTGTGGTTGTCTCAAGGAAATCAATCTAGGGAGGATCTAAGGAAAAGAGTTCATCAGACGAAGTGGTTGCCGCTGACCTGCCCTTGTAAAACTCCCCTATCTGTAGCATGGGCAGATACAGGTGTTCTGCGCCTTAACTCAAGTACTGACCCCTAGGTGCCCGCCCATCGATAGCAGAAAGGACTTTTCCTGTAGTATGAGGAATGACAAGAGGCAAATAACCCAGGCTTCTCCTCTCTCTGATATGTTTGGTTAGGCCAACAATGTAATACAGGGGGTTTTGAGAGGTCAGAAGTACACCCAACATTAGGTGAGGCCAAAGCCGGTGCCCAGCCATGGCCACACGCAGTGTTTCCCACATCAGCCCGTGTCCCTCACACCATGTCAGGCAACGTGTTCAGACGCAATTTCAGGTGGGACAGAGAATACAGAATACAGAGATTAAGCCTTGGTGGTGACAGTGGGCAGAATAATGGTCACCAAAAGGTATGTCCTAGTCCTAACCGCCTGGAGCCTGAGAATGTGACTTTAACTTGGAAATAGGGTCTTTTACGAGCAAGAAAGGGTCTTTTAAAGTCCAGGGTTTGGGGCGGGCCCTAAGTCTCATGATTGGTGTCCCTACGAGACAGATGGAGGGAGAAGGTCACGTGAAGATCACGTGGAGACAGAGGCAGAGATGTGGGGGGCACAACGGCAAGCCGAGGAAGACCCGACGCCACCAGAAGCTGGAAGAGGCAAGGAAGGATTCTCCCCTAGGGCCATCGGACGCAGCGCCGAATTGCCAACACCTTGGTTTCCAACGCGTGCCCTCCGGGACAGTGAGAGGCCACCTTTGTGTTGTTTTGAGCCACTCACTTGCGGTCATTGGGTATGGCCGCTCCGGGGAGGCTAATGTAGAGGCCTTGGAGTTCGTTCAGGTGTAGTATCATTCAAATTCCCGAGAGTCTTCCAGAAGAAACTGTGTGCTGCCCGTGACAACACTGCAGCAATGGCCTCCTGAAGACAGGAAGGGGCTTTCTCTAAGCACGCCCCGGGAGTGCTGGGGTTGGGGCTGGTGGGGGATCCTTTTCTACTTCGGCATCTGTGCCACATACAGGCGGCTTTGTTACTTTGCTACGCTGCCCGGTCTGCACCCTCCAGTTCCTAAGTCCTGGGCCCAGAGGGCGACGGAATCAGCCGGTGACTTTGGAAAAGGGGACCGAGGGCCTGGGCAGGGGTCGCTAAGCCCCTCCCTTCCTCTTCTTGGGAGCAGCGCATCAGCAGAGAGCGGACAGATGCCCAGTCACCACGGAGACGCCGTGGTCTTCCCATGCGTTCCTCTTAATTGCTCAAGCTTTGGGCCGAGAGACAGGGGCTGCTCCCCGGTTCCTTTGAACGCGCGCCCTTGCCATAGCTCTTATTTCTGGCTTTAGGCTGGCTGATGCCTATTATCCTACCGTCCTGTCCTACTTCAGTCTACATGTATTCATTCAGTCTACATGGATGTGCTTATAATTGTCGGCACGAAGCCACAGGAGCCGTGAGAGATGAAATTATACGAGGACGCGAGGCTGCCTTGCTCTTGGCCGTCACGGACTCCGCCTCCTGGGTCTCCTGGAGTCTCTCCGACTTAGGAAATGACCCTTCTCCGAGGCCCAGTGACTCGTGAGGGGTCAAAGATGGAGGGGGTTGGCGCTGGGAAGATGACCCATCTTGGTCACCTTGAACCGAATATTTCTTTAAAACCATGGTCTCTGGTTTACATAGCCAAGAGGAAGGCAGAGGAGGAGGCTGGCAGGAAGCAGCTAGGAAGGTACCACACAGGGGAGAGCCCCGCATCACACACACACACACACACACACACACACACACACACACACAGACTTCCCTTGTCATGTCGCAGGCCAGACGCGGTGAAGAATCAGTTGATGTTGAATCTCCCACAAGACACCCACGGAGAAGGCCAGCAGAGAGCATCGCTAGCCTGCCTCCTGGCGCTGGGTCGACACCAATCCGCTTCCAATCGACAGGTGCAAAGAAAACCGGGTCATGTGCTTGTGCCTAAGGCTCCCTATCGGCAGGATTTCACGTCCAGAAGTGAGCTACACAATGTGCATCTAGCATTCTTAAAGCTGTTCTGTCTCTCCCAAAGACCCAGTCGCCACATCCACCTTTCCTCGCGTTTTCTCCTGATCTCTCAACCTCTGCCCACGGCTCTCCTTGTCTCTCCTCCTGGATCCTTTCTTCTCTGGGTCGGTCCACATAATTTGTTAGTAGAAATCCTTCGGCTTTTTTCCCAAGCCCAAGAGCAGTCTCACAGCTAACCGAGCAGGGGAAGAATCACTCCATCCTTGAAGGCAGAGCGGGGAAAGCGATGTTGCCGACCTGTATCATTTGCTTTTTTTCTTCTGTGCTTGTCAAGAACAGTCTCCTTACCTTCCTGGCGGAGTCAAGGGAAGACATTCATGGCGCACGGCTCTCTTCCCGCATCACGAGGGCTGTCGTTGGCAGAGTTACAGCTACTCCTGTGTCTCATCAACCCTCTGCGCCTCAGCGGTGGGGATGATTTCCTTCCCCGGTTTCCAGCACTAATGTAGAATTTTTTTATCCTATCCATTTAGTGGCTTCAGTGGGGGAAGGCATGGTTTGAGGAAAAAATTTGAGCTCAAATCATCTTCTTGGATCAGAAGTCTCTGCCTGACCTGACATTTCATGTCCATATCAGTTTTTTATTTTAAATTTTCATTTCCATTTTCTTTATTTATACTTTGCAGAACACGGGACATTGTGTTCTCAATTTTCCCGACTACACACATGAATTTAGGAATATTTGTTTCATGCAGTCTTTTGGTTTCTTTCTTGGTTTTCAAAAACAACAATAAAAATACACTGTTCCAGCACATATGGAATGAAATAGCATTTAGCAATTTCATGGGGAATGCCGAGTAAGTCCCACTCTTGCTTTGATGGTAAACCAGGGACCCAGGTTAGGGTTGAATGTCATACTTGCCTTGGTGGATTCGGGGGCTTCTGGGTGTCTTTCAGGCTGATGTTTTCAATGGAAAAGCAAGAGAACGGAGTTGAGAGAACATCCTTCAGGCCTGAGCCTCTGAACCATATGAGCGAATGATGAAGATAAAGGCAGAAGTCAAAAGTGGCTCAAGATAATTGCTTCTTGGTTTTGTTGTGTGTGTGTGTGTGTGTGTGTGTGTGTGTGTGTGTGAGAAAGACGCAAAACTTGATATTTTCACTGTTTAGGGGAATTATAACATATTATATGCACATTAGAGAATATTTAAAAACTCCTTTCCCCATAAACAGACATATGGACAGATGGTGGATGGGCAGATAGCTGTTTTCATGCACACTATCAACTCCCATGGCTTCAAGGGTTAACCGTATGCTGACAAGTGTCAAGTCTGAGTCTCCAGCCCAGGTTGTCCTGATTCTAGGCCACAGGCATTTCTGGCTCAAACTCTTCCAAGTGAAGCCATTGTCTCCGTGCTGCCTCTTCCCACCCAATATGCTCCTTCTCTTATGTTCTCTGTGTTAGTGAATGACAACTGCCACTACCCAAGGCCAGTGTCAAAAACCGGGGCGCTCGCCTTGACTCGTCCCTTCGTGGTACCCTACCTTTGAAGTCATTCGCCAAGCCTTATCAGCTCTAACAGCTCTCAAATACACCTGTTTCCTTCTGTCTCCACGACCACTTGGGCCAGGGTATGCCTACGTGAGCTCTTGCTTGGATCGTTGAACGTAACAGCCAGAGCCATCACTACTAAGATCCAATCTTCTCGTGCCATTTCTGTGCCAGATGTTATACTAAACAAGCCCCTGTGCTTAGGGTAAGTTCCAAAACCCCACAGCATGGCCTATGTGCCCTTCACAAACTCGCCCCCTGCCTACTCAACTGTCTATTTAACTTGGGCCAATCCCCGACGATTTTCACTCTGGGCCCCACATGTATTAGTCTGCATAGGCTGGTGAATGCTGATGTAACAAATAAGTAAAAGGCGTCAGAGGTTCAACGGAAAAAGGTGCTTTCTTGTCCGTGTGAGATCGAGCGTAGGTCGGTTGACTCTCCAAGCCAGCCGTCCTTCGTGGACCAGCCACCCGGGATCTTTTCATTTGTGGTGCTGCCGTAACAACACACAGCATCTATGTTCACTGCCCAACTTCTCCTGCGGACAAAGCCACAGCAGCTTTCCACCGCCTCGACCAGGAAGAGATACGCCGCAACTCCAGTCTTATTTCACCGGCCAGAGCGAGTCACGTGGCTCTGCAAGAAGGCTGGGAATCGTAGCCTCCGAGAAGGAGGCGTAGGAGAAGGGATTCGGCCAACTGGCAGCCTTCCGTCCGCCACGCCAAACCTTTACAAAGCACGTGGCTGTTGAATTGGAACGTTCATCTTTGGGTCTTTGCACGTTTTCCTTTTTGTCTGGAATTCTTACTTCACACCCAAACCTTCTCATGAATAATTCCTGCCCAGAACTATTTCGGGGAGGAATGCATGGGAATGCCAGGCTAGAACCTCTTTCTCAGGATTATGAAAGCTGGGACAGTACTCTAGAAGCTGGCTTTTAGCTGGCATCCTTGAAGTGAGATATAAATTCTGTCCTTTTAAATTTGATTTTCAAATCAAATGGAAATGTTTATTTATACAGATTTTTCACATCTTCCTCTATGATATAAAGAAGTTATGCTCGATCTGATGTGTTATCCAGCCCCTTTCACACCTGATACCACTGAGAACATACTGGGAAAGAGACAAGAGGTGAACAAGGACCCTTAAGCTAAGGATCCTTAGCTCCTTGCCACACGAATGTCTCTGTTATTGGCTCACGTCATCACATCAGACAAGGGAGAGTCTTCCTGGCAGGAGGGAAGTGACAGTGTTACACCACTTACTCAAAGAAGTGCTGTCCCAATGACTTTGTGAAATTCTTTTTTGTTTAATTTTATGGTCCTATTAACACAAATACAACATGCACATAGACTGCCTGTTCATTTTCTTTGCTGCACAGCCTGGCGTTGGGACTGGGGACTCTGATGGCCGGCGGGGCTCCTCTTTCCACAATGGCTTTGTGGTTCTTGGAGGGGACGTGAGCAATCTCTGAGGCGCAGTACGATTTGTTGCACATCAGCAGCTCTGCAGACTCCTTGATATTGTGGACCAGGAACTTCTGGAAGCCACCGGGCAGCACGTGCTTTGTATCCTTGTCACTCCTGTATCCACTGTCGGGCAGCAAGACCGGGCCCTTCCACGCACCCCGTTGTCAATGCCTCGGGGTTTCCACTGGTTGTGTCTGATTTTGATACGGTGTCTGGCTGGTGCTGGATGAACTTCTTTTTAACGATCCTGGGCTTCGTCAGAGGTCTGGGGGTGGCCACGATGCCTAGCAGGAGATGGCTGTCACTTCCGCAGGCAGCACTGAGGAAGAGAGTCCTTTGTCATATTCTATTGCTAGAAGTCACAGGTCCTGTCCACACTCGCAGGGAGGGGATTACACAATGGTGTGCATACCAGGAACAAGGATCATTGGGGGCCCCACTAGAATGTGCCTAGATACTCTACAATGTTCCCACGATTCCTAGTCTGAAGGTGCAGGCATATCACATGTGTGACCATGATGGGAGTGGTCACATAGGGTTTGTCCTAGAGCATGTGATGCATTGAGTCATTCTTTCCTAGATCTACACCCCTCACCCCAGCCATTTATATGGTTTAAAAATGTCTATTTGGAATAGTAGATTGTTTCTCATTGGAGGAGAAGCACAGAAGGAGAGTAGCTTTTTTATTTCATTTTATCTTAATTTTTTAAAGTTTATTTATTTTAAGACAGAGAGAGTGAGAGAGAGAATCCCAAGCAGGCTCCGCACCGCCAGCATAGAGCCTGACATGGGGCTCTATCTCCTAAACTCTGAGATCATGACCTGAGCTGAAATCGAGAGTCGGACGCTTAACCAACTGGACCACCCAGGCCCCCCTGTTTTTATTTTAAACCAGAAGATACTGTGCCTGCATTTAAACTTCAGTTCTCAGCTGAAATATCACCTCTCCTAAGAAGTCTCTAACACCCCCATGACTGAATTAATTGCCATCCTACCCAATTCGTTTATAGCTCCCTGTTCTGACACCTCTGGGAACACGTATCCCACCGTATCTCATTTGCTTCCTCGGGGAAGAGGCAATGTCTTATCACACCATCGTGTTCTCAGGACCTAGCGCATGCCTGACACGAAGTAGGTCGTCGGCTAATATACACTGCATTTCACTGCACTGCACTGAAGTTTTCCTTAGGTTTGAAGCTGACCCATAGTGGATGGCGGGATCTGAAGGAAACTGGTTCTTCACCCTCATCCATAGAACGTTTTGGCCTGAGTCTTGGTAAAGAAGGGAGAAAAATGCCTAATTGGCTATCAACACCATCCCAAAGTTAAGTGTGTTTTGCAAAACAATGCTTTTTGTTGTTGTTGTTGAACTTGTATGTGAAAAGAGACTTTCAAGTATTTCTCGGAGGCATTTCCAACCCAAATATTGCCAGGCCGGCACAGCAAGGGGCACGTAGGAAGCCGACTAAACAGGCAGGTAAGTGACAGGGGATGTGGCACCAGGAAATAAAGATCTTGAGGACTTGGAAGAAAACTGTTATCACAATGGTAAACAATAGTGCGTACAGAGTTCTTTGCACTCTGTTTTGTTTGTTGTTGTTGTTGTTTTTGGGGCAAATCGATCAATGCTGGAATAAGACGTTGGTCTCCAAGAGTTGCCAGAGGTGATGTTCGAGATGTGAATTTTTCAGAAGGCTGAGAGCAAAGAGGTAAAGGAATATATATTGCTTGGTTTTGTTTTCTTTTTCATAAATTGAACCCTTTTGTGAGTGACTGTCTTTCTAAAATGTTACACGTACTTCCATACATCTGTAAACAGAAGCTAATGAACAAATGCATTTATAAATAATCTGGACTCGTGGACACAGGACGGTGCCACGACATAGTGATTTTCTCGAGCCTTCTGAGGGGGAACAACACGGTCCCTGACTATGCTGTCTTTTTCAGTTCTTTTGTGCCTTTTACGGTTTTTCTGTAGTGACTTTGTTCATATCTCTTTTCTTAGCAGGCTTTCTTTTCCTTTCAAATTTACAGCTCTAAGTTACTCTTGAAAACCAGAACTATGTGCCGAGAAAGAGTCAATAGTCGAGCGAGACCTAAGTGTTTGCTCGTAGGCGATACGCTTAAATCTGACGCCAGGTGGATGTTCAGAGGCCTTTTCTTTTCTGGCTGTGGTTAGACCCACAGAGACTGCTACAGCGGAGTTCTAGATGGGGAAGGTGTTGCTCTATTATACAAGCAGAGTATGAAGACAATCCTGGAGAGGACAGAGGAAGGACCTGTTGTCCACAATATAATGGAGAAAGCTGGTGCTCAGAGAGGTGAAGCGATTTGCCTAGAACCCCCCAGTTTGTGGCCACAGTAGTGGATTTCCTGATGATAGCTCCATGTTCCCCACTCGGCCTGTGCCTCTAAGGAGAAGATAAGGGTTGTCAAGGGCGGAGTGAAATGGTTCAAAGGCACTAGCAAATCCATCCTTGCCTGGGAACCTGCGGTTTGCTCCCGTTCCACAGTGGACTCTATCGGCACATACATGTATGTGTGTGGGTGCAGATTATCAGAGTATGAGATGCCCACAAAACCGGGTCAGGTCAGCACCTTCCTAGCCCTGGAGGCCACATGGGAACCGGCCTTAGTTTGGGGCACGGAGAAACCTGGTTTGCCGGCCCTGGGAAGGGCCCCAGCACTGTTCCTTTGTAACACTTTGGGGCACCCTAGCCCTCCTTATCACACCCCTAAAGATTGGGAACTTTCTAGAAAAAGTCTGTCCGACGTCACCCACCTGACAGAGAGATCCTGACTGGCTCAGACCTCCAGAGCCGCAGTAGTCCTCATTCCTAAGCTCCTGACTTGCAATCATGGATCCGGCTGTTCTAAGAAGTCATGAAATCATGGATCTGGCAACCAGAGGCGCTCCTTGGAGATCTCTGTGCAGGATGAGAGGAAAAACCAAGAATGAGGCTGTGCCAAGGCACACAGCGCCCCTCACCAAGTGGGACTGCCTCCTGTCCCCCTCCTCCCGAGGGCTTTTTTTTGCTTATGAGGCAGAAAACTTGAACACATCTTGTAAAGCAAGTTTCTCTTCCAAAGAAGGACTCCACCCCGCCCCCACCCCCGGCCCTAGGTGAGCATGTTCCCCACGTGGGGCTAAGGAGACCCGAGAAACTGCGTAGAGCAGATGCTGTTGGTGCGGATGCCCCGTCAGACCCTCATCATTGGCAGGTGCGCCCATCCCTCAGTTTAAGAGAATGTGGCTGCCAAGGGCTCACACCTGACGGCTTCTCTGGAGAGCTGTCTGGTTTATGGGAGCTGCCTGGGGGTTACAGCACCCTGCAACTCTAGGGGAGGCAAAACCTGACTGCACGTAGATGCCACAGCTCAGTCCTGTTGCCTTAAGACAAGGCACATCTTCGGGTGCCCGGGTGGCTCAGTCGATTAAGCGTCCGACTTCGGATCAGGTCATGATCTCGCGGTTCGTGGGTTCGAGCCCTGCATCGGGCTCTGTGGTGACAGCTCGGAGCCTGGAGCCTGCTTCGGATCCTGTGTCTCCCTCTCTCTCTGCCCCTCCCCCGCTTGTGCTCTGTGTCTCAAAAATAAATACACATTTAAAAAAAAAAAAAAAAAAAAAAGAAGGCAAGGCACGTCTATGGTGGAGCTCCTGCTCTAGGGCGCCTGAAGTTCAGGCAAAGGTGAGACCGTACCTGGGGCACAGGCTTGCTCTCTGCTCTTACCTCTTCCCTGTCCTGCTCTCTACTCCCTTACAGTTTTTTAAATGTTTATTTTAATGTTTATGTTTGAGATGGGGGAGGGGCAGAGAGAGAGGGAGACACAGAATCTGAAGCAGGCTTCAGGCTCTGAGCTGACAGCACAGAGCCTGACACGGGGCTTGAACTTGCAAACCATGAGATCATGACCTGGGCTGAAGTCGGATGCTTAACTACTGAGCCATCCAGGTGCCCCCCAGTTTTTTTTCTGTAAAAGCACCCCCTTAGCAGTCTTGCACCCCTAACACACCATGCTCACTTAGCACTCTTGGCCTCTTGTCTCCTGCTGGCTTTGGGTGACAGCATGTCCTTTGCACCTATTGTAGGCAACTGAAATTTCCATAGGATTTGTCCCCAGAAGCTCTTCCCTCCCAGCCTCCAACAGAGTCTTCTTAGGTGTGTTTCCTGAGCCCATCTCACAAGTCCTGTAGGCAGAGAGAGCAATTGTCTCTCAAGATTGATGCCCTGAAGTGATTTCCTCTCTCTCCCTCTCTCTCTCAGGACAAAAAACACACATACTCCAACAGCGGCATCGCCAGGAGTAACCTCCCAGGTCCTCCCTGCACGCCTCGTAAACAAATGCTGCATTGTTGTGCTGGTCTGGTTGGGGTCAGCAGGCCAAGCTGGGAGTAGGGGCAGGAATCCCCAAAACTCTCCCAGGGAAGAAGCAGATCCTGTCACTGGGAATGGAAACCAGGAACTCTGGAATATGGATCATCAGGTGAAAACGGAACTTGGTTTCTTAGACCTCTCAGGGTTGGTGACATTGCTCTTGGCCTTAGGTGGTGGGGGATGTCTTGGGGGAGGTGGGGTAGTCCAAGGCCTGAACCCCCAGAAATACATTGGGTGGGCATCTGTGCCCGATGGCCCAATCCAACAGATTGACTTTCTTGGGGGTTCATTCTCTTCTGTTCTTCCCACTCCCCATTCCTCCCCCACCTCTGTGCCTTGGGCGATGTCTTATTGAAATGTTTTGGCCAGATCTCAGGGAGAGTGGGTGGGCGACCGAGGGCAGGTTTGGGGTCTACACTTGGGCAGAGTGGTGAAGGAGAGTCCTAATGGGGGGTCAGGCAGGGAGTCTGGGGGCAGGACCTGCGAGGTCCAGCCAGCCCTCCCTGAATGGAGTGTACCTTCCATGGCTCTCTGTTATCCTAACGCACAGTGCCTGAGCCACAAACAGGATGGATTGCTTGATCTGTTCCTCCAGATCAAGGAGGAACTTCTCCACCAGGGTCTCCGTGATGTTTTCTCTTCTTTTCACTCCCAACCAACTGTTTCTTGAGGGGCCGGCCTGATAGGAGATGTAACCCGAGGGAGAGAGGCTCAGCCCTGGCCTCCACACCTGATGCAGGGCACTCCCTGGGGGGTGGCTCAGGAATCAAGAGTGCCTAAGGGAAAATGGGACAGGAGTCCTGCGGAGCCATTAATTCCATTAATTCCAGGAGAGGAGCGGCTCAAGGGTTCCCAGCACACCTTCAGCTCCAGAGACCTTCTCCGTGCCTTCCTGAACCGCAGGCACCGGGGGCTCAGCTCACCCCAGCTGCACGGGCATAATATCTCTTTGAATTCTCTATTTCATCTTGAATATTCATGTGATTTTTGCAACAGACTCCACGATACATCAGGGCTGGTTTTAGAATAGAACCATGGGACATTCTAGCTGCTAAGAACATGAGGTTAAACCTGTCCACCGTGGTCTCATTTGTAAAATGGAATAAAAACCATACCGACCCCACAGGCCACGGGGATGACGGAGCTAACGCAAGTCAAGTAAGTGCCTGGTGCTCCATAAATGTTCAGAAATGTTATTCTCCTATTGATAGCCTGATAATGAGAAGTGCATGCAGTGGGTCCTCATTATTTGCAGATTCCGCGTTTGCGAATTCACCTACCTGCTAAGATTTATTTGGGTCCATAAATCAGTGCTTGCAGCTCCTCTCGTGGTCATGTGGCAAAGGGGTGGAACCCGTGAATCGCCTGATCCATGGGACCGGGAGGCGTCCTGCTCTGCCTTCTTGTTTCATGGTCTGTTCAGTGCCACTTTCCATATTTTTGTCTTCTTTGTTGGGGATTTCACTGTTGAAAATGGCCCCCGAGAGCAATGCTGGAGCGCAGGCTCACTGCTAAGCACAGGCTGTGACACGCCCTGCAGAGAAAAATCCTCGTGTTACATGAGCCTCATTCAGGCAGGTGTTGTACCGCTGGTGGCCGTGGATTCAGTGTCGGTGAATCAATGATACGTGTTAAATAAAATGGTTTTAATGAGAACCACATATAAAATGAGGCTGTGCATTGGTTGGTTGATAGACGGGACCAGAAGCTGGCAGGAACCTAACTGTGTTTCAGGGGTTCAGTATTGGTTGTTCCCGTGGCTTCGTAAGAACAGAACTTTGTATGGCAAGTGACGAGAGCTGATGGTACATAGGTGCGTTCTTTGTGGTTCAGCCCGGCCCTCCCTGCCGCTGACTGACTGACTCTTCCCCTGCTTCCTGCCCCTCTGCCCCCTTCACACTGAATGTCCTCTGCTCACTTTTCCACGAGATTCCAGCCCTTTCACATGGGGTGGACGGTCAGGAGAGCCAAAGGAGTCACCCGTCTAAGGAAGGTAAGGAGGGGAAGCAAGGCAGGCAGGGGGTCCACCTCTCTTGGTAAAGCTCTAACACCATCTGCAACGTACCCCCTACAGACAGGCAGGCAGCAGCTTTGGGGATGGACAACAGAGGGACTTTAGAGCGAAGGGTTACCAGCCCCAAACTTGGCTTCGCAACTCACCGTGTGCAACTTATTAATCTCCGGGGCCTCAGCTTCCCCACTGTGAAATGGGAATAACGATCCTAACCAACGCCATGGGGCCCGTGGTGGAGACCAGACGCACAGGAGGAGCTGGGCGCAGCGGCCGGCACACACGGGGCACCCAGGGACACGATGCGGGTGACCGTACTTAGGTGGGGGCATCAGGCCGACTTTGCAAGCAATTCCCCAGCCGCTGGCTTTCTACCGCCGAGGTTAGGCCCAAGCCGGGGACAAACGGTTCGTCTTAATCCCACAAGGAAAGTCACCCCAGTCCCCGGTCCTGACACCCCAACCCTACCCCTCGTCCGGGGCCTGGCACCCCATTACTTGGGCAGCGGCGGAGCTCTGTGCCCGAGCCCGGCTCCCACGAGGCGGCGGCCGGTACCTGGCGCGCAGGCGCCCCTACCCGGGCGCTCGCGGACCCCGCAGCCGGACGTCCGTGGGTGGGGTGAGCGAGCTCCGGGCCGCGGCACGGGGTCGGTCCCGAGCTCGGGACGTGTGGGCCGCCCGGGCCGGGGAGGCTCGCGGCGGCGGGTGGGGGGCGACGGCGGCCCTCCTCCCGGCTCCGGCCGAGGCGGGGCGCCCCGGGCTTGGCTCGCGAGGCCGCGGCCGCCTCTCCCCAGCGCGCCTGCCGGCGGCGGCGGCGGCGGCGGCGGCGGCGGCGGCGTCGGCAATCCCGGCTCTTGGCACCACGCCTGGCGGCCGGCCCAGGGCGAGGAGTGGCTTCCAGGAAGCGGGCGGAGGAGCGTTCCAGCCGCGTCTCGCCGTCGCCGAGGCCCCGCGCGCTCCGAGCGGCCCGCGCCCGGCCCCCTCACGCGCTGCCCCCGCGCCCCGGCGCCCCCCGGCTCGCGCGCAGGGCTGTGGCCGGCCGGCCGGGCGCGCCGTGCACTTGCCGGGCGGTGCAGGTGGCGGCGCGCGCCCTCCGCCGCTGGGCCCCGGGCCAGCGCCGCGCTGCGCGCCCGGAGGGGGCGGGAGAGGCGGGGCGGCCCCCGTCCCGGCCCCATTTAACTGCGCGGCGGCGGCGGCGCCGCGGGCTGGAGGCCGGCGTCGGGGAACGTCCTGGTCCCGGGCTCCGCACGAGGTGCCGCGGCCCGCCTCTCCGCCGCGCGCGCCGCCCGCGCCGCACGTCCCAGAAGCTTCTACGGCGCCAGGTGGGAGTCGCGAGCTCCGCGCGGGGGTCGAGGGGAGGCTGTCCCCGGGGGCCGGGCAGGGACACCCGGGGCAGTGGCCCCCGGGCAAGGTTGGAGGGGTTACCTCGCGGGTCCCGGGGCGGCCCGGAGACCTCGGGCCGGCACGCTCGGTGGGGTCCTGGAGGACCCGGACAGGGACGTTCGGGGCTGCCGGCGGGGCGGGGATGGGGGCGCTCCTGAGGGCGGGGGCCCCTGTCCGCGAAGGCCGGGGGAGGGGGGCCGTCCTCGTGTTGGGGCTTCCCCGGCGGAAAACGGGCTGACAGCAGCCAGTGGCCTTGAGCGTCGGCGGGTCGCGAGCGCCTGGAGCGCGGAGTAGCGGGCTGGGGCGGCGCGGACGCGCGGGCGCGGGAGGAGCCTCCGCCGGGCGGCGGGCTCCGGCGGGGCGTGCGGCGGGGCGTGCGGCGGGGCGGCCGGTGCGAGCCGGCGAGGGGGGCGCGCGGTTCCCCGGGCCCGGCATTGGCCGCCTCCCTTCGGCCCAGAGTCGCCGCCTCAGGTCGGAAACAGCAGCACATTTGCGGATCGCATTAGGCCAGGCCCTTAATGCTTTCTCCAGATGGAGAGAAGCCACCGACCCGCCCCCGGACACCGGCTCCGCCAAGGCGCCCGCGAGGCGAAGTGAGAGGCGAGGCGAGTGTGACCTCGGCTTTTCCAGTCTCGGCTCGTACTGATTTCCCTGTAAATCGTCAGGGGGACTCTGCAGGCCCCCTCCCACCCCCCTCGCTGCCCTCCTGGGCTCAGGGGTCTCTGCCCGTTTGCCCTCACCTACTTTTGGCAGAGTGTGCCCGCCGGCGCTGAGGCCGTGCGCTCTGAACCTCCCTGAACTCAGCTCTCAGACCTCTCTGGCTGCAGGTCTGGGGCTTGGACGGTGGCATCTCCTGGGAGAAAAGCCTCAAACTGTTCTAGAACAGTCACCATCGTGCTGTGTGACCTTAGGCAGGTCCCTTCCCCTCGCTGGGCTGCCTTAGTTGGCCTCAGATTCATTTTTGCCTGAAGTCGAAGAAGCTGGCAGGTGCCCTAATCCTTGGCTCCATGCTGGCTTCCTGAGTCAGAAGCCAATCGCCACACCCTGCTGTTGACACATGAGCTGGAAAGTGGCTGGTGCAGAGATGTCTCAGCTTCTGGAGGACTGGCCGTGTGGGTTGCACATGGGAGGCAGGTCCAACTGCCCTCCTGACCTTGATGTGGACGCCTCTTAAAGATAGCCCTCCATGGCCTGTACCTTGAAATAGGCACCCCATCCTGAATCTACACAAACCTTTTTGAGACATTGTTGGCGGGGTGGGGGGGGGGTTCAGGGACCCTCCCTCTGATGGGTCTCTTAAGTCATGGGTGCCGCCACTGGGGACAGAGCTGGTTGGAAACCAACTTTTTGCTCTCTTGTAGGCTCAAGAGAGACTCCCAGGAGACCGGACCCGATGGCTTCGTGGGAGAGTTCCTGGTGGCCGCTGATCTGGATGGCCGTCATGCACTCTGCCCTCCTACAGGTACTGTGCAGGGGAAGAAGGGTGGCAGGCTTCCCTCTGCTTGCTCACAAGCACTGTTCTAGATCACCTAAGATGTGGTATGTGCAGTGTTCATCCTATCCCAGAGAGAGTCTCATTTTCTCCCTTACCCCTGGCAAATGGCATTCTGGTTGACTTAGCTGTAAGAATGATCCAAATCCCTTGGGTCCTCGCGGAGCCCTGAGCAGGGCTCTGAGACCGCTTGGGTGCCATGTACCAGCAATGACTGGGGGGGCTGTCGTGGACCCTGTCTTTTCAGTCTAGAATGGCTGTCTGCGTGTGCCCAGCGGAGGCTGGGCTGCTAAAGGCCAGGGCACAATGAAGGGGCCGAGCCCACTTTCTGACCTTCGCTCAGCCACGAAGTAAGTGTTCTGAGTTTACTTGTGTCAACACACATCACACTATTTTGCGGTTCTTTCTTAGGCTCCCGTCTCTCCCACTAGCCTGGGAGGGCCCAGCTCACCCCTTGCGTCCTCATTTGCCCACAGGGCAGACTGAAGTAAAGGTAGCATTGCCGGAGAGACGGGAGGGAGTGGCGGAGACAGTGACAAAGTGGATGGCTCATGCCCCATCTAGTGAGAACAGCCGCTGCCCCACTCCAGCGGAGCCAGGTGGGAACACAGGCCCAGAATTGCCGTATCTTCTACTTTTTAAAAGAGGGCTGGATCGTTCAGACTTCCTAGGAAACCTCCCAGGTTTTAAAGCCATGAAAGCCAGACACCTATGTTTGCATCCTGGATTTCGCCTAGCAGTTTGGAGCCCATGGTCTAAAGGTGCAGCCTGAGTCTTAGTGTGATGTCCCCAGGGCCACTGTTAGCCTAGTACAGCACCTCATGTGGGTTGGAACAAGGCAGTCCCTCTCTTCAGGTATAACTTCTTGGGCATATGGCTCAGGGGCCTGTGTACCCTCCGGGTCTAGCAAAGGGCCTGGGCCTTTAGGAGGGCTTTAATGTCTTTTCAACGAGGTTGCACACTTGAATAAAGAGACACACTGTGGGACAGATTGATCAGGCTGAGTCTCAGTTCACTTTCTCGGACATGGTGTTTCCGAAGCCTCTTTCAGCCCCAGTGCCCCACGATTGCGGTGGCTCGTGGAAGCTGGCTGTCAAGGTACGGTTTCTCCCCCGTGATCCCCGTGTCATTGATGCTGTTCCGTAATCACATTCTAATAGATATGTTTCGTTAGCACAAAAAATATATATATTTTTAAAATTTTTTTAACGTTTATTTATTTTTGAGACAGGGAGAGACAGAGCATGAACGGGGGAGGGGCAGAGAGAGAGGGAGACACAGAATCTGAAACAGGCTCCAGGCTCTGAGCAGTCAGAACAGAGCTCGACGCGGGGCTCGAACTCACGGACCGCGAGATCATGACCTGAGCCGAAGTTGGACGCTTAACCGACTGAGCCACCCAGGCGCCCCAGCACAAAAATATTTTTAGGGTGATTTTAGGGTTCCTCTAGTCAGTGAGGTGTAGGGTGGTGGCGAATGGCAGAGACTCACTTTTCGGTCCGGTCAGCAGATCTGAAACAGGCTGTGAGAGCTTCGCATATTTCTTCCTGGGCAAATGGGGCTGAGGCTTCAAGGCACAGCGTTTCGTTTTGTCTTCTCGCACCCTATAAAAAATTTAAATGTGCTTTGAGGCAGTCTGCTGACCTTTGGCCAAGGGCAGCGTTTGCCCAGCTTGAATCGCTCAGTGACCTCTTTTGGATTTTTCCATATCTATGTGCCTCTGGCAGGGCTGTTTCCACGTATGGGGCGGCGGGTGCAGGAGGTCGTGGAAGGAGGGTTCAGACTACAGCGCCCTCCACTCAGTCCACCGCTCGAATCCCGGCTGCACTACCTCCTGACCCGTCCACCCAGACTCCTCCGCATCTGTTTCCACATCGGTAGAGAGGGGTGTCTACCTCAGAGAACCATTTGGAGGAGTTAATCCGCTGCAAGTGGAGAGAAGGAGCAGACAAAACAAAAACAGTGTCTGGCGTGTAATAAGTGTGCAATAAACGTGAGCTCTCTGCGGGGGCTGTTGCCTGGGAACACCAGGGTTTAAGGGGTGCCTGCAGTTTCCGCTGTGGTACTGTAGGGGGCGCTCAGGAGGCGTCAGCCGGAGAGAGAAGGTGCTGTACAGGCGGGGAGGAGGTGGGGCCGACCTTCTCAGGGGAGTCTCCCGGCAGGTGTGAGTGGGATTAGCCAGGGCAGTCTCGCTATGTGGGCGGTGGGAGAATGTTCTAGTGTAGGGTAGGTCAGTCCTGAGAATCTACTTGTGGGTTGGACACTTGGCTGTCTGCCTAAGGTCAGCCTGGGTTTGATTCAAAGCTGCCGCTCTGGGATATCTTGAGAGTTTGGTTCGTGTTTGGGGGGCCTTGAGTGTTCTTCAGTATCTCCCCTTTCTTTGTTTTTGTTTTTGTTTTTGTTTTCTTTTTGAGAGAGAGAGATTGAGAGCGAGGGAAGGACTGGGGGAGAGGGAGAGAGACTCTTAAGCAGGGGCGCGACCCGGAGCT
The DNA here is from genome assembly GCF_016509475.1 of Prionailurus bengalensis. Lineage (NCBI taxonomy): Eukaryota > Metazoa > Chordata > Mammalia > Carnivora > Felidae > Prionailurus > Prionailurus bengalensis. The sequence continues at coordinate 3,605,130 of NC_057355.1, read as the reverse complement.
CCATCTCACCTGGGTGAGATCAAGACCTGAGCAGAAATCAAGAGTCGGACACTTAAAGACCCAAGACTGAGCCGCCCGGGCGCCCCTCCCCTTGCCTTGTCAGTGTGGCCGCTAGGTGGCTGGTAGGGAATTAAAAGATGCGAAGCCGAGCCACAAGGAGCAGGGGTGTGCCAACTCATTTAATAAAAACTAGATTCCCTTTATTAAATCAGCAAAAACTTAACCTCTTATATTCACTGACCGCAAGCAGTTGTGACAGATCGCAGAGCAGACGCATGAGGTCGGCCGCCTTGTGTTTTTCTGACTTGTTCTTGAGTGTTTCTGGAGCCGCTTCCTGTTTCCCTCACCCTTCTGGGTCAGGGGCCCCGGCCGCGTCCTGTCGCCCCAGGTCCTCTCCTTGGGGACCCCGGTCTTCCCTGAGAAGTCAGCTGCCACCGCTCCAGTGCTCCCCTGCAGCCGCCTGCTTTGGGAAGGTCTTACACCCACGCAGGGTGTATAAACACACTGCCAGTCGCCGGCTCCAGCCACGCTTTGGCCCATCCCCCCCATGTCCATTCCTTAGTGACGTCTTGGGCAGATTTACTTTCATTTTTTTTTCATTTAAAAAAAGTCCAGTCCGATTTCAAATTTGGATTCCCCGCTTTGGTTTCAATGTCACCTCCCTTCTGTCTCGTGTAGGCTCCACACGTGGCTCCAGGCATGTGACGTGACGTCCTGCCGTGGTCTTTCTCGTCTCACCTCAGCCAGTGGTGAGGACTGGTTCGGGGATGCTTCTGCTGGGTCCAGCCTTCCTGGCACTGGAAATAAGGAGGGCGGACGGGGAGAAGAGCAGACAGCTTTCTGTGTAACTGGACACCTCTCTCTGGTAGTTGCCACTGCCTGTTGGGCTCTCGGCGACTCTCGTGTCCTCGGGTGGCTGGTGTGAGTTCTTCAGGGGGCTCGGCAGGGCCTTCCTTTCCTGGAGCAGGAGGCCCAGCATGCCCATTGCTGCTGAGTTCTCCTTGCCTAGCGGGCAGCTTCGTGGGGTGGGGTCCAGGCATGCAAGGCGTTGTAAACCCAGCTCCCTAGCAGAACACACGGACTCACCCCGTCACCATCTCGTCCACCTGCAACAGACGTCGCATTGTGTGTCAGCCACACTCCAGTTAAAGAGAGACACCCCAGCTCCCTTTGTCGTTGCCCGCTTGATCCGTAGGGAACGCACGCTTCCTTGCCGTGCAGACGGTGGAGGCATCGGATTCTCCACACCGCCTCCTCTCTCTGTCCTGCCAGCCGCCTTTGGTTCTCCACTTCTTGCTCGGGGAGGCCCAGGGGCGTATCAGCAGAGCCAGTCTGAGCGGATGCACATCTGGGGAGTGGAAGGCCAGTCTCGCCTTGCAGCCCCACCCCCGCCCCCCGTGCGTTCTCTGTGAGTGATCTTTTTCTTCAGTGAATCTCAGTCGGGCTTAGAGAGTAGGGAGGTGATGCAGGACTTGGCCTTGCCCCTCCCTGCGAGCTCTGCGGCAGGTGTGTGCCTAATGTTAGCCCCTCTCTTTAGAATGTGAGGTCCTTACCTCCCCTTTGTCACCACTTTGGCCCTTAAGACCAATGTCTTAAGGTCTTAAGGTCGTTGGGAAAGGTCCCATTGAATGTCTTGACTCCAAAATTAGACACTGAGCTCTAGTTAGTGCGAGTTGTGGTGGCGGTTCTGGTCCCAGCGATTTGGGTTTCAGTGGTTCTGGTCTGAAGTTTTAAGGATTGTTCTTTCAGGTGGTTCTTGGCAGTTCTGGTCTCACTGATCCCCTCCGGTGTTATTTCTGGTCTTTGATCCTTCCTTCTGGCTCCATCAGTTCTGGAATCGAGAGGAGTTGTGATCTCAGAGACTCTGGATATTTTGGTGGTTCGGGTCTCAACAGCAGTTTTGTCTGGGTGGCCGTCACCTTGGTGGAGGCCTCGGCGTCTGTGGTGTTGGCTCTCATCTCGGTGTTGGCTCTGGCCATGATGGTGGCTCTTCCCTTCTCTCACCACAGACATTACACCATAATAATTAGACCGTTTGGCCTTCACCCCGTCCCTGTTGCATCAGAAGGCAGAATCCAAGCACAGGTGCAGAAATCCCCCTTCTCCTCAGAACCTGTCCCCTGACCCGGGAGAGGAGGGCGGCAGACTCAGCCGAGGTGACAGGTGTGTCGGTGTGCTCTTGATTGACTTGGGTCCTGCGTGGGCCGTGGTTGTAGAGCCACGCACACCTACGCTCACCCTTCACCGTGGCTTCTTACGGCACCACGGAACCCCCAGTAGAACCATTTTCCATCTCTCTTACTCTCACCTGCCTGGTCCCCCACCTTCAGGACTTCCCGGCCAAGCTCTGGGGCACTTTTCCGGCCACTCCCCATCTAGAGAAGAGGTCTAAGAGAATGACAGTGATGAGTCCATTGAGCTCCTTGCCATAGCTTGACATCCTGTGTCGAGCGGCACTGACCGCTAGCGGGTAAGTTATGTGCATAAAAATTTAAGTTGTAGAAAAATAGCGGAGGTAGATAATGAAAGGAAAATCAAAGTAAAAAATCTGCCTTCCCCCTACCACCCAGACAACTATCGATGTTCTCATGTGTGATCTTCCAGGCTTTGTCTGTGCACCGATGTCATATAAGTACACGGGTTATGTTTTGATTAGTGGGATCATGCTAAACACACTGTTAGGCATCGTTGCTTTCAGTCAGTATATCGTGAATATTTCTCCCTGTCGGTACGTACATGTCTGCGTTTCCATTTGGAATGGCGGTGTTCATTGCACTTATGGATATACCGTAATAATTTGTTTACACACGTTGTTTCTTTGTTGGACCTTTGGATTGTTTCCAAGATGGTTCGGTCGCCTGTGTTTGCCATCAGCTACCTGTCATGGACATCTTACGCTCACGTCTTTGCTTACTTATTTGAATATTCCTTAGAGTAATTTTTCCGTAGTTGAATGTGCTTTGCTACACATTTGGTACACCTCGTGGCGCTTTTTCTCTTCATCCTGTTTTATTCTGGGCGGAGTTCTTCCAGCACCCTGGGTTTTATGTCACACGTGCATTCCCTGAGTGACGTCCCCCCCCACAGTGATTTGGGATGCAGATTCCAAGCTGTGCCGATTGACACGACAGATCCTGAGCAGAAGGACTTAAGCTTGTCCTGGAGGCAGAGTCCGCCTTCTTACCAAGCTGCCCCCAAGGCCTGCACCTGCAGGATGGAGTCATTGGGTAGATCCCGTGAGAATCCAGTGGAAGAATGAAGGGGAGCCCTCTCCTCATTTGTCATTGTGACGCCTGATGCCTTTCTCTTTGTCTCTGTGTCCTTCCCATCTCTGGCTCTTTTTACAAGCTGCTCAGTTCCGGAGTTCTGCACATTGTCTCTTCTGTCTTCATAGGCTCTCCCCAGGCATCTTCCGTCAGTCACTCCTCTGGTTTTCTCTCCAGAGCCTCCTGCCTGGGGCTTATCACCAGGGGACCCAGATCTCAGAGTGATTCAGGCTTTCAAAAGTTCTCTTCAAGTAAGATTCTGCATACAATCAAAAGATAAAAAGGTATCTTCTATTTTACATTAACTTCTAAATGTAAACATTGGAAATAAAACACAAGTTTGGTAAGTCTCTTTTGGCTTTCCTTCCCTTCCCTTCCCTTCCCTTCCCTTCCCTTCCCTTCCCTTCCCTTCCCTTCCCTTCCCTTCCCTTTCCTTTCGTTCCTTTTCCTGTCTTTTCTTTTCTTTTTCCTTTTTCTTTTCTTCCTTTCCTTTCCTTTCGTTCCTTTTCCTTTCTTTTCTTTTCTGTTTTCTTTTCTTTCCTTTTTTCCCTTTTTTTCTAAACTCAAACACTTCTCCAAAATGGAAGAGGCGCTACATCTCGGAGAGGCTTCTGACTGTCTCTTCCATGAACTGCACATCAATATCCATGAGCTACTAGTCAGCTCCCTAGGATATTCCCTGGGGGCCTTAAACATGATACTTCTAAAGGGAAGTCCTCAGTGCCCTTCCCCCGCTGCCCCACCAACTCTGTCTCAGTGCTTAGATTCTCCATCATTTGGTCATTTGAGCCAGAATCTTGGGATCACTGTAGATGTGTTCTTTGCTGCCCTGCCCTGTACCCATTCTGCCACCAACTTCCATTTGTTCCATCTCAAAAATGCCTCTTAAATCAGTTTCCACCCCTCTGCTTCCATTGATACCATATGTTTGAAGAGTAGGGTACGTGGTGGCACCAGGTATAAACAAAGGCAGTTTGTGGTCATACTGGACAGGACCTTGCCGGGCAAGTTGAATAAGTCATTGATAAAGAGGGCTTTCTTTGGCGGGCAGCATGGAGTCCTGTGGGTGTTCAGGAGGTGATGGGAGGCACCATTAAGATTCCCTCGGACCACTGGTGATGCACATGAGCAGAGGGTACTCGTGAGGCAGCTGGCACTGGTCCAGGTTGGTAATGAGTCCTTCAACTCAGTTCACGAGAGTGTGTGGGTAGGAGTTAGCCATGGACAAGAGGGTGGGTATGGAAACATTTTAGAACCTGATGAGATAGATCCTGACAAGTGATCGTGTGGGATAGAGAGGGGCGGGGGAAGAATTGGAGATTTCTTCAGGTTTTGAACAAGTTTTAGGGGCACATGAAAATGAAAACTTACCCTGATCTTGTGAAATGGTTGGCGATGGCTGAAGGAATAGTTTCAGGGCAAGATGTCGATTGCAGAAGGTGAGGCACTGAATAAAGGACATGTGTGATGCTCTTTGAGAGGGAAGTAGGATCTGAGCAGAGTGAGCATTTCAGTATATATGTACTCCTCAGGGAAGCATCTAGGAGAAAAGAAGGGATTAAAGATACAAGAGGAAAAAAACAATTTTATGTAATTGTTTCATAACAGAAAAGTGGGCAGCGTTCCCCCACTACGTTGCTAATGGATCTGAAAGCACCAAAGCTGACATCTTATGGAAACCACATTGCAAGGTTTATGATTGTGATTGCTCTCAGTTTATTTGTACAAAGATGCTAATTTCCATAAATAGCATGGAAGCATAAAGCAATTTCCTCTCCAAGTATTTTATGCAATTACTTTCTGGAATTTGTCAGCACTGAACAGCTCCAGCCAATGTATGCTATAAATTATTGTGGTCAAATACTCAGAAATGCATTTGTTCTCCAAGCCTTCGCTTATAAATATAATAGCCTTTTATTTTGAAAATACTTTTTAAAAAGGAAGAATACCTATTTTATTAATAAGAACTCATTTATGGTATTAAAGGACTTTAAATTCTCTTCACTCTTTTGAAATTTCCATTGTATTTTTTCCTGATTTAAAAATATAAAACATGTTTATTAGAAAAAATATGGAGAACACAGGGAAAGACAAAAATGCTAAAAATAACCATTAATTCTACCAATTATTAGGATTTTGTGGTATATATGTATAGCTAATATTCTTCCTGGAATATTAACATGTGTAAGCATCTTTTAAAAAGTGATTACACTGTATTTTGGTTATAACTTTTTAAATATTTAACAGTGTGAGGAATATTTCCATATGTCCTCAAATATTTTTCCTATAGTAGTATTTAATGTCTTCATAATACTGCATCATTTAGATGTCCTATATTTTATTAACTAATTCTTTACTGCTGAACCTTCAGGTTGATCAGCTTTTTGTTATTACAAATAATGCTGCTACAAAAACTCAAGCAGAACCATCCTTGCTCACATTTGTGATTATTTTCTTTGAATGCATTTCTGGAAAAATGTATTCGTTGAGACATAATTTGGGGGTCAAAAGCTATGTGCAGTTTTAAGACCTTAAACTTATATGATCAAATTGTCTTTTCAGAAAGCTTCTATCAATGTGTGTTCTTACTTTGCAAAAGTTAGCAATAGCAGACTTAATTAAGGAAATCTGAGTAATGAGAGATTCTCAACAATACTTTTGGGCTCTCCTTATTACTGGTTTCGTGTAAGGTTTCCTTAAGACGTTAGAAATAGTATAACAGATTTTATCTTCATATTTTTGCCTATATTTTTCTACTGAGAATTTCTTGTTAATTTGTAAGTGTTCTTTATATATAAAGTATATTAACCTCCTGTCTTTCACATGTTGCAAGTAATTTTCCCATTTTGTCATTAATTTTTATCTTTATATTTTGGATACACTGACATAATTTTCAAGTCGTATACTTTGCCTCTGCATCATGCTTGGAAATAACTGAGAGAAAATATATGCACGTCTGTCTTCTTCTAGTCTTTTTTTAAACATTAACATTTTAATTTTGGAATATATTTAGTTAATTAATCTGTCAGTGTCTTCCTGTGCTAATACCATATTTTTTAACAAACTATTTTACTATAGCTTTATGGTGTGTTCAGTATCTATTAAGTCAAGACCTGTCTTCATTATTATAGTTTTGACTAATCCAGAGGTCTTTCAAAGGATTTGGTCAAGTTCCAAGCACAAAAATTCTGCTTTTTTAAATGGGATTTGGTGTAATGGGGGAGTAACAAGGATTTTTTTCCCTCAAAACTGCACAAAACAGACACACAACCAAAAGAACAAAGTTTATCTTCAGTGTAACAAGGAAATGGAACTGGCCTCTCAGCACAAACCGTGAAGCATTTTTTTCTGAGTTCTGTGGATTCTAGACCTGAGTGAGAGAGGATCCTGGAGGTTGACATGTGTCTCCTTGGACTGTGAGCAGGACAGAGATTTCCCCAAGGGTGACTGTCACAAATTGTGCCTATCTAATAAACTTTTGGTAAGGACAGTGGCATTGGGAGCCTTGATGGGGCTCAAAAAGAAGTGGGTATTGTCCCCAAAGAGGCCTTACTTGACATCAAAAATGGCAAGTGACCCAGAGTTGAAGGGGAAAATTCTTGACACACATTTTTTTTTGTCTAGATGTTCAAGGTGACCTTCTGCCCAGGGAGTCTGCTGAAGGGGAAAGGGAAAGGGGATGAGGTAGGGGGAGGGAGCCGCACTTCCCAGAACAAAGGGCTGTGGATTAGGGGCTCCTCCTAGACCTCACGGACCTTCCAGTGGTGACAGTAAAAGGAAGATATTGTTCTCGAGAAAAGGAGAGAGCTTAATTAGAGGATGAGCCAGACCGCAAAACCGAATTGAAGCACTGGATGGCTCATCCCTCACGTCCTCCCCTCCTCCTCCCTGTGCTGCTCTTCAGCGGTGCTGACTCCGTGAGGAAACAGGAATACAGTGGGTTAAGCAGCTGGGGATGTGCCAGATCAACAGGCGTTCTACACAATGGAATACGAACAAACGAATACGTGATAATAGAAAACTGATGAAAGAAGATCCAACATACGTATAGTTAATATATCTTAAAAAGAAGAAAAAAATCAACAAGTTAAAACATTTCTTTTTTCCTGAGGTCTTTGTAAATATTGACTCCGGGCCTTTTGGCGTTGGATATTACTGAAGAGAACTGTGTGGCCAATCTGATTTTTTCCCCTTGTGTGTGCCTTGGTTTGTCTGCCATGATAGCTACGTGATTTCTTTTCTGTTCTGAAGTCCTGTATTTTCATCTGGACATTATATAATTTTTATGTAAATAGTTTTTTTTTAATCTTTATAAGTGTGTATTGTGTGTGCAGGAAAGGCTTTTTACTGTGATCTTCAAATTTGTAATGGTTTGGGGCACCTGGGTGGCTCATTCAGTTAAGCATCCGACTTTGGCTCAGGTCATGATCTCATGGTTCCTTTGGCGTCGGACCCTGCACTGACAGCTCAGAGCCTGGAGCCTGCTTTGGATTCTTTATCTTTCTCTCTCCCTCTGCTCCTCCTTTGCGCTCTCTCTCTCTCTCTCTCTCAAAAACAAATAAACTTTAAAAAAAGACATATTTGTAACGTTTTTATTTTTTATTTTCACCATTCTTTTTCTAAGCTCACTTTTTCCACGATCTTAAATGTTTTCTTTAAACTTTCATATTTCCACTGAGCTTTTTAAAAGAGCGATCAGGTTGTCTATAATTTATCTGTGGCTGTTGTTCTGAGAAATTTATCTAGTGATACGTGTTCATTGACTACATTTTGCTTATGTTTCTATTTAAAAAAATTGTATTTGTTGACCTTGTGAGGGTTCTGTTCTGATGGGGATTTTTTAGAATGGGGGTCTGCTCCATGTGTCTCTTGTCCCCCCTTGGTGAGACCAGCAGGCTAGCCAGGGGTGTTCCTCTCTTGATGATAACAGACACACACAGGAATAAGTCTGAGTGCACAATGGTCTTTCTTGTGACTTCTACTGGAGCCATTTTTGCTAACATCCCATTGGCCAAAGCAACTCACATAGTAGAAGCCATAGTCAGGGAGTGGGGAGGTACCTTGACCTGCTATGAAGCCTGGGCAAGTTATAAAGCTAAGCCCCAATCACTAGGGTGGGCAGGTAAGCTCCTCCCATAGAGATTATGTGTGTATGAATGTGTGTGTGGTAGTGGGGGGTGAGGGGTAGGAGTGAATTTTTTTTTTAATGTTTATTTTTGAGAGAGACAGAGACAGAGTGCAAGCAGGGAAGGGGCAGAGAGAGGAGACACAGAATCCGAAGCAGGTTCCAGGCTGTGAGCTGTCAGCACAGAGCCTGACATGAGGCTCGAACTCACGAACCGTGAGATCATGACCTGAGCCAAAGTTGGACGCTCAACTGACTGAGCCACCCAGGTGCTCTGTGAGTATTTTCAGCTAATCTAATCTAATCTGGTAAATCCAGGATTTTCTTTTTTCTTTTTTCTTTCAAAGTTTTTATTTTAACTCCAGGTAGTTAACATACAGTGTTAAATTAGTTTCAGGCATACAATATAGTTCAATAATTCCATACATCACCCGGTGCTCTTTACGGCAGATATATTCCTTAATCCCCATCACTTATTTCCCCCACCCCCTCACCCACTTCCCCTCTGGTAACCATCAGTATGTTCTCTATAGTTAAGAATCCGTTTTGTGGCTTCTCTCTCTCTCTCTCTTTTTTCCCTTTGCTCATTTGTTTTGTTTCTCAAATTCCACATATGAGTGAAATCATATGGTATTTGTCTTTCTCTGACTTATTTTGCTTAGCCTAATACACTCTAGCTCCATCCATGTCATTGCAAATGGCAAGATGTCATTCTTTCTTTATGGCTGAATAATATTCATTTGCGTGAGTGAGTGAGTGTGTGTGTGTGTGTGTGTGTGTGTGTGTGTATCACATCTTCTTTATCCATTCATCAACTGATAGACACAAAACCAGGCTTTTCAACGAGTGTAGATAGCTCTGGAGAGCACGCTTTAATCACCACATTTACACCATCATCATCAACTAATATCGCTGAACTGGGAAATTGTAGCAGTGTCTCACTTTGCGATGTAAAGTCAGCCAGGAAGAAGTATACTTTACATCATGACTCAATGCATGTATGTATGTATGTGTTCATATTACTGGAACAAAAGTTTCAAGAAACAAGGCTTATCCTTTCTATGAAGCCTTCACGGTGACATTTGCTTTTTTACCCAGTCCATTCCACTTGATCCTATGGGGAAAAAATGGCTGGTTAAGACCTAACAAATTAAGTTCCTGACCCACTAACGGGCTTTGTTTACAGTTTGAGAAAACACCGCCCCGGTCAATAGACCCCATACTCTGCGTCCTTTTGTGTGTATTGATTGTCCTTGTCTGACATTTGGCTGGAGGGAGAGGGTTGATGAGTGAGGCATACTCCTAGTACAACTCCCAGGTCTGGTTACCCCTCACCCAGTGTAGCTCTGGTCTCCCCGGGGTGGTAGGTTCTTCTGCTGAACTGTTGCCAATGGTGTGCACGGAGAAGTGTCATTGCCAGCATGCATGTTATCAAGGCTCTTCAGAATGATCTAGATGCTCATATTCTTTTACTCCTCTGACCTACTAACACAATGAATCATATCAGTGAGCTCCCTAATATCGAATCATCTCTGTGCTCCTGGCATTAACTGAACTTGGCCATGATACATTGTCTTTTTAATATTCAGCTGGATTCGGTTTGCACATATTTTGTTGGAAAGTACGACATCTGTGTTCATAAGTAATGTTGGTTAGTATTATATTTTTCAGGTTTTTATACCAAGATTTTTGTTCACTTCATAAAAATGGGTTAGAGCATTTTCCATCATTTTTTTTTTCTTTTCTTGATCTGTTTAAATAGCACAGGAATAACCTGTTCCTTGAAGATTTGAAAGAACTTGATAGTAAATGGGGCACAGAACCTTTTTGGGAAAGTATTCTCTGAAGGCTTTTTAAAATTTTTGTATGATTATTGGAATATTCAGGTTTTCTCTCTTTTTTAAATTTTTTTTAATGTTTGTTTTTGAGAGAGAGAGAGAGAGAGGTAGAGGTAGACCGTGAGTGGCGGAGGGGCAGAGAGAGAGGGAGACACGGAATCCAAAGCAAGCTCCAGGCTCTTAGCTGTCAGCACAGAGCCTGACGTGGGGCTCGAACTCGTGAACCGTAGTGAGATCATGACCTGAGTCGAAGTCGGACGCTTAACCGACTGAGCCACCCAAGCGCCCCATCAAAAAATTTTTTTTTAAAGATTTATTAACTTCATCACCCTTAAATCTAGAGAGAAGCAACCGCCTTGGTTTTCAGAGCCTGGAATTCTGAGCGTTGGTGTAGCTCATTTAGGAGTATATTTTAAGCAATGCTATGAAACGGATTAACTATGACTTTATAATTTTATGAAAAAAGAGGCCCATACATGTTAAAGTCCAAAAATACAGTGCCCGTCAGTTGGGGGAGGGGTGGGTAAAATTACAAGGAAACTTGCTGTTACTCAGTGGGATCTGGGAGACAGGACTCCAGATGATTCTGGAAAGGAGAAAGCAGGCAGAATCTTCTGCTGGGGTGAAGGCAGGGCTTATGAAGACATCTTCTGCTTGTCTGGTTCGGCTCATTGGTTTGGATTCATGCCCGTTTGCTGGGACTGAGGGTTGGAGGTACCGATGGAAAGACGCCAGCCCGAAGGTGAAGGGCATGGCTGTCCTTCTCAAGGAAGGGTTGCCCATCTGTTAACAATAACTTGTGTTCATCCTTCGCTCGGGTTGGGAGGGAAGAGAAGAGGGGAATGTGTGCGATGGGCATGTTGAAGCGGGTCCAATGCCCTGTGGCTGCTTAAAACAAATTCCTTTCAACGCACTCTTTGCATTTAGAACACAGAGCCTCCTTTCCCCGGAGCGGTGGCCAGTGGAACAGTAGCTACTAATACTCCCTCCTTCACGGTCCTCTGATGAGAGAAGACCTTCCCAGACCCTGGCCAGGCCTTTGCCTTGTGCTTCAGGACGGGCTTTGTGGCCTTGCGTCCTGGCGGAAGCCCCGTGATTGTGAGCTGACCTCCAGGCCCTCCCTCCCATCCTTGGGAGGCCCAGCATGTGGCAGGCGTCACCGTTCATGGCTTCGAGGGGCAGAGGACTTGCACTGCAGGCTCTGTAAACCTTTCTGGGATGCATCAGCAGCTTCCATTGTGAGAGCCAGGAGCGCATTTGGTGCGGGGAGTAGGGAAGGGACGCGTGGCGTGGCAGGTGGCCACGGTCTGGCGGGCTCCGTTCAGCCCCGGTGGGAGGCCGCTGTTCACCTGGGTGGTGCCCGCTGTGTACCGGGCTGCTGACTGCCGGTGGCTGGCACATCCTTGGCAATGTACTTAGCGACCTGGCACTTTATTATTATTTTTTTTTTTTAATTTTTTTTTCAACGTTTATTTATTTTTGGGACAGAGAGAGACAGAGCATGAACAGGGGAGGGGCAGAGAGAGAGGGAGACACTGAATCGGAAACAGGCTCCAGGCTCTGAGCCATCAGCCCAGAGCCTGACGCGGGGCTCGAACTCACGGACTGTGAGATCGTGACCTGGCTGAAGTCGGACGCTTAACCGACTGCGCCACCCAGGCGCCCCAGCGACCTGGCACTTTAGCAGACAATGGGAGGAGCCCAACGCAGGCTGCAGAACAAGCGAGCCGCGGTTGATTATGTAGTTAATTGATGAAGCCAATAAATAGGCACCCGCACACATAGGGGCACACGGTGACACAGACGGTATGCCGATGCAGGCTCCCGTCCTTCCTCAGTGGGGCATTGGTGAATCCCTTGGGAGTGACAGGCCACGTGTCTCCGTCCTTGTTGACCTCATTCTGGTTGTTTCCTGTGTCGTCCGCTGATCTGCTTTGGGGCCCACCCCAGGACACAGGTGTTTTGAGCAAGCCTTGGCTCCCAGGATTCTTCCTTGGCTAGCCCTTGAGTGGTTTCCTGGAGAGAGTTAACGGATTTTTCCAGTCTAGGAATAGCCAAGGAAGCTTGTCCTTCCAAAGGCACGTGGCACATAGGACGTGGGCATCTTTCTGTAACTGCCATGTGGATGTACTCACTGAGCTCAGAGCTCTGTTTTGTATTCGAAGACAGTGGGGTTAGCACATAATTCTGAGATTCAATTAACAAGTCCATTGACTGACAGTCCCTGATGAGGTCAAGAAAGAAAGAGATCTTCGTGGAAACTAACAGGAGACCAGAGCTGGCAGTAGAAGTTCACAGGGCAGCCTAATCTGTGTTCCGCATTTAGAATTCAGATATCCTTCCCCGCTTTCTCTTTGATAGAATGGTCAGGATAACGAAGGTGACGTAGCTTCTCTGGTATGTTAGAATTCTCTCTTTGGGGTTGGCTGTTTGCAAGTATTTTTTCCTGGTCTGTAGCTTGATTTTTTAAAATCCTCTGACGTATGGTCTTTTGTAGACCAAAAGTTGTCAGTTTTGATGAAGTCAAGTTTATCCGTTTTTTTCTTTCTTTTTTCAATTGTTTTAATGTTTATTTATTTTTTAGAGAGACAGAGACAGAGCACAAGTTGGGGAGGGTAAGAGAGAAAGGGAGACACAGAATCCGAAGCAGGTTCCAGGCTCTGAGCCGTCAGCACAGAGCCTGACGCAAGGCTCGAACTCATGAACTGTGAGATCATGACCTGAGCCGAAGTTAGATGCTTAACCAACTGAGCCACCCAGGTGCCCCTCATTTTGTTTTGTTTTGTATTTTTTTTTCATTTGTGAATCATGGTGTTTGTTGTCATGGCTAAGAACTCTGCCCAGCCTTAGGTCCTGAAGATTTTCTCCTATGCTTTCTTCTAAAAGTTTCATATTTTGTTATACTTTGTGTTTAAATTCATGATTCATTTTGACTTTTGTATAAGGTGTGAGGTTAAGGGTAAGACTTACTCTTGTCTGTAGATGTCCAAATGCTCCAGCGTCATTTGTTGAAAAAACTGTCCTTCTTCCAATGAATTACTTCTGCTCCTTTGTCTGAAATCCATTGGGAAAATACCTGTGGGGGTTTACTTCCGGACTCTACATTTTGTCCCATTGATCAATATGTCTATCCCTCCTCCACCATGACATCGTCTCTGTTACCGTAACTATAAAGTAAGTATTAAAGTGGAGTACAATGCTCCTTTCCTACTTTATTAACTTCTTTATCAAGATTACTTAAGCTATTCTAGTACCTTTGCATTTCCATATACTTTTTGAATAAGCTTGTATATATACCAAAAGTCTTCCTAGAATTTTGATAGGAATGATGTTGAACCTGTTGATAAGTTTGAGGGAGGATAAACATCTTAGGATATCTTGAGTCTTCCCATCCATGAACATGGTCTGACTTTTTATTATTTACATCAAATTCTGACTTCTTTTGTAAGTGTTTTGTAAAATCCTGAACATGTCTTTTAGATTTGTACCTACATGGTTCCTATTTTTTTGAATGGTTGTAAATGGTATTGGGGTTTGCATTTCATTATCCACATGTTAATTGCAAATGCATAGGAAACAATTGGTTTTTGGGTATTGCTCTTAGAGCCTACAACCTTTCTAAACTCATATATTGTTTCTAGGAGGTGTGTGTGTGTGTGTGTGTGTGTGTGTGTGTGTGCACGCGCGTGTGTGTATTCCTTAGGATTCTGTAAATAGATGATGTGGAGTAAGGTGTAAAATTAAGGCCCAATATTATGTGCTATGTTGATATCTGGGGAAACTGGGAGGGTCTAGAATGGTCTTACTATAGGTTCTCTTCCCCACTCTGCTCCCACAGATATGGTCCCCTAGACAAGCAACCTTCCTTATGTAGAGGGCCAGGCAAGATTCCTGCTTTTTTTTTTTTAATACTTAATTTTATTTTTGAGAGAGAGATAGAGCATGAGTGGCAGAAGGGCAGAGAGAGAGGGAGACGTGGAATCTGAAGCAGGCTCCAGGCTCCGAGCTGTCAGCACAGAGCCTGATGTGGGGCTCGAACTCACAAACCGTGAGATCATGACCTGAGCTGAAGTTGGATGCTTAACCAACTGAGCCACCCAGATACCCCTATTCCTGCTTAGATCCGAGTAGTGGATTTCAGTTCCTTGCCAGACTACAGAATTACTCAAACAAGCCAATCACATCCCCCATAAGGAACCAAGAGGTCACGTCTTGATAATACCTGCCTGCCTGCCTCTGTCCCTGCTTGTTTATTCTGTTCCCCAGTGACACCCCCATGTGTCACTGCATGGCATGATGTGTCCTCTTCTCCCCGGGCTATGAGTATGTGATTAGCAATCCGTTGTCTGTCTCATTGGTCCAGTGTCAGCTGTCAGGTGTCTGGCCATTCCTATAACCCTGGAGGAGAATCGCTTCCTCTCCAGTTGGGCAAATTGGAAGTGATTAAACAGATAATCACGTCATCTCTTCCTTTCAATCTGTATGCTTCATTGAGGTTTGTTTTCAGTGTCCCAGAATGCGGTCTCTCTTGGTGAACATTCCATTAGACGAAAGAATGTATATTCTGCTGTTGTTGGGTGGAGTGTTCGTTAAATATCAGTTACGTTTGGCTGGTCGACAGTATTGTTTACTTCTTCTCTATCCTTGCTCATTTCCTCACTAGTTATTCAGTCAATTACTGAGAGGAGGGTGTTGAAATCCCCATTGTAGATTTGTCTGTTTTTCCTTTCAGCTTTATCAGTTTTTGCTTCACGTGTTTTGAAGCTCTGTTGTTTGGCACATAAACATTTAAAATTCCTGTGTTTGCTTGGTGGACTATTCCTCTGGGTCCCTGGTAATTTTCTTTGCTCTGGAGTTCATCAGATATTAATGTAGTCTCTCCTTTGTAAAAATTGCTCTTAAACATAATACTAGCACAATATAAATTTTCCTTTTACTTAAGTATTCTTTCATTTTCAACTTATCTATATATACCGTTATATCTGAAGGGAGATTCTTATAGAGAGAACATGGTTGAGTTGTCTGTCTGTCTAGTGCATTCTACCAGTCTTTATCTGGTATACCTGTGTGTTTGGTGTATTTCGATCATTTACATTTAATGTGTTTACTGATATGTTACAATTGTATGTTATGTTAGGACTTTAGCCTGCTGTTATTTTTCTTGTTTCCTCTGTTTCTCTCTCTTTTTAAAACAAAAATTTTTTTAACATTTTATTTTTTTAAGAGACAGAGAGGGACAGAACACGAGCAGGCGAGGGTCAGAGAGAGAGGGAGACACAGAATCCAAAGAAGGCTCCAGGCTCTTAGAGCTGTCAGCACAGAGCCCGATGAGGGGCTCACACCCATGAAAGAGAGATCATGATCTGAGCCAAAGTCAGAAGCTTAACTGACTGAGCCACCCAGGTGTCCCTCTCTCTCTCTTTTTAAAAAATATTTAGTTTTGAGACAGAGAGAGACAGAGCATGAGTGGGGGAGGGGCAGAGAGAGAGGGAGACACAGGATCCAAGTCACATGGCCACACCTGACTTCCAGGGGATGGGAATGTGGACTCCTGCCATGGACCCAAGAAGGAAACTGGGTGTCTTTAGTGAACGAAACATCTGTTCTACCATAGTTCCCCCATTGTTTGCTTGGGTACCTTAGAAATCCATCTTTAAGATTGTCAGGAATGGATCTGGGAAGAGTTATGCAACTACTACCAGCCTGGCCGTAGCCGTAGTTACAGCTGACATCTGATTGGCTGGTGCCTGTGCCTTACTAGTTGTTAAATACTTTAAATACCGTTCTTGATCATATAGTTTCTTTTATCGCAGCTTTATTCATCCAGCACCATTAAGGGCTGATTGTGGGAGCTGGGAGCACAGACTCGTTTTGGTGTGGCTTCTCGCTTTCCCAGCTACCTTTGACTTTGAGCCATGGTTAGAGACTTCCAGTTAAGTTGTTCCTGCCTCCCCTGTCTTTGTTATGGTTCCCAGCTGTCATCCCTCCACATCTAGGAGTGATGTCATCCATCCACATCTAGATTTTGTTTACTTACTCCCATAATGTTCCTAGGCACCACTTCCCTAAGAACGGACGTTTAAAAACCTGCCCTGGGGGCCTGGGTGGCTCACTTGGTTGAACATCCGACTCTTGATTTTCGCTCAGGTCACGATCTCATAGTTGGTGGGATTGAGCCCCGCTCAGTGCAGAGCCTACATAAGATTCTCTCTCTCTCCCTCTGCCCTTATCCTGCATGCACCTACGCACACTCTCTCTCTGGAAAAAAAAAAAAAAAAAAGATTTTCTCTCTCTCCCTCTGCCTCTCTCCCCCACTCATGTGTGCTTTTTCTCTCTCTGTCTCTCTCTCTAAGAAAATAACAAAAATAGGGGCGCCTGGGTGGCGCAGTCGGTTAAGCGTCCGACTTCAGCCAGGTCACGATCTCGCGGTCCGTGAGTTCGAGCCCCGCGTCGGGCTCTGTTCTGACTGCTCAGAGCCTGGAGCCTGTTTCTGATTCTGTGTCTCCCTCTCTCTCTGCCCCTCCCCCGTTCATGCTCTGTCTCTCTCTGTCCCAAAAATAAATAAACGTTGAAAAAAAAATTTAAAAAAAAAGAAGAAAATAACAAAAATAATAAAAATAAGGATCTGCCCTTAGTGACTTTTTCTTCATCTGGTCCTGCTTGCACTTGATAAAAAAAAAAATTTCTTAGAATTTGTATCATATGATTAGCATCATTTCAAGTCTCTTATTCAAAACTATTGGTATTCCAAAGGTCTGTTTTTCTTGGGTCATTTGGGACAGTTTCTGGGTAGGGGAACTTGATCATGTCAGTTACCTGAATGCTGATGTTTTGACCCTCTGGCTCTTGGGGTGGGTTCAGCACGTAGCAGTTTTCTCTGCATGGTCTCTGGCATCATGTGGGGTAGACCAGTTGTGTTTAAAAACTCAGGATAGGAGGGGCGCCTGGATAGCTCAGTCAGTTGAATGTCTGACTCTTGATTTCGGTTCAGGTCATGATCTCAGGGTCATGGGATTGAGCCTGCTTGAGATTCAATCTGTCTCCTTGTGCCCCTCTCCCCCGCTTGCGTGCACGCGCTCTGTCTCTGTCTCTGTCTCTCTCTCTCTCCCTCTCTCTCTCTCTCAAAACAAACAAAACAAAACCCCCTCAGGGATAGGACAAACAGAACACCAAAGATCATGGAGCCCCCAAACCAACCTAACAAGGTCTCGGGACAGGCGAGGGTCAGAATGAAGACTAGATCCTCTTCTCTAGTTCACTTGGTGTTTTGTACTAGACAACCTACGGCATCAGTGCCAGTGGCTCGTGGCTGAGTCACTCTACCTGGCACTCTCTAGGGCACATTTTCCTTTGCGTCTTTTCTGTGCTTCCTCTTCCACCCGTTTTATCCCTCTTCCCCCACATATGTCAGGTCTGCCGAAGGAGCCTACCGGTAGAGCTCATCCTTGCTGTTGGCACTGGGTACCGAATAGATTACTATGTGTTGGAAGGAGGAGGCATTTGATGTCTAGTTGGAGAACGTTGGTGTGAAAGGGTAGGGAGATTCAGTATTTTGTTTATTGTACCAGGAAGCGTGATAGTGCTGTAGTCTAAATAATACTAATTGGGCTTTCTCTTGGCTTGGCCTGAATCATGCTGTTCTCCTTAAATTTTCCATCAGAGAGCAGATGTCATCCAATGACTTTCCTACAACTGTTTGCTTTCTTAGAAGTCGGCTGTGTTTATTTCTGCAGTTACAAAAATGTGTTGTTTATAACTCGTGAAGAAATGTGAATGGATTCTGATTTGCTTCCCATCCGCTTTTCTCACTGGGTCATTGCCCGGCCCGTTGTCAGGTGGACCAAACAGGCTCCATGGTGTGGCGGTGGAGGGAGACATCCCAGGTAGGCCTTCAGAGTTGCCTCATTCATCAGAGGTTAAGGAGTAAAAGGAAGTTGACTGGGAAACACTTGGACTTAGGCCACGTAATCAGTTTCAGGTATTGGCTCAAAAAAACTGGTCATCCTTTGAACCAAGATGAAATCAATGGGAAGAATGAAAGTAAGTAGACAGTTGCTCACACCTTCTATTTGTGGTCATTGAGGAACTGTTGAGTTGTTACTCTGCCTTTGTATGTGGCTCACCATTTCTCCCAAATAGTTGGCTGGTCGTGTGTCCATGTCTCAGCCGAGCTGAACTCCTGTCGTGCACACTTTCTTCTGCTCATTCTCCCCCCTCAGTCCTTTCTCCACGTGCCCCTCTGTTCTTAATTCTGGCTGTCTTTCAAGATTCAAGACGATCGCAGAGTCTTTCCCAACCCTCTCGCTTCCATAAATCTCTCCTTTCTCGTGTCCTACCTTGTCACTGAATTCTTTCTATACGTGTCTTTTCCTCCCATTGGACTTCACATTTGACTTTTCTCGCTCACTCCTTGGGGTCTGTGTCTGCTTTCCCTTTGGGCCTGAAGTCTAGCCGGATCCTTGGACATTGGGAGGACTCATTTAAGGACATGCTGTCTGCTTTGGAGGAAGTTCATGTTGAGTTGGGGAGAGACAAGTAGATGACGTGAGAAGCATAGAATGGGTCCTGATGTAGCTTTCCACCTTCCCGGTGTCTGATGCAGCCATGCCCCTGGGCCCTTGCCAAGTTTGGTAGAGTGTCCCTTGTTCCTCCCAGTCTGGGGCCTTTTCCGCATCTGCCCCATACTTTCAAAACTTGAGCCTCCCAGGTGCCTGGGTGGCTCCATCGTTTAAGTGTCCAGCTTTGGCTCAGGTCATGATCTCACGGTTTGTGAGTTTGAGCCCTGCATTGGGCTCTGTGTTCATAGTGTGGAGCCTGCTTGGGATTCTTTCTCTCTCTCTCTCTTTCTCTCTCTCTCTCTCTCTCTCTCTGCCCTTCCCCTGCTTGCTCTTTCTCTCTCTCAAACTTAACAACAAAGCAAAACGAAAACAATGAAACTGAGCCAATCATATGGGGCAACCTTGGGCATGAGACATCCCAAAGGCCTGGCTTAGCCTTTGACAGCCTGAGACCATTTATTCTAACCTCTTTTGTTTGTATTTTCTCATTCTGCTGTTTGGAAAAACATTTAGAGTTTCTCCCTCATATAATAGTACTTTATGTCCCTGGCTGCATGCTTTATGCTGATACTCGGATCTTAGGGCTTCCTGGTAGATTGCAAATTCAAAGCGAAGCTTACCTGTTTATGACTTGTCAAGACCAGCATTGATTTATCTTCTGAGAATCCTTGCTTATTTCTTGTAAGTATTGTGTTGTTTTTGAGATTGATGCTTAGTTTCCTAAGATCTTTCTATTGTGTAATAATTAAGAATTAGAAAGGATTAAATAGTAATAATACAGTGCATACTCACATACCAACTTTTAGTGTAGGAAATAAAATATTGTCAATACAAAGACTATCTCTTTTTCTTTCCCTTTTGTCCCCACAGGTAATGACTCTTTGAATTTAAAAAAAATTTTTTTTTAATGTTTATTTATTTTTGAGAGAGAGATACAGCGTGTGAGCAGGGGAGGGGCAGAGAGAAAGGGAGACACAGAATCCAAAGTAGGCTCCAGGCTCTGAGCTGTCAGCCCAGAGCCCGACACAGGGCTTGAGTTCACGACCCGTGAGATCATGACCTGAGCCGAAGTCGGACGCTCAACCGACTGAGCCACCCGGGCTCCCCGACTCTTTTGAATTTTGAGTTTATAATTCCCTTCCTTTTCTTTATACTTTTCCTGAATAAGTAAAGGATGTGGTGGTGTTTTATACTTTTTAAGCTTAATATAAATGCAAAGAGACCTTGAGTGTTCCGTAGCTTGCTTTTCTTAGCAGTCTGAGCAGTGAGATTCACCGATGTTGTGAAATGTAGCTTTAATTCATTTACTTTTGTTGCTGAACAATTCTGTACATCTTCTTTTTGGAGATTAGTTTCTCTAAGGTCTATGCCTAGGAGTGGAATTTCTGGGTGAAATGAGGCATCCGTCTTCAACTTTACAGCTACTGCCAAATTACATTCTCCAAAGTCATGGCACCTGTTTATGGTCTAGCCAAAAATCCAGGAATACGCACACCACAGTAGCTCCAGCCTGATGTGGTCAGGCTTTTTCATTTTTGTCAGTCTCTTGGTTGTTAAATGGCACCCTTTTGATGTTGTAATTCGTATTTTCTTGATTACTAGTAAAATGCTCACCTTTTCATATTTACTGGCATTTGGGTTTCCTCTTGAGAGTTGCTTATTCATGCTTTTTGCTCATGAGTTTTCCTGGTGTTTTGGTCTCACTTATTTGTAGATCGTAGCTCTGTAATCTAGACACTAATCCTTTGTCGCTCACATGTCTTTTCTCAGTCAGTGGCCTATATTTTCACCTTTTATGGGGAACAAAGGTGTCCGTGTGAATTTTAAGGTAGCTTCTCCCTAGCGTTATACGCATATCCCTGGAGACTAGGGGTTTTGGTCTCTTTTGTGCGGCGATGTATCCCAAGTGCCTGGAGCAGTATATGGTCGGTGGCTGAGTTTCAGAAATATTAATTGAATAAAGGAGTGGATAAGCATTTATCCCTCTTGTCATTTATAGTTTGCCTTTTTTCTGGGTCTTTTTAGAGAAATCCCTTCTTGCCTCGATGCTGCACAGATACCCTTGCCACAGATCTATATTTTCCTCTCAGTGCTGAGCCTCGTTAATTTTTTTTTGCCCAAGGAAAAATTATTTTATATCCTGTACGGCTCTGTGAAGAGGAAATGAATGCGTTTTCCAGCGGGCTTTGCTGCTTATTAGCCATGAGGGTAGACAGCTCTCTTTACCTCGAGAACCTCAGTGTTGACCCCTTATTTGAGAAAGGGGGAATGATGTGAACTTGCCTTGCAGGGCTGATGTGAGGTTACCTTAGATAGACTGTGCCAAGCACCTGGTACATGCCTGGGACGTAGTAGGCCTTCAGGAATGTGGCTGCCCGTTCCTGCTCTCTTGTTCCTTCACTGAGGACAGCAAGGCCCCCGGAACATGAGACTGTCTTTCCCGGTTACTTCCCTGTGGACGTGTAGAAACCCCACGATGGGCTCTTTTCGGCCTCTTTTTGTCAGCTGGCCCCTTCCCCCCCACCCCCCCTCCCACTCCTTCCTCCTGGTCTGGCCTCATCTCCTCAGCCTGGGTTTCTGCCCTAAGCCAAGTAGCAGACGTCTCTCTTTTACAACCTGTCACGAACCCCTGAGTAGATGCAGGCAGGCCTTCGAGCCGCAACGCCGAGCTTCCCTCGAAAACACTTAAAGACATTTTTCATCAGAACAGAGCTGTTTCAAAAAAAATTTTTTTTAATGTTTATTCATTTTTTGAGAGAGAGACAGAGAGAGAGAGACAACTGGGGGTGGGGCAGAGAGAGCGGGAAACACAGAATCCGAAGCAGGCTCCAGGCTCCGAGCTGTCAGCCCAGAGCCAGATGCGGGGCTCAAACCCACGAACCGCGAGATTATGACCTGAGCCGAAGTCGGACGCCTGACCGACTGAGCCACCCAGGCGCCCCTGGGCATCGCTTCTAACAGCGGGGGTGAGCTAGGCCGAGGAAAATCGGTGTAGCCACGCTGTTTGTGTCGTGTTCACATGCGGCTGCTGGGAATGGAAGGTGTGGAAGATGCTTCATGTTCTTACGTAGCACGCACCACCACAGTGGGGATGTTTGTGCTGTTTTACGGCTCCTTGCTCAAGAGCCACGTCGAATGTAGTTGTTCGGTTTCATTTTGGCATCAGCGTGCGGGACTTTTGAGGTGCCATCTTGCAGGTAGGCCTCTCACGCTGGTTTGTGTTTGATGGCCGTTCTCCTCAGAGCCAATAATTGAGGCGTGGGTGGAGACCCCTTAGCATGGAGCCTTCGACGCCAACAGGGCCTGATTATCCCTTTCTGAAGCCCCTCCAGGGGTCTCATGGTTAGTCATGGCCCCAACGCAGCCTCTTGGTGAGTAGGGGGTGCCAGAAACAGCCCCCTGTCTTGGGTCAGTGGGCTTTCTTCTCCTCAAAACTTTCGGGGAAGTAAGGACTACTCCAGGATCCTGTCTTGTGTCGTTCAGTAGAGACGTGATGCCAGTCACAGAGGTAACCCTCCACTTTTTAGTGGCCACATTAATAAGTGAAAAGAAACAAGATCGGTGTTCGCAGTATGTTTCATTTTACCCCAAATACCCAAGTGTTATTTCAACATGTAATCAATACACAACTTCTTAATGTATTGATTTACTTTTTTTTTTTTTCCATCCTGAGTATTTGAAGCCAGGTGTTTATTTTCCACTGACAGCCCATGTCATTTCAGAATACATGAGTCCCCCTCTTATTCCTGGTCACATTTGCCACAGTTTCAGGTCCCTGGCCTCCGCTGCGGCCCTGAGGCAGATGATGCTCTTTCTGATGCGTCGTGAGGCCAGTAGCAGCCTCACGCTACGTCACGCGCCTCGCCTCACCTTGTCTCCTGCTCTCGCAGGCGTTGTGTCTGTCACCTTGGCACAGGAGGGGTTATTAGCACAGACCGGGAGGATATTTGGAGAGAGAGATCACAGTCACATAACTTTGATTGCAGTGTATCGTTCCAGGTTCTATTTTATTATTGTTTTTTGTTGTTAATCTCGTACTGGGCCTAATTTGTACGTTAAACCTAATCATAGGTATGTACGTATAGAAAAAAAATAGTGTGTACAGGGTTTGGTGTAATCTGTGGTTTCAGGCATCTGTGGGGGTCTTGGAGCAGGTAAGGGGGGGATGACTGTAGTCATGTTTCAGATAGTCAGTTGCCGTGTCGCCTAGTGGCTAGTGGTGTGTCGGACAGTGGGACTTCTCGGGAAGACGTGGGAATCGGCATTCCGTGCCCCACTGCATCACTTCGACCGCAACCGGCTAATTTCTGGTGTCCTTTGCTCCTTGCAGGGAGATAACCGGGGTGGGGCCGGATCTTCCATGGGCTGGAGTAGGTAGAAGCCCCATTCCCCTTGCTTTTCCGCACCGATTAGCTACTTAGGACTTAAATGTGTTCCGGAAAGTTAATATTTACACACAAATAACTTTGAGTGTTGTTTCAGCACTCCCCAGTGTTAGTTTTTAGGTTGGGAGGTAAAGCAGGCATATAATTAGCATATTTTAAAATTGGCAAAATTTGCCCGAAATGCTCTTATGATAATTGCTTTAGAATATAAATTTCTTGAGGGGAGAATTGTGTCTGTGGCTCTTACTGTCATGTCCTCAGTGCCTCCCGCATGGCCTGGCACAGACCTGCTGCTCAAAAATACTGAAGGAATGCATCCGTGAATGTGCTAAGGTGCTTTATCTTCCCCGGTGTCCTATTTGTATTGTAGGTTTAGCTATGTTAGCTTTTTAAAAAAAATTTTTTTTTTAATCTTTATGTATTTTTGAGAGAGAGACAGAGTGTGAGCAGGGGAGGAGCAGAGAGAGAGGGGGACACAGAATCTGAAACAGGCTCCAGGCCCCGAGCTGTCAGCACAGAGCCCAACGTGGGACTCGAACTCACGAACCGTGAGATCATGACCTGAACCGAAGTCGGACGCTCAACCAACTGAGCCACCCTAGCTATGTTAGCTTTTAAACTTGGATTTGTTTTGAGATTGTATTGGGGATGCAGAATTTTTTTCTGCACATTAAAACATTTTTCTTAATGTTTATTTTTGAGAGACAGAAGGAGAGCACGAGAGGGGGGGAGGGACAGAGAGAGAGGGAGACACAGAATCTGAAGCAGGCTCCAGGCTCTGAGCTGTCAGCACAGAGCCTGATGCGGGGCTTAAACCCATGAACCGTGAGATCGTGACCAGAGCCGAAGTTAGACGCTTAACCAACTGAGCCACCAGGTCCCCCCAGTGCACATTTTTAATGTTAGGATTGCAGTGTGTTCTTTATTTGAATTTAAACGTTTGAAAGTCCAGTTTGTTATATTGTGTTTCAGACATGAACCTTGCCAGCAGTGGGTCGTATTTTAAAAAGTCTTTGCCAATCCAATAAGCATTTGGAATTTATTTTTTATTGCTGGTGACATTCGTAAGCTTAATAGCTATGTTCATTTCTTCTTTTATGGGTTTCCTATTCATGTTTTTGCCCATTTTTCTATTAAGCTATTCCTCATCTTCTTACTGATTTTTAAAAGTGATTTTAATTAATAGCTAATAGTTAATAACCTTTTCCCTGTTACTTATGTTTGAAATATTTTAATGTTTTATTTTTCACTTAGAAGTTTTTCTGAAAGGAATTTTTTTAAAGTTTTTATTTAAATCCCAGTTAGTTAACATATGGTGTAATATCAATTTCAGGTGTACAGTATAGTGATTCAACACTTCAGTACATCACCGGATACTCATCACAACAAGTACCCTCCCACCTCCCCTCTGGGGACCAGCAGGGTGTTCTCTATAGTGAAGAGTCTGTTTCTTGGTTTACCTCTCTCTTTTTTCCCCCTCTGCGTGTTTTTGTATCTTAAATTCCACCTGTGAGTAAATTCATTGGTAATTATCTTTCTCTGAGTTATTTCACTTAGCATTATACTCTATAGCTCCATCCGTGCTATTGCAAATGGCAAGATTTCATTCTTTTTTTATGGCTGAGTAATATTCATTGTGTGTGTGTGTGTGTGTGTGTGTGTGTGTGTGTGTGTGTGTGGGGCTGCACCAGTTTGCATTCCCATCAGCAGTGTAAGAGGGTTCCCCTTTCTCCACATCCTCACCAACACCTGTTGTTTCCTGTGTTGTGTTGTTAAGTTTAGCCATTCTGACAGGTGTGAGATGCTATCTCATTGTAGCCGTAATTTGCATTTCCCTGATGATGAGTGATGTTGCACGTCTTTTCATGTGTCTGTTGGCCATCTGTAGGTCTTCTTTGGAAAAGTGTCTATTCATGTCTTCTGCCCATTTCTTAATTGGGTTACTCCTTTTTTTGGTATTCACTTTTAAATTTTACCTAAAATTTTACTTTTGACATTAATTCAATACATATTTTTATGGTTTCTGCCTTTGGAGTGGTGTTTCTAAAGATTTTTCCCCCACACCAAGATTTTATAGGCATTAAACATATTTCATTCTGTCCAGTAGCTATACCAGAATCATTTAAGGTCATACAATCATATGGTGATAGCAGATCGAATTGGTTCATGCGACCCTCTCCTCTGAGGCCATTTAAGGCCATCCACCCCTCTGGCAAAGGGGTGATTCTGGGGCTGGTGGGCAGGCTGGTCTGGAAAGAGAGTCCAGGCTGTACCAGCTCCTAATGCAGACTGTGCATTAGGATACAGGCTCAGGGCTTTCTCCCGCTGGGAAGAGAAGGGGGCTCAGGGTCAGCGGCGACGTCTCCTTGTACCCTAGGAGACCTCCGAGTGGCCAGCTGGTTCTCTGGCGCCTTCAGGGACATCGGTTGTGTGTCCTCCTTGCCCTGGCTGGGATGGCAGCCTCTCGGAGCAGACTCGAGCAGCATCACGGATGCAAGAGCACAGAGGCCCCACATTGAATTCCAAAACCATCCAGGGTCCTTAAGGAGATTCCGCGCCAGCCCCGAATGGCTTTCTTAAACTGAAAATAACTGAGGCTTTCAAAGCGAAAATGCAGTGGGTGAGTTGAAGGAAATGCCAGGGGACGAAACGCTGTGTAACACAGTGGAAAACCACCAAGTGTCAACCGTGAGGGAAATGCTGAGAGCCTTGGAGAGCAGACCCCGACCGAGGATACCTGGTGTCCACACGACAGCCACAGCAGGAGAGAGAGGGAAGGATGGAGAAGAGGCCACAGTGAGGGGACTCGAGGGGAGAGCTTCCTAGAATCAGGAGAAGGCTGGAGCCTAGAGGGTTACAGTCAGGGCCGATGAGAAAAGACCCAAACGGAGACCTACCCGTATTCTGATAAAACGTTTGACTTCTAAAGATGCTGACGAGAAGCTTTCCAGAGATGCCACATTATCATATTTAAAGTGTCTAGTTTTCAACAAAAATTTGCAACCCAAGCGAACAGGAAAGCATGGCCCACACACACGAACAGACAGCCATCAAATAGAAATGGTCTTTTTTTTTAATTTTTTTTTTCTCAACGTTTTTATTTATTTTTGGGACAGAGAGAGACAGAGCATGAACGGGGGAGGAGCAGAGAGAGAGGGAGACACAGAATTGGAAACAGGCTCCAAGCTCCAAGCCATCAGCCCAGAGCTTGACGCGGGGCTCAAACTCACGGACCGCGAGATCATGACCTGGCTGAAGTCGGACGCTTAACCGACTGCGCCACCCAGGTGCCCCTAGAAATGGTCTTTTTAGGAAGCCACATTCTTTGACAAATGCTTAAATCAGCTTTCATACATACGTTCAGAAATTCCAGATGAAAGAAGTAATTTACAATGGGAAGACAGTCAGATGGCTGTCAGTCCTTTCTTTCATGATTCTTGATTCTAAAAAAAGGTATGTGTGTGTATATATATATATATATATATATATATATATATATATATGTATGGCAAGATATGTTTGATGTGATGTATTCTATATAATATAACGTATATATTTTAGCCATTATATTTTTCCACATGGAATTCATTTTGGTGCATTGATTGAGGACGAATCTGAGTTTGCCCTTTTTCCTCCTAATTTACCTATTGTCCTAAAGAATTTCTTGAATGAGCCACGACTTTCCCACGGATATAAGAGGCTGTGTGTATTTAGTGTTAAATATAAACATGCATATACTACAGGTCTAACGTAAAACTTATTCTATTATCTATAAGTAAACACAGGTAACATATCTATAAAGCAACTTACGTAACGTGAGTTTTTCCAGTTTTATTCAGAGGTGATTGACATTCATCACCGTAAGGGTTTAAGATGTGCAGCATAATGGTTTGACTTACATATATTGTGCAATGATTACCACTCTAGGTTCATAACATGATTTTTACTTTATTTTATTTATTTTATTATGTATTTAGTTTTTATTTAATTCTGAGAGAGAGAGAGAGAGAGAGGGAGAGAAGGGCACAGAGAGAGGGAGACCCAGAATCCGAAGCAGGCTCCAGGCTCCGAGCCATCAGCACAGAGCCCGATGCAGGGCTTGAACTCGCAGACCGCGGGATCACGACCTGAGCCGAAGTCGGCCGCTTCACCAACTGAGCCGCCCAGGTGCCCCTAAGAGTCAGTCTTGATTGTTTAGATTTTTTTTTTCTAAAATGTTTTTATGTCTCCTGATGTTTCGAACATACTGGCGTAATTTTTTCCTTGAGTTCTGAGACACGTTGTGGCTCAGTCCCCTCTCTGTTCTCATTGCCACCCCTGGTTCTCTAGCAGGTTCTCTGCCTGCTAGTCTCTCGGCCTTCTTCTGTCTGCCCCCCTCCTGTCTCGTCTCCATAGTCGTAGCCTCGCTTCCCTGCTCAGCGTCGGTCATGTGCTTCCGAAGGTTGAGCACTGACTTCTGGATCTGTCAGCGGACCCCCTTTGCCAGCCCACGCCTGTCTCTCCAGCTCTCCCTTGCTTCTCGCTCGTTCTGGGCCGGGCCCCTCGTCCAGCCTGCCCTCTTGTCTCCAGTCTCCTGTTTTGCCCACAGTGTTCGTCATGTCCGCGTTCTTCTAGAAGGCTCTGCTCCCCTCTCCTTCTCTCCATTTCCCCAATTCCTCCTCGTTCTTTACGTGGCGGCGTGGCGGCTCTGGTCTCCAGGATGCCTTCTGTGTGACCTCTGTCCTCGGCCTCGGCCTCATGCGCGTCCCTCTCGCGTGCTCCCGCGGCGTTCTGCTCCTCCTCTCCTGGGAGCCCTCCTTACGGGGCTTCAGGCAGCCTGTCCTGTCCCCACCCGGCCGCGGTGGTGCCCCGGAGGACGTGCCCTGTGCCTCGTGTGGCCTCTGATGGTAGCACGGCACCCGCAGAGAGGAGGTCTGTGGAACGCTCGCATTAAACACGCGTTTTGGGGGCTTCGTGACGACAACGCTCATGCTGTCCTACACCGTGCAGCTTCTTAACAATTTAAAGAGCATGGCCATTTGCGTGATTCCATTAAACAGTCACAGCCGTTGGGGAGGTAGGAGGTTTTTACCGCCGCTTTACACGTGAGGAAACGGAGTCTCTCTCCGACAGCACAAGTGCACCTTACGCGAGCTCTCTCCGTGGTGGGCGGGGGGGAAGACTGGACTGACGTCTGCAGCATGGGCTCTTTCATCCTGAAGATGTGTCATTCTGGGTTTTTCTTTAAACGCCGGGCTTCGTGAGGCTGCATCTGAGGGGCCTTTGAGTCACTGAGGGGGGTCACCGTGCTGTTCTCTCCTGGGCCTGCTTTTGCTTTAAGAAAAATGCACTGACTCTTAACCATGAAAGATGCCAGAGTTTTACTTTGACTGCTGGGGATTTTTTTTTCTTTTTCTTTTCTTTTCTTTTCTTTTCTTTTCTTTTCTTTTCTTTTCTTTTTTTTTGTTTTTGTTTTTTGTTTTTTGTTTTTAATATATGAAATTTATTGTCAAATTGGTTTTCATACAACACCCAGTGCTCATCCCAAAAGATGCCCTCTTCAGTACCCATCACCCCCCATCAGCCCTCAGTTTGTTCTCATTTTTTAAGAGTCTCTTATGCTTTGACTCTCTCCCACTCTAACCTCTATTTTTTTTCCTTCCCCTCCCCCATGGGTTTCTGTTAAGTTTCTCAGGATCCACATAAGAATGAACACATATGGTTATCTGTCTTTCTCCGTATGGCTTATTTCACTTAGCATCACACTCTCCAGTTCCATCCGTGTTGCTACAAAGGGCCATATTTCATTCTTTCTCATTGCCACGTAGTACTCCGTTGTGTATATAAACCACAATTTCTTTATCCATTCATCAGTTGATGGACATTTAGGCTCTTTTCATCATTTGGCTATTGTTGAGAGTGCTGCTATAAACATTGGGGTACAAGTGCCCCTATGCATCAGTACTCCTGTATCCCTTGGGTAAATTCCTAGCAGTGCTATTCCTGGGTCATAGGGTAGGTCTATTTTTAATTTTTTGAGGAACCTCCACACTGTTTTCCAGAGTGGCTGCACCAATTTGCGTTCCCACCAACAGTGCAAGAGAGTTCCCGTTTCTCCAATCCTCTCCAGCATCTATAGTCTCCTGATTTGTTCATTTTGGCCACTCTGACTGGCATGAGGTGATCTGAGTGTGGTTTTGATTTGTGTTTCCCTGATGAGGAGCAACATTGAGCATCTTTTCATGTGCCTGTTGGCCATCTGGATGTCTTCTTTAGAGAAGTGTCCATTCATGTTTTCTTCCCATTTCTTCAGTGGATTATTTGTTTTTTGGGTGTGGAGTTTGGTGAGCTCTTTATAGATTCTGGATACTAGCCTTTTGTCCGATATGTCATTTGCAAATATCTTTTCCCATTCCGTTGGTTGCCTTTTAGTTTTGTTGATTGTTTCCTTGGCAGTGCAGAAGCTTTTTATCTTCATGAGGTCCCAATAGTTCATTTTTGCTTTTAATTCCCTTGCCTTTGGGGATGTGTCAAGTAAGAAATTGCTACGGCTAAGGTCAGAGAGGTCTTTTCCTGTTTTCTCCTCTAGGGTTTTGATGGTTTCCTGTCTCACATTCAGGTCCTTTATCCATTTTGGGTTTATTTTTGTGAATGGTGTGAGAAAGTGGTCTAGTTTCAACCTTCTGCATGTTGCTGTCCAGTTCTCCCAGCACCATTTGTTAAAGAGACTGTCTTTTTTCCATTGGATGTTCTTTCCTGCTTTGTCAAAGATGAGTTGGCCATACGTTTGTGGGTCTAGTTCTGGGGTTTCTATTCTATTCCATTGGTCTGTGTGTCTGTTTTTGTGCCAATACCATGCTGTCTTGATGATGACAGTTTTGTAGTAGAGGCTAAAGTCTGGGATTGTGATGCCTCCTGCTTTGGTCTTCTTCTTTAAAATTACTTTGGCTATTCGGGGCCTTTTGTGGTTCCATATGAATTTTAGGATTGCTTGTTCTAGCTTCGAGAAGAATGCTGGTGCAGTTTTGATTGGGATTGATTGCATTGAATGTGTAGCTTGTTTTGGGCAGTATTGACATTTTGACAATATTTATTCTTCCAACCCATGAGCATGGAATGTTTTTCCATTTCTTTATATCTTCTTCAATTTCCTTCATAAGCTTTCTATAGTTTTCAGCATACAGATCTTTTACATCTTTGGTTAGGTTTATTCCTAGGTATTTCATGCTTCTTGGTGCAATTGTGAATGGGATCAGTTTCTTCATTTGTCTTTCTGTTGCTTCATTATTAGTCTATAGGAATGCAACTGATTTCTGTACATTGATTTTGTATTCTGCGGCTTTGCTGAATTCATGTATCAGTTCTAGCAGACTTTTGGTGGAGTCTATTGGATTTTCCATGTATAATATCATGTCATCTGCAAAAAGTGAAAGCTTAACTTCATCTTTGCCAATTTTGACGCCTTTTATTTCCTTTTGTTGTCTCATTGCTGATGATAGCACTTCCAACACTACGTTAAACAACAGCGGTGAGAGTGGACATCCCTGTCGTGTTCCTGATCTCAGGGAAAAAGCTCTCAGTTTTTGCTCAGGAGACTTTTTCTAAATTCATACCAACAATACTCCTTTGATACTATAAAAAACGCAGTAACAGTAAAGAAACAAAATCACTACACCTACATCTTCTTGCCTGGTTTTCCTCCCATCGTGGGGCATTTTGGAGCTCGCCGAGGCTGGTCCCCGTGTTTAACGATGTGGCGAGGAAGCCCTGGGGACGAGAAGGGTGTGTGGAGAACCACACGGTCTCCTGTGAAGGTGGGCGGGAGCCCGGAGCCCGGACTCCCAGCTGCAAATCTGGCTCCCTTTCTAAACTTGACCGTCTGTCACCAGTTGTAACAGGTGTTTGGTGTTTCCAAGTGTGGCTAGTGTATGAACGTGATCCTGCACGTATCCAGTACCATGAGTAAAACGAATCCTGTGTTTACTCAGGACTTAAAACTACATGCCATTTTCGTGTCAAACACATATGGAATGGTATGATGATGTTGTCATCCCTCAAAAGAAATGTGGCAACTTACACACGTAAACCTGTATCATGACCCACATCTCACTTGGATCAAAGGCTATAGTTTGTATCTCTGTCTCTCGCTTTCTTTTGTAACGAGAGGCAATGTGTTCGTAACGCTTTCTTCTGCTGATTTATGGTTCCAATATGGCTTTGTTACCATTGGGGTTGATGTTAGCATCTTCATTTTATAAAAGTAGCACTTTTTGTTTCCAAGAAGTCCTTGGCATTTTATGTGACAGACCCCCCAGTTTTCACGCAGTTTGTGGAAATTAGGGGGATGCCCTTTTATACACACGGACCAAAGACACCCTGCCTCTGAATCACTCTCTTCCTGTGTCTTGCTTGTTTAAGAATTCCGAAAGACAGGAGCATCCCAACAGCGAACTTGGCCGCTCTGCTGACGTGTTAGCGCTGAAAACTTCCTGTCTTGCTAAGCTCAGAAAAACAAACCGGCTTATGATGAATATAAGTGTTTTTCCGAGTATGTGCAAACAGCACATTTCTGTCTTTTCCTTCTCTTGGAAGGCTGCATTTTGGAAGGCTGCATGGTTTCAGCCACACAGACGAGCTGTTTCCTGAAAGAAGTAAAGCCGTAGGGGTGAGAAAGATCTTGAATAAACACGAATATGTCCCTGGACTGTGTCAGGTTGGGTGGTGTCTCATTGCCAAATCGGGAAGAACTGGTAATGCTTTCTGCTTTTTTCTTTTCTTTCCTTTTCTTTCCCTTTCTTTTCTTCCTTCCTTCCTTCCTTCCTTCCTTTTTCTCTTCTTTCTTTTTTTCATGGCTACTGAGTTAATGCAAACTCATACGTGAGGGATACGCACAGATTTGCTGATGCTCAGTCATGGGCTCTGAGAGACACCAGGCCTGCTGAGTATTCCCTCATCTTCTAGGGCTGTTTTCTGCACACTTTTATGCCATGCTCGTGTTATTGGGGCCTGCTGCCGGCCGGGCTGTGGCTCGCTGGAGGCAGGAGACCTGGGAACAACCAGGGAGGAGCGCCAGGGCCCCGCCTGGCTGGAGTCGGATGCCTGTGGAGGCAGAGTGGCACTTGGGGCCAGGGAGTCCAGGGTCCCACCGCCGCTGTGGGCAGGAGCAGACGAGTCCCTGCGGATCCCCGCCAGGGTCCTGGAGAATGCAGACAGTTTGAAACCTCCAAGGAAAATGGCAGGTTCCAACTTGTCAGTTCAGAAAATTAGAAAATGAAAACAAGTGATTTCTCAAGGGCACCCTGACCGACCTTGGCCTGCCCTGACCATTCTGTTTGAACCTGCGGTTCGTACTTTTCTCCCGAATCTTTTCCTGCGTGACCTGATGGACACCTTACCTGTCTCTTTTGTTCATTTTCTGCTTCCCCTGGTTAAGTCTATAAGCTCCTTGGGAAAAGGGATTCTCGTCTGTTCCCTTGACTGCTGAACTCCCTGTGTCAACAACAGCCCCGGTCCATAGTAGGTGCTTATTAAACACGTGTGGACCGCGCGTCTGAACCAATGCCCTGGACCCAAGAATTGCTTGGATGTGCCATGCTTGGGGATTACCCCTCTCCGCCACTTTGGTAAAATAAAATACTTGTTCGTACTTTATTCAAAAAGCAAAAATGCCTTCTCTCTGCCAGAGAGATAATCATGTGTGTTAGTGGTGAAGAGGCTGTGGGAAAATGCACCCTCCACTTTCGGATCAAAGTGCAGATCCCACTGGCCACACTGGGCCTGAGGGTGCTGCTTCCTGAATGTCGAGGCCCCGTCACGGAGCAGGGGGGGTCATGGACGTGGCCCCAAAATACCAGTTTGCCACGGTCATTCCCACATAGCACCCTCACCCCACAGTGGCTGCTCCTGGTCCTTAGAAACTGGGGGTCCCCTCCTCTGCTGACTTCTGGGGTGACTGGACCAGGGGGTGGGGTGGTGGGAGAGGGACGGCCTGGGTTAGCGAGTTCACAGTCTAGCCAGGTTTGAGATGACCATGCACCTGGTGTTTTTTTTTTTTTTTTTTTTGCTTAAAAAAATTTTTTTTCATATTTTCGTTTATATTTGAGAGACAGAGACGGAGCCGAAGCAGGCTCCAGGCTCCATGCTGACAGCACAGATATGGGGCTCAAACCCACAAACTGTGAGATCATGACCTGAGCTAAAATCAAGAGTCAGACGCTCAACTGACTGAGCCACCCAGGCGCCCCATAACATCACTGATTTTTAATGTTTTATTTATTTTTGTGAGAGAGAGAGAGAGAACGAGAACAAGCGAGGGGGAGCAGAGGGCGAGGGAGACACAGAATCCGAAGCAGGCTCCAGGCTCTGAGCTGTCAGTGCAGAGCCCGACGCGGGGCTCGAACCCACGAACCATGAGATCATGACCTGAGCCAAAGTCGGACGCTTAACCGACTGAGCCACCCGGGCGCCCCTAGTGTTTTTCTTTACCAGTAGAGCCCTGTTTGGGGGACACAATGTTCAGTGTTTTTCCCCTGAGGTATTTTAGGGCAGAGTTATTTCCATGCGACCTTTTGCTAATTGAAGCTGATTCCAGTGGGTCAGCTTACTTCAAGGTCTTGAAAAATGAACTCTTAAATAAAATTGTTTTGGGGGTGGGCTCCGGCAGAGGAGGATCTGGATTGTGTTTATTGGCAGGGCGAGGCTTTCCTTCCTCTCCAGGCTGAGAGTCATCGTGGAGCTCTGAAATAGCCCCTTGTGAAAGGGCCAGCGTGGTATTCAGGCAGAGCATTTTGGTCTTTCTGTGGTGGAGAGAATATTCTGGCGTCAGTCATGCAGGGCCCTGCGGGGGCGGAGGGGGTGACCTGTGTGGCTTTGATTGGGAAAGAAAGTTAATTGTCGGATGTCTTCCGCGCACAAAGCCCAGCTCTGAGCACTCAAGACGGCTGAAAGATGGGGGGAGGGAGTGGGACTCCTCTGCCAGGTTTTCTCCTTTAAGGAGCCAGAGATGAAGTCTGTTCCAGCACGATCTTTTCACCCATGACTCTTGGTTCTGCTTTGTCAGTGCTGTTTAAGATGTGTTCGCCTTTGTGTGTGTGTGTGTGTGTGTGTGTGTGTGTGTGTGTGTGTGTGTGTGTC
This sequence comes from Prionailurus bengalensis, assembly GCF_016509475.1. Classification (NCBI taxonomy): domain Eukaryota; kingdom Metazoa; phylum Chordata; class Mammalia; order Carnivora; family Felidae; genus Prionailurus; species Prionailurus bengalensis. The sequence continues at coordinate 3,570,846 of NC_057355.1, read as the reverse complement.
TGTGTAGGGGGAGAGGGGAGGGAAGGAGAGAAAGAGAAAATTAGAGAGTACATATTTAGGGGCAGGATGACTAGTGCTATGAATGATGTTTATCAGCTCCAAATTCCAGTTTGCTAACAAGAGTCTTAACGGGATAAATTCAGGGAAAGACCTCCTGTGTTTAGCAGCTCATTCTGAATATGCACGCCCAAAGGCACCCCCCTCCCCACTCACAGCTCCAGGAGGGATCCAGGAGGGTCTGCCGTTCAGATTTCTTTGGCAAACGTGACCCAGAGTGACGCTGAAGTTTGAAACTACGTGGCATTTTGCCTCAGGTGTACTGAGATATTTATCCAAATGTCCAGTCTTTCAGCCCAGCGATATTAAGAGAACATATTAATTAGTTGCTGGTGAGCGGGGAAGACAAATCTTTTTAAATTTTTTTTTAAGTTTCATTTATTTATTTTGAGAGAGCATGTGCATGAGCAGGGGAGGGGCAGAGAAAGAGAGGGAGAGAGAGAATCTCACACTGACTCCACGCTGTGAGCCCAGAGCCCGACGTGGGGCTTGAACTCAAGAACCATGAGATCATGACCTGAGCTGAAATCAAGAGTCTGCCACTTAACCGACTGAGCCACCCAGGCACCCCGAGAAGACAGATCTTAAGTCCCTAGCATTAATTTGTAAAAACTAACAAAAAAAAAACCCACTAAAACAAATTTTCTTCAGCCGCTTTTCCAATCCTGCCAAAGTAAATATTATCATATTTAATCAGGGAGCGTTGGGACACCTAAGAGTATGAAGTCTTGGAATGATGACATCCTCCTTGAAAAAACAAAATGGAGGGCTAACCTTCAGGTTCAAGAAACAAAATGCACGTTGTGCTTTTTGGAATGAAACTGTAGTTGGTATGCTGAGCTTAAATAGTATTGGTTAACCTGATTTCCGCCTTCGTGGGCTTTGGAAGGTGCAAACTGTAAGGTCCTGTGCCATCCAGGCCGCTCCAGAGAACAGAGTCCCTGCAGACTGTCCCCGAGGTCTGGGGGTTCTGGCTGCCACACCTGCAGGGCACTCTTCTGGACTCATCGAATGTTACCATTGAAAGGCGTGGTCCCAACCTCCCATCCAAGTAGTGAGCTCACACCCGCAGATCTTGGTTGCCATGAATAGAGATCGACTTCCTGTGCACTGATGTTCCAGACGGGAGCCTTGACGGTTTTCTGCTACGCGCTGGTGTCTTGAGGAACCGTCCGTCCTGCATTAGTGGCTCAGGGCTTTGCTTTCGAGGGGTTCGCTTCTGTCCCAAAGATCTGGTGGGATCTCGGCTCTCCCGTGTACCACCTTACTTCGTGGGCTGTATCACTGCGGATGTGAAGCATCTGGCAGGGTGTTTCTTGAATCCCTAAGCGGCCAACATGGAGACATCTGAAATGAAGGGACTGTCAGCCCGGAGACAGGTAAGGGGCCCGGGCACCGACCCTGTTCCTGCTCCGTGTGTGTTGCCGTCAGAAGGTTGCACAGAGGGCGTGCTGCTGAGATTTGGGCTGACACAAAGCCACGCGACAGCGATGTGGCTGTCGGTCAATGGAGCTGGGATCCAAAGCCTCGACGGGCCGGAGGGTCTTGAGAATGTGGACGGCGGGGAACGGTGCGGTCTGGCTGTCAGACTGCGGGGTCGTGGCTTCGCAGTGGCACGTGGCTCAGAGGCTTGGTGGCCTTCACTGAGCGTGAGTCTGTAGAGGTTAGCGGCGTGGCGTTCGCAGGGAGGGAGATGGATGTTCCGTGTCACATGTGTGCTCAGAACAAGCTGGGAGAGGTGCTTAAACAGGAGTCTCACTGTGTAAAAGTCACTGCTTGACTTTTGAGGCACGTGGGGCCCCATTCTGTGCTGTAGGACGTCCTCTTCCCCTTCTGGCTCTCTCTCCTTCTGGTATGTCAGCCAGACCTTTTGCTCAGTCCTGATAGGCATTCCCCATCCTTATGGAGTACAAACTGAGGCCTGGGACACGGAAATCTGGTTCTTGACTTGCCATCACATATTCAGTCCTTCCTGCCAGAGTCAGAGCCTTCAGCTGGAGGGGGACGGGGGCGGGGGGAACACAGCTGCATCCCCAGGTCTCAGATTCACAGTCCCTGGAGGGGCCATTTGGATTCCTCCTGACCCCGTCCCTGGTGACTCGGCAGCTGTGGACAGTGGCTGGGGGGATGATGCATTCTGGCAGCTTCTCTCTGGGCCCTGGATCTGTGCCCTGGGAAGATTGCATGCTTCCTGGCCCGGCTTCCCTCCCCCTGCCTTCCCTCTGACTCTCGCTACTTAAGGGCCTGACATCTTGGGTCACCTCGTCCCGCGAGGAGCCGCGCACTGCCACCCCCCTGACACGTAGGAAGTCCTCTGCCTTCTGGGCGAGGATGTTGGTGCTGCAGCCGCCGGTGAACTCAGCCGGTTCTCCCGAAGGAAGGCCCACTCTTCCGCAGACTGGTTTCCCCAGAGGGAGGCAGGGAAGCCAAACAGAGGTGAATTTACCCTTGGCAGCTGGGAGCTCATGTGCCCCCCTGCACAGACCACCTGTCCTCCCGTGTCTGGGTTTCTTCGGGTGAAATGAGGTGAATGGCACCCATGTTGCAGGGTGCATGTGAGGACACAATGAGACCGTCTACACAAACCCTGTCTGACAGCGATGCTCGGTAGGCTTGATTTCCTTCTTCCCCAGCCTTCTCTCCAGAGGGCCTCTAATGAATGCCTTGTTGGACGGTCAGAGATGCGGGCTGGGATTAAAGCATCTCTAAAGTTCCTCGCATTCTGTCATTCTGGCACTCCGATGCTCACTGTGTGCAGACTCTGGAACCCAGCTCAGCATGTGTGTGTTTGGAGGGGAGGTGCAGGGGGCGGCTGGGGGAGAGGGCGGCCAGAGGGCAGTGCTGGTGGCCAGGGCACCTCATACCTCCACTGGGGAGCAGTGGACCTCTTCTGACCAGTTGGGCGTCTGTGAGCTTGCTAGATTCTGACAGATCCCTGTTGCCTTGGTAGGGAGGGAGCTGCTCATCATGAGAGGTATTCAAGTAGAGGCTGCAGGGCGTCTGGCAGGATTTCTGAGGTAGACAGGCAGGATTAGATCACTGAGAAGGTCGTTTCAAGTGCTGGGCGTTCATAACCCTGGGATGACACAGTACAGCTCTTCAGATGTCAGGCAGCCATGGCCGTGCCCTGTGACCTTGGTGCGGCCTCGTTGCCATCCCAGGGAAGGGACTTGGGCTGTACCAAAGCTGTAGAATCAACTCCGGAATGATTGGAAATTTCCTCAGGAGTAAGGGACTTGATAAAAGGAGTCGAGTGCAGAGTCTTTTTAAAAAAAATTTTTTTAATGTTTATTTATTTTTTGAGAGAGAGAGAGAGAGAGACAGAGCGTGAGTGGGGGAGGGGCAGAGAGAGAGGGAGACACAGAATCCAAAGCAGGCTCCAGGCTCTGAGCCGTCAGCACAGAGCCCGACGCGGGGCTCGAACCCACGAGCTGTGAGATCACGACCTGAGCCGAAGCCGGACGCTTAACTGACTGAGCCCCCCCAGGCGCCCCAAGTGTAGTCTTCATTGTCAGTAACAAGGACTGGGATGCGGGTGTGGGTGTGGAGAAGGATCTGCCTGGCCCGGGGACCAGTGACCCTGAGCCCGCTTGGCCCGGGGACCAGTGATGCTGAGCGTCTACAGGTGGAGCTGGGGCTGCTGAGCAAGCCGACCCTGGCCTGCGGGGCTCAGGTCGTGCGGTCCGCCAGTCTTCCCTTCCCGCTGCCCACACACCTACTGTGACGGCAGACGTGGTAGAGACCCTGTTCTCAGCCTTAGGGAACTTCCCCCAGAATGCAGCACCAACGTGGTCCTGGCAGGAGAGGCAGAAGCCTGGGCAGGAATAACACGTGGGGCAAACATACCTCGTTTTACCCAACCCGAGCTTAAGGGGACAAAAAGAAAGCTCACGAAAGGAGCTTATGAAAGGTCTGTAGATGTTTTGAACAGTCTAGAAACACAGCGATGAATGCTCTGGCTACGGAGGACTGTCGTGGTGTTACAAAAGGAAGCTCAGAAGATTTCAGGGACGCCCGGCTCGGGACGGCCCCACCTTGCCAGCGAAGGCGGCCGGTGGGGAGGAAATGCGGGCCATGCATTCTTTCAGGTGGGGGACGGTTCCAGAGAGGCCCAGGAAACAGCAGCTCTGAGGCCAGAAAGCCTACTTGGGAAGCAGGGTGATAGAAACAGGTGCGTGATCTCAGGCCCCGTTAGAAGGGTGTCTAAGGAGTAAGCCCAGGGAAGACGGAGGGTCCAAGTCAGGAGTCCGCCAGTGCGTGTGGCGTGGGGTAGACTTAATTCGCCTTTATGACAGCCAAGCCTCTCCACACACAGCGTGGACCCCATTCCTCCTAGCTTCTCAAGGGCTTGGCACCTGCGGTGTCTCATCTCCTCCACAGTCCCTCTTACCGCTGGATGATTCCCATAACCCAACAGATGTGCTCTGGTTTCTCCCGTCTTTACCAGTTCTGCCCGTACCTGCGCGTTCCCTCTAGCCGTTGCCCGGTTCTAAGGGTCCCTGCAACTTCACTGTACCTCCTCTTGTCCAGGTCAACAATGACCTCCTTCTTGCCAGACCCAGGGGACCCATCTCTGGTCTCATCTTATTCAGTCTCCCAGGGCCGTTCAAGGTAGTCGGTTGTTCTATTTGATGCTGAACCCATCCATGGTCCAATATTTGTCTTTTTTCCCCCTTTATTCCTCTCTAAATGATTACCAGTTTTAATCTCTTTGGCTGGCTCCTCCTCTACTCACGGCTAGACATTAGAATTGTGGAGGGTCCCAGACAAAGCCCTCTTGTCTCTTTTCTCTTTCAGGAGGTGTGTATATATGAAAACGTAAACAATGACTTCCAGATCTCTGGCTTCAGGCTGAGACTGCGTTTCTGAGCTCCAGACTTGCATATGACACAGCCAACCCAAGCTCTCCACTTGGATGCCACGAAGGCATCTCAGACGTCACGCGACTCAAACACAGCTATCACCTCTCTGCCCCTCTCTTCCTGCTGGGGCTGCCCATCTATGGTGCTCCTTTATGGCCTGCTGCTCAGGCCAAAACCCCAGAAATTATCTTTGATTCCTCCCTTCTTCTCACCCACCAGCAACTCTTGGAGGATCTACTTCTGGCCTATTCAGCTCTTCCTTCTCCACTGGCATCATTTCGTCCGGGGGGTCATCTCTTCTCACCTGGATTAGTGCAGCCGCCTCCCAGCTGGTCTTTATGGCTCCATTGCTGCCTCCTCTAACCCCTCCTCCATGAAGCAGTCAACCTTTGAGATACTCCTGGTGGTTCTCTAACCCCTTGCCTGGGCCCACAGTGCTCTGAATGTCCTGCCTCTTCCTTCCATTCTCTCTTCTCTCCCCTTCAGCTGCTCTCTTCCTCATCCACACGGGATCTGCCTCACTGACTCTGCAAACTCAACTTTATTCTCCTATCACCCTGTTTGCTTCCTTTAGAGCACGTAGAACTTTCTTCCTCTTGTTTATGGATTTGTTTACATACTAGGTGTCTTTTCGCCTTAGAAGGTAACCTCCGTAAAAACAAGGACCTCCTCTTTCTTGTTCCTCAGTGTACCCAGAGCTCTTAGAATGGTTCCAGGCATATAGTAGGCGCTCAGTAAATACATGTGGAATGTATAGGTCACTAAATATAAATCACTATAGTAGGGGGCCTCTTGTATTCAGGGAGCTGTTTTCAGGTGATGCTCCCAGACACCTCCCAACGACCCCCCCCCCCCGCCCTTTTGGTAACTAGCTCTGTGTCTTCACACATAGCTGCTCATGGGTTCTGGGCCTGGCTTCTGCTCTGTGGTGCCAGGCACACATGGCAAGTCTCCTTAGGCATTTAAAATTATCATTCTATGAACACTGAAGGCAAAAGAGGCAAATCACAACTACAGCAACTAATTCTCATGGACTATTCGCTAGGCATTTTAGTAATCAGGTTACCTGAACTGTCTTAAGATGAAATCCATCATTTTCTTGCAGTTATGCAAGATTTCTCCTGAGCTTTACCTAGATGTGTTTTTCTTTGGTGAGAATAATTGATCTTTGACACATATTCAGACTTCCCAGGAAACATACACAGAAGTAAGAAATTATATCATTAAATTCACCTCCTATTTCCACATGGACTTTTTTATTTCCATCTCACTGTTTTTTAATTAAAAAAATTAATTAAAATTTCCATCTCACTGTTTTTTTTTAATTAAAAAAAATAAAAAAAATAAAAAATTTTTAACCTTTATTTATTTTTGACAGAGACAGATTATGAGCAGGGGAGGGGCAGAGAGAGAGGGAGACACAGAATCTGAAGCAGGCTCCAGGCTCGAAGCTGTCAGCACAGAGCCTGAGGCGGGGCTCAAACTTGTGAACTGTGAGATCGTGACCTGAGTCAAAGTTGGACAGTTAACTGACTGAGCCACCCAGGCACCCCTCACTTTTGTTTTTTAAGCCTGATAAAATCGAAAGATTGGAAAAGCAGGTCAGAAAGCAGAAGGTAATCAGCCATAGCTATAATCAAGCTATTTTTTTCCTATGCTAATAAATACCGAGGAGTGAAAACGTTAGTACTGGAGAGGTTTTTGCTTTTTCTAGTATTTCATGTTGAGAGCCATAAAAGAGCACTAAGATGTGTGAGAGCCATGTTGTCTCTGTGGGGTCTGTGGTATTAGCTCCTCTTCCTTTTCCTTCCCAGGCCACTTAGAGATAATGTCCAGCAGTGATCAGAATGCTGGCTGGCCGGGTGTGATAGATGCAGTCTGTACCTCTGGCGGGGCCTGGACAGACTTCCCTGCCAGACCTTTAACACCCTGGCTTTGCTGCAGGCTGCAAGTGACCCCATAACTTTGGCAACACAGCCTTCCCAATAGAAGCTGGCATAACAGAGAAAACCTGCTCAGAACACAGCAGTGGTCTGAACACTGAGGTGACAGGCCTGTGTCAAGGGAGGCTTTGCTGCTTAACAGAACTTTTACAGGTGATTTTCCTATTTTCCTCACTTCAGACTAGAGCAATCCAGACTCAAGCAAGCCACTCTGAGGGAAAGTAAGGGGGACGTGGGGATGCATGGCTCTGGGAAGATTCCTGTCACCCACTTGGTGCTGCAACCCTCGTGTGAATGAAATTTAATAAGAAAATCTTGAAATGTTTGTGAACAGTCTAGGGCTAACCAAAAGAGAGAATTATCTGTTCTGTGTGCCTTCACAAAGGTATCACATACTGATTTCTCTCTCTTTTTTTTTTTTTTAAGGTTTATTTATTTTGAGAGAGAGAGAGCTTGTGAGTGAACACACAAGAAGGGCGGGGGCGGGGGGATCCCAAGCAGGCTCTGTGCCATCAGCACAGAGTCCAATGCGAGGCTCGAGTTCACGAACTGCGAGTTCATGGCCTGAGCTGAAACCAAGAGTCAGATGCTTGACCTGGTGCCACCCTGGCGCCCCTGGTGGTGTTCAAATGGATGTTTTGCTTTAACCAGAGTTCCTGCTTTAGTTTGAGAATGTGACCACTGGGGGAGCAGAGGTATTTGAGGGGTGCTTTTATTGCTCACTCTTCCTGTTTGCAGAGAGTGTTTTCCTCAGAGTAACACCTGTGGCCTCTTTCTTGGATTCTTAACTCCTGCCCAGACAGGGGGAGTGAGGTCCCCTGTGGGAGACGTAGTCCTTGATCGGTGTCCTTGGATCGGATGGGGCTGCACACTGGGGGGTCCCCACCTCCTGTGTCTCTTTCATCCGTTTTCAACAGTCAAGGCAGCGATCCTGGGAGACACCGTGTAGCCTCCAGCACCTTCTCGCTTGGGCTTCCCCAGGCTGGAGGTGATGACAAGTGATGGTAGCAAGTCCTCTGGGTCGTTGTACCCAACCCATAGTGTCTAAGAGATGACGTCCTCCCTCCTGACTCCCCTCAACCCTGACGGCGGGGGCTTATGTCTAATGCTTCAGTCGCCAGCGTATGAGCTTTTCCTTGAACCAAATGGAGTCTTCTTGCACGAGCCATGTTTATTTCATCTTGGATTTTTACATAAACATACAAAGCATTAGGAGAAAGTAAAGTCTCAAAGGAAATATGCCAAAACAATTAAACGTGGTTATTATAGGTTGAAGGGATTACGGGGCGATCTTTGTTTTCTTTTGTGTTCCTCCGTATCTTCAAAGGTTTCTTCGATGAATGTGGATTTCTTTTGTAGTAGGGAAGAAAATTTGTTTCTCACTCCTTCACCAGACAAACAAAACCAGGAAGGAAGGAAGGAAGACAGGAAGGGAGGAAGGAAGCAAAAGAAAGAAAGTCCTAGAAACAATGGATTTGTAACAACAACACTTAATAATCAAGTTAACCGCAGGGCGCCTGAGCGGCTCAGTCAGTTGAGCGTCCGACTTCAGCTCAGGTCATGATCTGTCGGTCTGTGAGTTTGAACCCTGCATCGGGCTCTGTGATCACAGCTCGGAGCCTGGAATCTGCTTTAGATTCTGTGTCTCCCTCTCTCTGCTCCTTCCCTGCTCATACCTCTCTCTCTCTCTCTCTCTCCTTCTCTTTCTCTCAAAAGTAAATAAACATTAAAAAAAATTTTTTTAAATAATCAAGTTAACCACACTGTAGCTGAATCATTGGAGGGTTGTGGGGAGGGGGCCGGTGTCGGGGAATAAATAACCGTGTGCGCCAGCTTGAGGTGAAGCTGTGTGATATCCTAGCCTACCAGTGCCTCAACACAGACACCTGGTGCATCTCACCTTGGCCTTTACTAAGAGAGGTCACTTCCCTTTTCTTAGTACAGACTTTAGTGGGTACAATCACGGTTTTTCGGGGGTGCTCACTGGAGCCTCGTTTGTAACCAGGTGACCTTGCCTTTCAGACCGCAGCAGAGAAGTCTCCTGGAGCATATTTCCTTCCTGAGTTTGCACTTTCCCCTCAGGGAAGTTTCCTCGAAGACACGACCGGGGAGCAGTTCCTCACCTACCGCTATGATGACCAGGTAAGAACCTCACAAAAGACCTTACCTTTGGCTTTGCCATCTGCCGACGGGCAGGAAATGGTTTCTCAAAAATAACTTCAAAATAGTTGTATTTTCCCCCTTGGCACAGCTAACACAATAGGCCTTCGACTCTCTGGAGGGATCGATCCCCGAGACTGCTGGCCTGCCCATGCTTGTATACAATTTCCTACGCAATGTGTGGCTCTTGCTCTGGTGCGGAGGTTGGCCTGAGTCACTTTTTCTTATTTTCATCAGAAATATACATGACGGCTTCGTTCATTTTACTCATCACCAAATTTATTATTCAGTTCTGAAGTTGTCCAACGGCACTGTTTTCTGTTTTCTTTCTTTTTGTTTTTTTAAATATAAATTATTGTCAAATTGGTTTCCATACAGCACCCAGTGCTCATCCCAACAAGTGCCCTCCTCAATGCCCATCACCCATTTCCCCTCTCCCCCGCCCCCCGTCTACCCTCAGTTTGCTCTTAGTCCTTAAGGGTCTCTTATGGTTTGCCTCTCTCCCTCTCTGTAACTTTTTTTTTTTAACCTTCCCCTCCCCCGTGGTCTTCTGTTAAGTTTCTCAAAGAGCACTGTTTTCTGATTAGGCATTAATTTTTTCTCTCTCATAGCTTTTACTTCCTTTCTTTTGACTGTGCCGACATTGATTTTTTTTTTCCTTCCCAAGCCCATTTTCCAGAAGGGAACAGGGTAGGGGTGGCTGTGTGTGTGTGTGTTTCAAAGACTTCCCGACGGCTCACCGCGGAACAAGGCTGTGCCTGGCGGAGGCGTGCGAGCTGGGCACTGGGCGCCGTGATTCTCTTCCACTTGCGGCTCACGTTGTCACCTTAATGGCGTTAAGGGTCATACACGTCTTTGAGGTCACTCACACCTTGTCTGCAGCAGCGTGGGTCAACTCTGCCAGATGCAGAGGGTTCTAGCCGGTAGGGCCTGAATTCACCGGGCGGTCGGGAGGGTTTTGGAGGATTTGGCGGATCTTGGTACCCACAGGGCCGGGTGCAGATGCGGAATGGGGCTACACTGTGTTCTCAGGGCACACGATGGGGTGGAAGAAGACGGGCCTATGACCGAGGTGTCCTCCTCTGTGTGGTCAAAGCTGGCAAGTTCGGGCTTGAGTGCAGCAGCTGGTTCGCAGGTGGAAGGTGCTCCTCAGGAGCAGAGGCTCTGGCAGCGTGGGCAGATGTGAGACGTGACAGCAGGGAGCGGTCCGGCTGTGGGCAGGCCGTTCCGATCCTCTAAGCTGCTGTTGAGTGTGGCCTGTGCTCGGGACATTTGGCCGTGGGGCTGGGGTTGGGGTGAGCCGCACGGGGACCCACCTGTGGGCAGGGAGCTACCTGGGGGCTCAGGGGCAGGAGTGAGATAAAGACTAATTGTTTTTTTAAGTCTGTTTGTTTTGAGAGAGAGAGAGAGAGCAGGGGAGGGACAGAGAGAGAGAGGGAGAGAGAGAATCCCAAGCAGGCTTCGCACTGTCAGTGCAGAGCATGATGTGGGGCCTCAAACCCTCACACCGTGAGATCATGACCTGACCTGAAACCAAGAGTTGGGTGTTTAACCGACTGAGCCACCTGGCTGCACCGAGACCAATTTTTAATAAAAAATTTCGACATACAATCAGGATTTTCAAGTGTCTCGAGAGATGAGTGTGTGAATAGTTACTGTGGGCAGCAGGGCTGGACAAGGGATGATCCCGTGTTCACATAATGGGGCCCAGTTAACACTTTGGATGGGCTTTGGGGCCTGGTTGCTACGTGCTCATTAAGTTGCTTTCTGCCCTTCTCCCCAGTGGATTTTTACAGGGCCTGTAATTTATGGCTCCTTGTAATCGAGAAATCAATGATCCAACAGGTTTTCTTAGGAAAACTTCAGGGAACTAATTGAGAAGGCATTACGTGATAAAAGAGGGCATCTGGAAAACCATGAGCTATGTACTTTTTAATTAAAGAGTGGTTAATGCCCGCTCCAGGTTCTACAGACATTATCCTTAATATAATAACAGTGTACAAGCTGGAGGAAAGTAAGTTCCCTCAGCCTTTTCAAAAGGCCTAAAGAAGACTCTAAAAAAATTTTTTTAATGTTTATTTTTGAGAGAGACAGAGACAGAGTGTGAGCAGGGGAGGGGCAGAGAGAGAGGGAGACACAGAATCGGAAGCAGGCTCCAGGCTCCGAGCTGTCAGCACAGAGCCCGATGCGGGGCTCGAACTCACGCGAGATCACGCGAGATCTCGCGAGATCGTGACCTGAGCTGAAGTCGGACGCTCAACTCACTGAGCCACCAGGCACCCCAGGCCTAAAGAAGATCTTAAAAGTGTGTGGCGTACTGTAGAAATGTTGTCCCAAGACATGGTGTTCCAAAAAGCCCCAACGAATAGCATATGAAAACATTCTGTATTCTCCCCACCGTGTGTTTCCCTTAAGGGAAAGGAATAAGGTCACACTAGAACCAGTCGATAACAGCGCCTGCTTTCTGCTAACAAAGACCAAGCAAACAGGCTGCACAGGCCTTTGCACCAAACTCGGTGTATTTCCTGAATGAACTTCCAGAATGTTCTCAGCTAGAGACGATCCATCACCCCATGCCTTGGTTCCCTTTCCTCTTAACGCTGAGCGTGCTGGCCGCATCGTACTAGGGGGAGCCTCTCGGGCAGAGGGACGAGAGAATGAGTCCAACCACGCCCAGTGAGAGAACTCCCCTGGGTCTGCACCGTGCAGTGAAACATGAACGCCAATTAAGAGCATTGCTTTGGTTTTGAATCCCTGTTGTGACACGTGACCGCTTGACTTCCCTTGTGACTCTGGACCCGTTACTTCACTTCGCACGTCACACTTCCTGTGTGAAATGCAGACGTGGATGGTCTCTACCCTGTGGAAATGCATTAAGGCTGAATGGAGGTAATTCATACAGGTGTCTCTGCACAGGGCCTGCTGCATGTAAGCACTGAATGTACATACTGTTATTACTGATACGCTTCGCAGAGGCCCCATTCGGAGAATCTCAGATATGCTTATGCTGCAGAGGAGGAAGAGGCATATTCTCCATTGACATCGGGGGACCTTGAGCCATACTTAAATTAACTTATTAAGGCACGGCACGATATAGGCAAGTGCACGCGTATCTGAAGGGGAGAACTTGACGAATTTTTAAATGTCTTTATACCTGTGTCGTCGCACCCAGATCAAGAAATGGAGCGTTTGCAACACCCTAGTTTCCTCCCGCTGAAGAAATAACGCCGTTCTGCCTTCTGTCACGATTATACTTTTGCTTTTTATTTGTAATTTTACATGGATGGAGTCGTATAGCACGTACCCGTACGTGTCTGGCCTCCCTCATACGGCATCATGTCGGAGAGATTTGACAAGTTGGCGGGCCCGACATAATTTAGGCTTTGACGTCCCTGTAAGTTGTATTCTTTGGAACAAGTTGTCCCGTACTGGGACACCACGGTGACTTCGGTGGCATGAGGCATTGTTCCTGGCTGAGAAATTCCCCAGCTGTCCCTAAAAGGTTTTCAGGGCTGTCCCTCCCTCACCGAGCCCACATCCGGAGGGTGGTGGGGGGCAGTTGTCTGGTGTACCTGTCACCTGCCTTCCGCCCCCCGCCCCCCATCACCTGCTGGCGTCGCCTGGCTAGGAACAGGTGCGGGTGGGTGCGAGTGGCCGTCCAGGCTGGTGTCTGTGCTGTCACACTTGCAGATTTGTGCAGACGCCCCTTTCTGCTGGGGCAGCGGCCTGAAGCCAGAGTGACACAGAGAGCTTCTGTCCTTGAGGCTGCAGCCTGCCTCTGGAAGTGATAGCATCGGGACTGGGTTCCCGAGGATTGTCCTACCCACAGAGCGCTCGTTTGATAAAATGGGAAGTGGGCAGGTGGTAGATCGCTATTTGCCGTCTTCAACCGTCCTCGTAGGGCTTTTTCGAGTATTTCATCCCGGCCTACTTTGCACGAAGACCTTTAAGGTCACCCTTCCAATGGCTCCTAGAGGAGGTGTCTGGAAAACTCATAACCCTGAGGCCAGTAAAGCACAGCTGTGATGTAGGCTGCGTTTAATGAGTCACATAAAAGGCGCACTGTGGATCATGCAGGGGCCGAGGCGGCTTCTGGTGCAGGAAAGCAGGGCCGAAGCCAACTGGGTAACCGTGTGGTTCGGGGCAGACCGGCTGGTAGTCAGGCAGCCCTCGTCTTGCTTCTGCTACGAATCAGCTCGTAAGTTAACGACGGTTTTCAGCATCTTTGCCGTCAGATTTCAGCGTCAGATTCTCCATTTGTTTTGAAAAACAAGGTGACTGTGTTGCGTGATCCGCATGCCCTTCCACCTTGAAATTGGTGGGTTTTTTGTCCGTTTGTTTTGTTTTTTTAAACTACAGCTAGAATAGTCCACACTGCAGAGTGCTAATTGGATCATTCCGATTCTCAAGGTGGACCTGCCAGCAGCACAGTAAACTGTTACTTAGAGAATCATAGAATTTTACAGCTGCCGCGGACCTTGGCTCAATGCCTCGTTTTACGAGTCAAGGAAACAGAGACTCTGGATGTATAAGTGACCAACTCAAGGACACCCAGACAGGTGTTTGAAAAAACTAACACTACTGCGCTCCGATTTCAGGCTGCCTCTCTGAGATATAGCTGCCTGCTCCTTTCAAGAGAATCACCCAGAAAATGATCTCCTTTCCTCGTAATCCCGCTTCTGCTGTTAAACCTTAGCAGACCGTACTAGACCCAAGGGAATGACTTAATATCCCTGAGTTGCTTCCTCAGCTCATTCTTAACTTAGCACCTTCAGGACTTAAGAATTAGCTATGCCGATGGCATTTATACACATGATTATTATCACACTAGGAATGGCATTTTTCCTTCAAAGTCCGGGCGGAACACGATAGCTGATGTTAAAATGGCGCTGACTTCCCATTTGGTGAGCATATCCTTGCAATGGAAGCATTCTGACATTTGGTTGCATCAGTCATACAAGGTGGTTAACCCGTGTTCGGTGAAGGGCTTGTGGTCCAGAAACTTGTTAGCCCGCCAGCCTCTGGGGTAAATTCTTTTGTCATTGCTCATGGTGGTTTTGGAGTTTATCCCAGGGAGGACCTGTTCACAGGCAAACGGCTGAAGGCCGGTCGGTTCTAGGAAGAGGAGTCTTGAATTGTGCAGTTTGTTCTTTCTCTGTGGCTGTTGTGGCGGTCAGTCACGTTGCCCGTGTCTCCTTCTGGGAAGGAGGAAGGCAGCCCTCACCATCCTCACCTGTAATGCACTGAAACTTTAAACTTGGGGCCTCCAAAGTTTATTATGGGGACAGATTTAAAAGTCTGTTCCAGGCTAGTCTTTCTTGGTGGGAAGTCATTTCTTTTTTTTTTTTTTTTAAAGTTAGCGAAACTTGGGGCACCTGGAATGCTCAGTCCTCTAAGCGTCCGCCTTCGGCTCGGGTCATGATCTCACAGTTCGTGGGTTCGAGTCCTGCGTCAGGCTCTGTGCTGACAGCTCAGAGCCTGGAGCCTGCTTCGGACTCTCTGTCTCCGTCTCTCTCTCTCTGCTCCTCCCCGACTTGCACTTTGTCTCTCTCAAAATAAGTGGACGTCAAAAAAAAAAAATGGAGACTCTACATTGACAAGAAAAAGTTAGCGAAACTCTTGGTCTTGCACAAAGTAGTCTTTTATTTTTGTGGGTTTTCGTTGTTGTTTTCGTTGTTGTGTGTGTGTGCGTTTAGCGTTTGTTAGGTGTAGGGAAATACGGAAGGTGTGTCTTCCCAGACCTTGTGGGTTTGCTGGAATACACTTCCTCTTACTGGCAACCGTCGTGGGATAAAAGGAGGTTACACACACTTAGGAATCAGCGCCCATGTTCGTTTTCCCATGGCGCGTGCATGGTCTTCGCCTGCATACGTGCTGGTGTAACGTGTGCCTTGTCACCTTTCGAGGACGAGACACACAGAGGCAGAGGCAGAACAAAGCTTTAGTAACTTGGACTCCAGGCAGGCGGGACAAGGCTGGGTATTGAGTTAGTGGTGGGTTCTGACTTCCCCCAAATTAACCTAGGGTGAATTCCGATGTAAGCGGGTAGCCATGCAGAACACACCTTGATTTCGTGTTGCAGAGGTCCTTGTGCACCTGTTTGTACCCATCATGCCTTCTCCTCTGTGACCTTCTCAATTAGGTTCAGTTACTACCTTCAGTTAGGTAAGGAGCCCCTAATTTGGCGTGTGTTTTGTCTCTTCACTGCCCATGTTTTAGTGGATTCAAGATTTTTTTTTTAAGTTAAAAATTCTGTTTCCTACACTCTGATCTATCACTTCGCTCAGTGACCAGTTGATTTTCAAATTCTTACTGTCTCTTGCTACTTTTCCCTATGCCCTTTAGCTCTTACAATCTGACTTCGCACACCTCCCTTGCCCTGCCCCAGCCTTGCCTTCGACGGGTGTCCTTTTTAAGAATTTGAGTTACGCTCCCGAAATCAAACCCAGGCTCTCACGTGACTCATTCCGTGTCTGTAAAATTGTGTACTTGTAAAATCCTAAGGCGTTATGATGCTATGGATGGGGTCACAGTTGACTCTTTCCTTTCTTGGACGCCATTGACCGCCTGTTGGTATGATTTCTCAGTTCAAAATGCCTCTCCAACTTGTGTTTTCTCTACTGTTTCCATTGCCGGGGAGGCGGAGGGCTGGGTCTGTGGCCCTGACAGGCATTTGGAATTATAGCAAGTCAGAGTGGGAAGGACATGTAGGGATTCTGTTTTTTCAGGTGAGGAGCCCCAGCCCCAGAGAGGAACAGGGTCTTACCCAAGATCACACAGCCAAGGCGGTAGCAAAGCCAAGTGCCTGTTCTTTGCCCTTAAGCTCAGTTAAGACATTTTTACATCTAATCTGTGGGAAGGAAAAGTATGAGAGAAATGTTTGAATGAATTTTTAATACTAGTAGTAATAATAATATATTAATAACGAAGTCTTTGTAGAGTTTCATTTCCAAACTTCTTTTAAAAGTCTTTTTTCTTAAACCCTTACGACAAACCTAATTTTCCTTCTCCTTAATGTAACTATTGACTTATGCATTTTTTTTTCCTAAGGAGAAGAAATCTGTTTGCTGTGAG
The DNA here is from genome assembly GCF_016509475.1 of Prionailurus bengalensis. Taxonomy (NCBI): domain Eukaryota; kingdom Metazoa; phylum Chordata; class Mammalia; order Carnivora; family Felidae; genus Prionailurus; species Prionailurus bengalensis. The sequence goes on along the minus strand of NC_057355.1, from coordinate 3,554,750 downwards.
TACGCCTTTCTCGAAGGAACTTCTTCTGAACTTTTCATGAATATCTTGGCGATGAGCTTCCTGGTGGTTCAGCTGTTGGCAGGCCTCAAGAAATATCACTTGACATTTCCAAGTTATTTATGTAATCGTTTGTAACTTGGGAAGTGTATACCAACTTCTGAAATTTCTGGTGGAGGAAGATAGACACAGCCCTCGCACGTATAGGGTATTGTCAGCTCCTTCCCCGGTCAAAATGAACGCTCGCGTATTCTCCAGATAGGAGAGTTTCCGTGTTGTTTCTGGCCTGTGTGGATAATGTTTTTAAGCAGCACGCCATTTGAGCTTGAATAGCTCATTCCTTTGTTAGTGAGTAATCTTGGTCAAATGCAGTTATGCTCCTTAAATATTCCAAAGATTTAGCGATCTAATGAGAAAGCGAGCTCATGGTCTGTGAGGAGAAGACAAGAATGTGTTAATTGGAATAACTTGTACTCTGTTCCCAGTCGAGGCACAGCGCAAATACATGAATGTTGTGCATGCGGCGGGACATGCCGTTCTGACCGGCTCTGGCACACGTGAACACTGAATTTCATTATCATTGAGCTTTTTGCAAATCAGCTGTTTCTCAAGCATGAAAGAATGGGGTCTGTTATTGGAGACTCGGGCTCTGGCTTTTGAACTGTGCAGACACTTTCCTCTTCTAACGCTGTCTTCCTAGACTCATTTGGAGAGGGGGTGGGTACTGTGTATTATTATTATTTTTTGTCCCTTTCACCAGGTAGGTTACATGGTGGGTATGGGTGCCGTAGAGGTCAAGACAGCCCCAAATGCAGCTTCCCCTACAAGTCACGAGTGCTGAGAGACGGGTCTTGTCCTGACAATGCCCTTGCTGTCTGTGCTCAGACATCCCTTCTCCCTGAGAGCAGGCTGGTCCCTGCTCAGAGATGCTCTGTCTTCAAGCACCGTGAGACTGGGTCACTTCAGGCAACTCCACTGCGTCACCCTCTCCGCTTGGAAGAAAGTAAGTGCGCTCACCTCTCAACCTCTCATCTCTGCCGCCGAACACGAGTTCCTCTGCAGGGGATGCCAGGGCTGGTATTCTGCTGTGGCAAAGGCAGAGGTCTCGTTCGTGTCTGCCATCTTGGAAAAATGCGGGACTTGGGACAAGGAGCTGTACCGGTAGCCTTCCTGTGAGGATGAAGTGGGGGCTAGAGGGAGCCTTCTCGTTTCTTTCTTTGGTCAAGGAGAAAAACCAGAGATCGAGAGAGCCACAAAAAAGAGGTGAGTTTATGTGCAGGCCAGGGGGGGGGAGAGAGAGAGAGAGAGAGAGAGAGAGAGCGAGAGTGAGCGAGCCATGTCCGGCAAGAAAAGACATAGGGCTGGATGTGGAGGCAATAATGGAATTTATTCCCTATCATGAGGGATTTTAAGCATTATGTTTGGATTGGCTTATTTGGAGTTTGGAAATGTTTCCTTTTGTTGGGCCAATTCTGGCCTACATCGCAGAAGTGCAGGCATGGCTTGCAAAGAGGCTCCTGACGGACTAAGGCTCTGCGAGGCTCGGGTCATTCTGTGGACACACCGTATTTTCTTGGATCTGGATTGGGGGCGAGTCGAGGAATTCTTGAGGGCTTTTTTGGGTGGTGGGAAAATGGCTGTGCCAGGCGGATGCCTGGGGCCAGGTAGAGAAGTTTCTTGAAAGTGTCTGTTGTGTTGCTCTGTGTATTGAATTACTGTTTATAACGCTCTTCGTATGAGTTATGTAAGTTTCTGTAGGGCGGCCAACTGTCCCGGTTTTCTTGGGACCTAGATGGCCCAGGCAGACTGGACGCGTGGTCCTCCACCTTCACAGCCTGGACTTGACTGTCCCCTCTTGGGCTGCGGTTACCAAGTGGGATCTGTGGTCCCGGGGCGGGTGCTGCTGGCTGCTGTACTTGGTAGGACATTCCAAGGGCAAGTGGGGGACAAGCATGTGGCTGTTAGGGATGCCCCACGTGGATGTCCTCTGGGCACTGCCTCCCAGTGAATTTCCGGGCCTGGTTTTACCTACGAAGCTTCCCCGTGTCCTTTCTCGTGGCTCTTCTCCAATGGCAGACATTGCGCAAAGTGTCCCAGTTCTTGGACCATCGCCCTCTGCCTCTTACGCCCCGTGTCTCTCCCCTGTCATTCATGCGAGCCCTTGTTTATGTTCTAGTTCAGTCATTATGTCGTCGGGGGAGCCCCTGATGCTGTCCTTGCCTTCCCTTCCCACCCAGGTGAGACTTGGTGTGCTTGCTTGCTGGCTTCCTTCCTTTAGCATCTTAGGAATTATTTTCTTACAGCATTTCCTGCCTCCTGAGCGGACTGTGACCTTCCTGGGTGGTGGCGGGGGTGGTAGGGGGGCGGGGGCTGAGGAGAGGAGAAGGCGGCTGTGGTCCGAGAGGGCACTTGGGCAGTTTGAACTTCTAGTGCTCGTCTGGGTGGCTCGTTTATCCAAACAGCAAACCCCGTGGGGATGCTGCATCACAAACGGTTCCAAGAAACCCAGTCCAGGATCTGAGGTTTGGAGCACTTTCTGCTGAGCCCCACGTCCCCGGGGTCAGCAATGATAGTCCTGGACAGTGACTGATGGCCTTTAATATTGCCTCTTCCCAGAAGTGATTCCAGTCTCTTCGTCATTCTGCACACGCGCAATTGTTTTGGACAGGTTTCCACTTCTGAAAGTTAATAACGTGTGGCTGCTTACATGAATACATTCGAGTTGTGTAGAAATTAACGAACATCACATAACGTACGCCTCCCTTCCCAGGGCTGGGTCTAGCTAATGAAGTACTTTCTCCATCAGTCTTCCCTCATCCCCTTGGAGGTTCTCCCATCGATTACTCATCCTCAGCCCCCAGCACGGCGATAATTTCCTCCCTTGACTCTCCCTCTAGGCTCTGAGCCCCTTAGGGGCAGGGGCTTCTGCGTCTTTTCGCCATTATACTCTCAGATCTGACTCACAGCCTGGCACAGAGTAAATGCATAGCGGACATTTATTTGTTGAAGGTTCTATCCCTTGTCAGAAACCTTAAGTGGGCCCCATTTGTGCCCTCCTCTGAGAGTTCAACCCCTGAACAACATTGACGTCCTTACGTAGCTTGGCCTGGGCTACCTGGCTTCTCTTGTCCCTCATTTCTTTTTTTTTTTTCAACTTTATTTATTTCAAGAGAGAGAGAGAGAGAGAAAGAGAATCTCAAGCAGGCTCCATGCGGTCAGCACAGAGCCTGATGCAGGGCTCGATCCCACGTGAGATCGTGACCTGAGTGGAAATCAAGAGTCAGATGCTTAACTGACTGAGCCACCCAGGCGCTCCTCCCCCATTTCTCTCATGTGCCCAGTGCTGTAACCAAACCGGACCTGCCTTCTTGAACCTTTGCCTACGCCGGGCCCTTGGCATGCCAAGCTCATCGGTGAACATCTGTGACTCCTGCAATGCCCACCATAGGTACTGTCTCCTCCATCCGTCTCCAGGGAGGTCGTCAGCGTATAGTGTTTTTTTTTTCCTGCTTTTTGGTGAACAGCAGCTCATTCTTGCTTGGGACCCCAAGGCTTCATTTGGGTTTGTAATTATTTACATGGACATCTTCTTTCTTCTTCTGGATTGAGAGCAATTCTGGAGCAGGCCTGTGTGACTTCTCTGTGTCTTCCGTGGACACAGAGTGAATAGAAGGTCTATTTCCAGGGGTGACGAGACTTGACACAATTCTGATTATACCTTTGTTTCTGAGTTTTCTGTAAGGAATAAGAGAAATTCTTCAAAAATGTTCATTATCCTTTGTCATAACAGAGTCTATCCGGATTTCTTTCTTGTGTGTATGTGTGTTCAATCCTGTGTGTTCAATCCTGTTCTACCTGAAACTGAGGAAATAATTTCTTTCTTCCAAACACTGTTAGTCCAGAGGCTTGGTTGGAGAGTCACATCATTCTCTTTTTGGACACTGGCTGTTCGGCCTCTAATTCTCTGCTCTTTCCACATGGCAGGTCACCAAGGACAGTACTCCTAGTCCACTTAGATGATGCCTTCTCTTGATCCCTTCCCTCTGGCATTTAATGCTGACAAGCTTTTAATTCCGCCAAGTTCAAAATGGTTGAGCAGAGTTTCCTTTCTGATCAGGACAAGGCAAGGTTTTGGACTCAAAATTTTTGCTGTATATTAGGTTTACGCTACATTAAAATATACACGTATCGAATAGAGCAGTGATGTGTTAAATGTATGCATTAAATGCAACCATGCTCCATTTAAAAACCTAATACCAAACACACTGTGCCCACGAAAAGATAAATGATGCTTTGCACTGTGGCCTTTGTGTTTGGCGTCCGTGCTGGCAGCTGCAGGAAGTCTAAGGAGAGTTATTCATTCAGGGACTCGTTCAGACGTTCCCTCAGCAAATATCGGGGGACTCTCTACAGCGTGCCAGACGCTGTGCTGGGTGTGGGATGAATAATAATGTGAGAAAGGATTGTCTCCAGGGTACCTCATGCAATTCCAGTTGAAGACTAGAGAAGTGGGGGCTTTTTCTTTTTTGGAGAAGATTATAAGATACAGATAAGATTCTAGTTGCCCTTCAGTAAGTGACCTCCATGTACAGGCATACTGCGTGTGCGTTATAGTTACAGCTACTTTCCAAAACAGTCGTCTGTGTTTGCTCCAGGAGCACATCTACTAAATTACCAACACAGAGAGTATTAGCATGGCCCCTGTAAGGTGAGATGAAATTTGTGGAGAGTTGAAAACAAAACAAAACAAGCCCAAGAGCTAATATATGGGAAGAGAGAGAATAAGGCATAGAGGAGAAGGATGGGAGCTAAACTTCTTCCTATTCATCTGTCTTAGACACTTTACTCTGGAATCTGCAGAACTTTTTACAAAATTGTAAAATGACGTTAGATTTAAAAAGTATAATCTCTACAAATCGAAAATAAAGAAACAAAGCTAAAGAAAAATCTGTGCTTTCAGTTGGTGGCATTAACCGCACAGAGAGAAGAATTGTTCCAAGACCTTAACACATATAAGTTTGACTCTATGTGAGTATATCCAAGGACAAAGAGAACTAAAAGCGATAAAACTTTCGACGGTAATCTTATTGTGGGTGGCAGCATTTGAAATGCTACCCGAGACCGCTGTGTGGGTATTGTGGGATAAAGCAAATGAACAATGCAAAAGTGATCATCCAATATATTTCTGGTATTCTTGAGAGCCCAGCTTCTTGGTGTGGGAGAAATGAGAGATGGGTGTAAAAGAGAAATGAAAACCTGGTAGTCCTAAAGTTGAACTGTAAGTATCTGTAAGAACCCCTGAGGAATTTGATCTTACACAAAAGTAACAAAATAGGATGTGTTTTCTAGCGCCATTCACTGAAAAGTCTTAGAAACAATGACCAAATGACCAGCTTACCTGCAATGGCACCCTTAGTGCCCAGATTATGGTCTCTAAATATCATTTCCCACTTAGCAGGACCTGGGACTCATGGGACAATGGCTCGGGGATGGAAATCTGCAAAATGAGACTGGAAACATTATGTAATTAACTCTGGTAATCAGGATTCCTAGAACTTCATCACAAGGACTCAGGAGCCAACTTAGCATAGGCTCTTACGAGCATAAAATGGGACAGTCTGGGCATCAATAAGAATAAAAACGACATGGCGGCGCCTGGGTGGCTCAGTCAGTTGAGCGTCCGACTTCGGCTCAGGTCATGATCTCACAGGTCGTGAGTTCGAGCCCCGCGTCGGGCTCTGTGCTGACAGCTCAGAGCCTGGAGCCTGCTTCCGATTCTGTGTCTCCCTCTCTCTCTGCCCCTAACCCACTCGCATTCTGTCTCTGTCTCTGTCAAAAATAAATAAACATTAAAAAAAAAGAATGAAAACGACAAAGGATTTAAATATATGAACTGTGTTTAATTCCCTAAATTAATAACGATAGCGAAATGCATTAATCAGTGTTGGTGGGTGCAGTCGTACCACTGAGTGACCAGTGGTAAACGAGGAAAATATATCTTTACAGAAGTATTCCATCTATTAAAGAAGGGATGATAGAATGAGATGATCATTTTGCAACCGCCAAGGCACTGATGGTTCTAAGCGCAGTATATCAATACCTGCTAATGAGATCACAAAAAGAGACACCTAAACATTGTGTGTCTCTTGATGAAAAACACAATACCATCTATGAAGTACTCTTGCCGTCAGTGGTTCCTACCCCCCCCACCCCCGCCGCATGTGAAAATCATGGCTCCAGATCTAACATCCAGTTACAAGGAATCCAGCGTTCAGAGAAATGTGTTAAACCAAGCCATGGTTCTGCAACCACCAATATCCAGACAGTGGGAAACCTTACAGCACAAACAGCCCAGTTTCTTCAACAAATATATTTTAAAGGAAAAAAATAACACAACAAAAAAAGAAAAGAGTAGATGGGGAACTGAAATGATCAAATGAAACTTAAAAGATACATCAAGCATTTGCAATATATGGACCCTAGTTGGATCCTGACTTTAACTAACTAACTAACTAACTAACTAACTAACTAACTAACTAACAGGAGTTACAATACCATTGATGATATAAGAAGATTGGAAAATTAATATTTTATTGTCAATTGCTAATTTTTAAGTTGCGAAAACAGTATCATGATCGTGTTAAAGAAGAGAATCTTTTATAGATGCCTATGAAAATATTTGCTGATGCAATGACACGATGTTTTGTATTTGCTACAAAATAATGGGGGAAGGTGGGTAGTGGGTGAGTCAGGATTGGCTTTGGGTTGTTGATGGGGTGCTGAGGGAGTGGCCCTTGGGGTTCCTTATACCATTCTATCTTTACACTTGAAAATGTCCAGAGTAAAAAGTAAAAAAAAAATTAGCAATTACAGAACAAACAACAAGAAAATAAACCCTATGTTTATTTATGAAACCCAACGTTCCTATGAGGTGGTGTCATTGCATTATTAGTAAGGAGCCTGCAGGTCTGGAGGAGGCAATGACCTCACCAAACCCAGGTCTTGCTCAAGGGAAAACATCTTTACTTCTCACTGCCCTAGATCACATACCTAAAATTAAACAATGCAATTTAAACTATATCAGATTCTCAAGAAAATCAATCAATTTAGCAGCAAAACATTTTATAATTAGTTGCCTCTTCTATAGGCGTTTCTTAAATGTGTGGCCCCTGACCTCTGCCACACTGAAATATGAGAGAAAATAGTTCTCTGTTTTGTCCAACATTGCAAGTATCGTAAAGTAAAGTTTAATTTTATTCGTATTCCATTGGGCCTGGTAAAAGCATCCCATGATGGTTCACACATTCTGACACGAGCACATGTTTGAGAAGCATTGATTTAGGGGTTGGTGACAAAAGCTATTGGATTGTCAGCATTTACAAAGGTTAGAATGTGTCAGTGAGCCTTACACTCTGAATAGCTATGTTAAGCACTAAAATATTTTAATGACAGAAAATGTGCCCTGCTATTGGCAGTGAGACTGTGTTACCATTAGCATATTTTACAAGTTGAGTCTATTTTGTGTTCTGACTTGAAGCAGCTTCATTTCCTGCCCCATTACAGGATAGTGCTCTTATAACATCAAGCGAGTGTCCCGAATTCAGCCCATTTTAAGGCATGGATTTATAATACCATGAACTTAGTGTAAATCTTTAGCTAAAATGTTTTAAAAGCATATTTTTTCCTCAGTGTTGAGTCTTACAATATTCTACTCATAGTTTTTAAGTAAAAAAAAAAAGACATCATTAAACTTGCCAGATTTTATCGTAGAATATTAGAATAAGAGCCTGCAAAATAAATGCAAAAAACATTTGTTCTTTCCCAGGTTCAGATGAGTATAGAAAAATATTTCTGTACAGCTTAGTTAGTGATTTTTATATTTTTATTTTAAAATTTTATTTATTTAAGTAAAAAAAATTTTTTAAATGTTTTTATTTTTGAGAGAGAGAGACAGAGACAGAGACAGAGTGCAAGCTGGGGAGGCGCATAGAAAGAGGGAGACACAGAATCCGAAGCAGGCTCCAGGCTCCGAGCTGTCAGCATAGAGCCTGACACGGGGCTTGAACCCACAAATTATGGGATTGTGACCTGAGCTGAAGTTGGACGTTTAACCAACTGAGCCACCCAGGCTCCCCATAATGTTGTAATTTATTTAGATGCAGCATATTTATTCTTTAATTTAGCAAAGTGGACTGGACCCGGGATTGGAGCTATTTAGCATCGCTGTGGGAGGTTGCCTTGAAGTTCAGTTTTGCCTGCCATGCGTGATCTTGTGGCTAGGCTCTACACCTGCTAGGGCCAACTGTTGCCACATGCCATAGGAAATCTTACTTTAAACAACCAGAGTTCATCTGATCAGCAATATCATTAAACACCTGGCAGGCCTTACCATTCGTGAGCATTTTGTGGTGTTGGACCTAACGGCCATGTTTTCTTATCTATATGTGCACACTGGTGATTCAGACTCACACATTCCTTAGTAAAGGATTTGGGTGAATAAGGTTCCTTGCCCCAGGGGTCTTTGAGAGATCTCCCTTCCCAACTCCTAATTCAGCCACTCGGTTATTACCCAGATCCAGATAGATCAGCCTCTCGAAGAAATATAAGCAAGGAATATCCCCGAACCTACAAAACGTTCTGCAGTTTGCGAGAAGGGGACCTCCACTTCTCTAAACGCTCCTAGATGTTGGCTTCCTGCCAAATAGGTGTACAGCCAGAAACCTAAGAAACATGGGACACTGACTTGTCTTTTTACAAGAGGTTGCCCCTGTGAAACTAGCTTAGACTAGTTTACTAGCTTAGACTAGACTAGGAGGCAGGGTGGCCTGAGGTGACAAAGGCTGGAAAGGGAGAGGCATGATTTCGGGTGAAATCAAGATGCAGGAGAAACGGAGCGTTCTGGGGTCAGCAAGACATCAAAGCTGTGGAGACAAGTGTCAGTAGTCCAGTCACACAAGAAAAGGACAGGGAGATAAAATTGATGACAAGGAGACTGTACCTATGTTGTAGAGATAACGGAGAGCCAACCGATGGACTCAAGAAAGAGGTGCGACGGAAGAGACAAAAAAATGAAGTAAAAGTCTTAAGACATCTTTGATTTACTAAGAGCTTGCGAGAAGAAGAATCCCCAGAACTCACTCACTGTGTTGATCGTGAGATGTATTGCATTGTGATTTCAAAAATTGAAGAAAAAAGAAAAAAACAACTATGAAAAGTGGCATTTTAGGATTTAGGAAACACAGAAATAGAAAAAAAATCAGATAAGGAAATTGACATAGGCCACATTCTCTGAGCCTAATGTGAATAGACATTAGGGGAGATATTTTGAGATACAAACTATAAACGTTTAGAAATCTTAAGATATTCTCCTAAAGCAATTATCGACCAAGGAGAAAATAAAAACTACAGTGATACACTGTGTAGGAAATAACAAAAATGAGAATATCTCAAAAGTTATAATGTCACTAGAATCTCTGATGGAGAAGTGAATATTTTACCTCAAATACTTTCAGTAAATGTGAGCACTTAATATATTCAACAAGTGGTATTGGAACAATTGGTTAACTATTTAGAGAAAGTTAATTTAAACCTTTGCCAGATGCCAAAATAAATTCCAGATGGATTGAAGAGTTAAATAAAAATTAAACCATAAAAATATAAAAAGGCCATAAAAGTAGATGTTTCTCAAATTTCTAAAAATTACAATAAGAAACTCACAATGAAGGGAAAACGAAATGTACTGATGGATTGGTCTACTTAGAAGGCTTAAAATGGGTATTTGTCGAAAAACATTCAGATGAAAAATTGAAGAAAAATGACGTGTCATGGAAGGTGATGTGAAACTGCTCACTATACAAAATAAAGTTTTTTTCAGGTAGGCAAGAAAAATGGAAGGTAGTAGATGAATATTTTAAAGGAAAAGAATCCATTCTTCTGTTTGGAAAGCAAGTGGTTAGCAATCCCAAGGAGAGATCCAACTTATAAGCGATACGATGTAAATTCAAGCAGTGACCAAAGAGCATTTTTACCCGTAACATTAAAGAAAAGAAAAAGTATGAAAACCCCGTGGTGGAGTTTGCAGGGGCAGAGATTAGGTGTCTCGTGCTACTGAAATAAATACAGGGCTTTCGATAAGCAGCTTTGCAACATATCAAGACCCTCCAAACTATCTTTACTTTCGGATCCAGCAAATTGCCTTTCCTGGGACTTTTCTCAGGGGAATGTTCTAAGTGAAACAAAATGTTTTATGCAAAAATACATTAATATCATCGTTATTTATAACATGTGAAACTCAGAAACAGTCCAAATCTTTGTAAAGAAATGGCTGAGTAAATTATGGGATCTCTAAGATGGAATATTACAAATTTTTATTATATTTACACTTTTGAAATAACATGGGGAATGTTAATATTACATCCATAACTTAAAAGATCAGGTCATAAAATCTTACAGGTCTCCAATTTTATTCATAACATGAACAGAAAGAAAACATCAAGAGACACCTCAAAATGTTAACAGTGGTTGTCTTTGAATGGTGGAATTATGAATGTTTTAAATTTCCTTTTCAGTGGATTTCTCAGGTTTTCTGCAAGTGAGGATATAATACTTTGATCTGGAGCACATGATAAATACTCTTTCTAAGTGGTGATGAAGGAGCACTCCGGAGGAGTGACTAACCCCTGTGCAGGCTGGGGGCAATTTTCACAAACAGGAAGGATGGGGGAGTTGACCTCCAGGACTAAATACTTATTTAATAGTGTCTACCTTTTTCTGTTTTCCCTTCTAGTTTTTCTTTGAGGAACTTCACTAAGAGATGATGACAGAGCTTAACTTCCCATTTTTCTTTTATGGAGAAAACTCTGTTGTCTTGTGGAACCGCCCTCCCCCCCCCCCCCGCCCTTTTTTTAAATTCCTTTTTCAGAACAGGTAAGTCTACAGGATTCGTGCTTGGACAATGCATGTACTCAGGTGTTCATTTTCACCTGCACAAACCCACATGCGCCCATGCCCCTCCTTCTAACGTTTGGGTGAAACCTTTTAGTAAGGTCAATATGAATATTCATCCATCAATACAACACTGGTCAAGAGTTGGTTTGAAATCATAACTTGCTTTACTCCTTAAAGTTGCTCAGATCAAATCATTTAATGGAATATTTTTGTGACTAAAAAAGGTATTGGGGCGCCTGGGTGGCTGAGTCGGTTAAGCGTCCAACTTCAGCTCAGGTCATGATCTCACCGTTTGAGTTCAAGCCCCACGTGGGGCTCTGTGCTGACGGCTCAGAGCCTGGAGCCTGCTTCGGATTCTGTGTCTCCCACTCTCTCTGTCCCTCCCCCGCTTGTGCTCTGCCTCTCTCTCTCAAAAATAAATAAGCATTAAAAAAATTAAAAAAAAATTCACTGGGAATAAATACTGTACCCCTGTGGATCTCCATTTGAAAAAGACCACCCATGACTATGGTTTGGCTTTAATCTCTGAGGGACAGAATTGTCACAGAGCGGGGCACCTAGTGGCGTGGTTGGTACCTGACCTACAGGTCCTAGCCTTTTTCTTTAAGAGATGTATGATGTCTAAAAACCAGAGTTAAAAATCTAATGTTTAAAAATGATGTGGAACTTTGTAGAGGGTGCCGGGTTGCTTATGAGTGCTGACTGCCTGGAGGAGGGCTTGCTGACGAGGCCAAGAGCCCTGGCCACCCACGATGTGCCCAAACGACGGATTTTTCTAGGCGGGAACTCTATGCCTAAAGCCTGGGGGGTTGAATCTGAAATGACATCCAGAGCCTGCAGTGGTAAATCTCTTGAGAAGGATGGGCTGGAGAATCTTCTGTGGCGCGGGGCCCAGGTCACTCCGTGTGGCAAGGACAAAGGAAGGGGAAAAAGGCCGTCGGAAGCTGACATGGAGACTGGGGTAAAAGAAACTGTAGCACGGTTTCACAGCAAAGGAACAACCAACCTCAGGGACTCGGAAGCTTAGCAGTTGGGAACATTTAACAACACAACAAACTTACCCATTGCTTTTATAATAGTGAGTGTTCCCAGAAATGATCCTGAGCACCAAGAAGGTGTTAAATTATTGTCATCCCTGTCTAAAGGCTGTTGCCTGTCCTTTCCATTTAAAAAGAGCTAAACTAAAAATGATATTTGGGAGAGCCACCGTCTATTACCTGGAAAATAACTCATTTTCCAACTGGTGTCAGATAAATTATCACTATATTTTATCTAACAGATGCTTCCTCTGTCAGATCAAAACATACATGAGTCAAACTGGGATTCAAAAGAACAGGTTGGGGGCGCCTGGGTGGTTCCGTCGGTTCAGCGTCCGACTTCAGCTCAGGTCATGATCTCTTGGCTCATGAGTTCGAGCCCCGTGTCGGGCTCTGTGCCAACAGCTCAGAGTCTGGAGCCTGCTTCGGATTCTGTGTCTCCTTTTTTTCTGCCTCTCCCTTGCTCACACTCTGTCTCTCTTTGTCTCTCTCTCTCTCTCAAAAATAAACGTTAAAAAAAAAAAAAAAAAGAACAGGTTGGGATTGATGTTATTCCTTAGAGATGGATTTTCCCAGAAAATTCTGTTCTGTTTCAATAATAATGGGCAACAATAAGAAAGGGCCATTGCTTCTACATTTATTAACGAGTTTGGGTCGCGAGAAATCTTCTCGGACTATATTAGAAGTTGTGTAAACAAAGTTCAGCTCTGTTTTACCCAGCTGATTATATTCCATAAAACCATCATTTGTATTCCACTGACATTTCATGGAATTTATTGACTTTTCCTCACTTGTACCAGATTATCTTCCCACTTCTCACGTATGGTTGGATTTTCATCAGAACATCACACATGCCTATTTCTCTCTCTTCGTGGGGAAGGGGTATGTTTCTTTAGAAACTGACAGCTTCAGAGACGGTGTTGCTCTGAATGTGATTCCCGTCAGGTGGCAGTGAGTGCAGGTAATGGATATTGTCATAAATGACATTTAGTTCATTGGAACCGGCCAAAATGCGCGGGAGAAACGATGGCCCCTGGAAAGAGCACAATACCGCATTGTATTGGGAAGCACACTCTTCAGGAATTCCTGCGCTGGCATTTATTACAACCCGCCACATCATTTCCATTTTCTGCGTTTCATTAAATTGACCGTCTGGGTGTAATCACAAGAGTGAAATGGGAAATGTAATGTAAAATGTCTCCTTACACCCTCCTGAACAGAAGTGAACGGCGTCTTTCACTCAATCAAGCAAGGTGAGCGCCTCCTAGGCCCCGGCTCGCAGGGGAAAAAACGAGTTAACAAGACAGGTTCTGTGTCTTAACTGGTCCTCAGCCCAGCAGGGAACCTGAGTGGACACAACCAGTGCTAATGTGATGCTGTGACAGAGGTGTTGATAGAGAGTATCACGGGGGCGAGGGGTGGACGCAGGGACGTCTACGAACTAGGCACCCACGTGGGTGAGCAGAGACTGTGAGTCACGGCCTCTAAGTGCAATTACAGTTCTGGGGCTGGTGCGAAGTTCATTGTCTTTCGGCATTTTTGTGGGCTGCGCGCATTATACGGGTGGAATTTAATGTCGTTTTAACTCACCAGAGAAGGTTTGTGGGTCTAGAGGTTTGGAAGATAATTCGCTCGGCAATGTGCTCCATTTTCGTGCAAACCTTTCAAACGATTGCGCCGTGCTCGCTAAGCTTTGTCTGATGGAAGCTGTCTTGCTGTTTGGAGGAAACGGCGTTGATTAAATTTACAGGGGGATGACTTTATTTAAAAATCCCCTCTAGTTTGTTGACAGCACTCATGCTTCATAAAACAGGGTGCACGGTCCTGAATTTCATATGAGTAAAAATTTATTAATTTTGGCGTCTATTTTGAATGCTTTAGATCATTTACTTGGCTTAGCGCCCAGCAAAAGCAGGAGAGTGACTCCGACATCAACCGCAAAACAGCCCAGGGACTCCTTCCCACTGGATAGACATCTGGAATGGTACATGAGGAGTAGACATCGCAGGCGGACGCTTAATTAAAGGCTGGTATTCAGACGGAGGAAAGTGTGGTGAGCCTCCTAGCATAAAGGGAATAATGAGTCTCTGCAACAAAAATTAATTTTTTTTTGTATTTTATACTAATGCTCTACAGCTTGAACCAGTTTCACCGTAAAATACAAACTATGAACTCATAACGACATCAAGTCCAGTTAGTAATTTTTACGGCAACAATTTACGAGGCATCTGTGTGGGTTCCTTAAAGGGGAAAAAGTCTTTGACGTGTATTTTGCAGTTTGTGTGCAAAAACAGAAAAATCCCCTCTTGGGCGTGGGATCTCTTTGGGATCTGAGTGAATACGGCAATTGTAAGGATTTTATGCAGTCATCTATTAGGCTAATCTGGATATCAGAATAACTGGTGGATATTATTCCATTGGTAATGACACTGACAAGACTAATAATTTAAAACAATGACGTTTTGTTAATTTCTAAAAAAAAAAAAATTCATCCTCAAGCTGTCACTAAGCTGGTATGGGCGTAACTGGGGCAGAGCTGGGAAAGTCAGGGACGGGAGTCCTAGCTCCCTGTTCCCGGAGCTGTTCATACAGGGGTCCCACGACCCCAGAGCTGAAGCTGTTCAGCATCACAGCACCTGCGCACCTGTCTTGTGATAAGCTGTCTCTGCTGACTTACACCTGCCCACTCAGGTACAGGTGTAACCACTTGGGGAGGGCGGATGCTCAGGAAATAGTCCCGTGGTTTCTAGATATGGGCACCAGGCATAAAGGAATTAGAACATCTCTCCTCTAAACCGTGCAGGCGCAAGTCATCGTTGGAGCTAAGAAGAAGCGGGTCTCCTTTTCAGACTCCACGGGGCATCAGGCTCAGCCCTCCCCCAAACAATTCCCATCTCACCTTGGGAATGACACGTCTTTTTTTCTGGCTCCTTCTCCGCTAGCGGGGTGGGCGAGAGGTGTCGTGCTCCATACTGCATCTCTGGTAGGAGGTCATCCATCCAGTGGGGCCTCTACTCCCACTATGGGTTTTCTGTTCGGATTATGCTGTGTTCCGAGCTCTGCTGGTAGTTATACAAGTCAGTTCATCTTTACGACAGTGAAACTCTATCCAGTAGCCTTGTTATGCAGATGTTTCAGAGTAAGAGTTTTTGTTGTTAAAAAGTTACGTCTGATTTTAAACAAGGCAGCCTATAAAGAGCTTGAAAATCTGATCAATACAGGGCACCTGGGTGGCTCAGCCGGTTGAGCGTGACTTAGGCTCAGGTCATGATCTTGCAGCTTGTGAGTTCAAGCCCCGCGTCGGGCTCTGTGCTGACAGCTCAGAGCCTGGAGCCTGTTTCAGATTCTGTGTCTCCCTCTCTCTGCCTCTCCCCTGATCGTGCTCTGTCTCTCAATAAATAAATAAATAAAATAATGTTAAAAAATTTAAAAAAAACACCTAAAACCTTTCTTTAGGAAAAAAAACTCTGATAAATAAACCAGAACTGGCTGCAAAGACAAGGTGAGAGGCACACGATTGAGCCAGGAATAAGTTGCACGAAAGATGCACCCCACAGCGTCCCACATACCTGCTATAGGATGGGAGAAGGTTCCATTCTGAGCTTCCTAGCAGACGACGTGGAGAGAGAAACCCAATCAATTACATAATTGACAGAGTCCATAAGATAATAAACTAACAGTGTTTCTCAGGAGCAAAACCAACCGTTGTTTATTTTAAGATGGCAAAAGCTACTGATTTTATAAGCAAGTAGCCTCTAGTCCACAAAGGTCAGGATACTTGGCTTTGAAAAAAAAATTCCCGTGATAGGCTTCCTTAACCTTGCTTACCAGATTCATATATTCAATAATTACGTTCTAGAAGCTTCTTCCATTAAGAATCTTATAAGTGTTTATAAGAACTTTTTTGGGGGAGATTTTTAATAAACTAAAACATGTTTTTATTTATTTTTGGCATCTCAACAACCTAAAGGTAGGTTGGTTGGTTTCACTACTAAGCGGTATTTGTGACACCAGCTGCTTCATACATTTACTTCATAAATTAAATTGGGTTTGGGTTTGCCGTGACCTGCTGGTGACAAGAAGAGAAGCTTCACCTTAATGTACCTCTACACACTATAGAAAATTGAGGGAGTCTTTGCCTAGAAAGTTTTAACAAGAAAGTTAAGGAGCGACACTTTTAAAAAATTTTAGTTAACCTATAGTGCACTGTTGGTCTCAGAAGTAGAATTCGTCGGTTAAATGCACCATCCCGTACTCATCACAAGTGCCCTCCTGAGTACCCATCACCCATCTAGACCATGTCCCACCCACATCCCTCCATCAACCCTCAGTTGTTTTCTCTGTCATTAAGAGTCTTTTGTGGTTTGCTTGCCTTTCTTCTCTACGGCCCCCCCCTTCCCATATGTTCATCTTAAATTCCACATGTGAGTGAAATCATATTATTTGTCTTTCTCTGACTGACTTATTTCACTTAGCATAATACATTTTGGGTCCATCCATGTCATTGCAAATGGCGAGATTTCATTCTTGATGGCTGAGTAATATTCCATTATATATATATATATATATATATATTCCATTATATATATGTGTACACACATATACACATTATATATATATACACATTATATATATATATATATATATATACATTGTGTGTGTGTGTGTATATATATATATATACACACACACACACGCACACATATGCACACAGACCACATCTTCTTTATCATTCATCAGTTAGTGGACATTTGGGCTCTCTCCATAGTTTGGCCATTGTTGATACTGCTGCTGTGAACACTGGGGTGCAGGGACCCCTTCGAATCTGTATTTTTATATCCTTTGGGTAAATACCTAATAGCGCGATTGCTGGATCATAGGGTAGTTCTATTTTTAGGTTTCTGAGGAACCGTCACACTTTTCCACGGTGGCTGTACCAGTTTGCCCTCCCACCAGCAGTGCAAGAGGGTTCCCCTTTGTCCACATCCTCACCAACACCCGTTTCTTGCGTTGTTAATTTTAGCCATGCTGACAGGTGTGAGGTGGTAGCTCATTGTGGTTTTGATTTGTATTTCCCTAATGATGAGTGATGTTGAGGATATTTTCATGTATCTGTTAGCCATCTGGATGTCTTCTTTGGAAATGTGTCTGTTCATGTCTTCTGTCCATTTCTTAACTGGGTTGTTTGTTTTTTGGGTGTTGAATTTGTTACGTTCTTTGTAGATTTGGGATGCTAACCCTTTACCATCAGATATGTCATTTGCAAATGTCTTCTCCCGTTCCATAGGGTGCCTTTTAGTTTTGTTGATTGTTTCCTTTGCTGTGCAGAAAATTTTTATCTTGATGAGGTCCCAATAGTCCATGTTTGCTTTTGTTTCCCTTACCTTCGGCGATGTGTCTAGAAGGACGTTGCTTTGGCCAAAGTCACAGAACTTACTGCCTGTGTTCTCTAGGATTTTGATGGTTTCCTGTCTCACATTTAGGTCTTTCATCCATTTTGAATTTATTGTTGTGTATGCTGTAAGAAAGTGGTCCAGGTTCATTCTTCTGCATGTTGCCACGTTAATAACAGAAAGGATAACAACCATATGATCCTGTCAGTAGATGCAGAAAAGGCATCTGACAAAATACAGCATCCATTCTGGATTAAAAACCCTCAACAAAGTAGGGATGATTGGAACATACCTCACCCTCATAAAGGTCGTAGATGAAAGACCCACAGCTAATACCATCCTCAATGAGGAAAAACTGAGAACCTGTATGGTCAGGAATAAGACAAGAATGCCCACTCTCACTTTTACTATTTAATACAGTACTGGAAGTCTTAGCCTCAGCAACCAGACAACAAAAAGAAATAAAGGGCATACAAATCAGCAAGGAAGAAGTCAAACTTTCACTATTTGCAGATGACATGGTACTCTATGTAGAAGACCCAAAAGACTCCACCAAACAATTGCTAGAACTAATACATGAATTCAGCAAAGTCGCAGGATATAAAATCGACATGCGGAAATCTGTTGCATTACTATACGCTAATGATGAAGTAGCAGAAAAAGAAATCAAGGAATTGATCCCATTTACAATTGTACCAAAAACAATAAGGTATCCAGGAATAGGGGCACCTGGGTGGCTCAGTTGGTTGAGTGGCCGCCTTTGGCTCAGGTCATGATCTCACAGTTTGTGAGTTCAAGACCCACACGAGGCTCACTGCTTTCAGTACAGAGCCCACTTTGGATCCTCTGTCCTTTACCCCTCCCCCACTTTCACTCTTTCTCGAATATAAATAAACATTAAAAAAAGATAACTAGGAATAAACCTAACTAAAAGAGGTAAAATATCTGTATTCTGAAAATTATAGAAGGCTTATAAAAGGTATTGAAGAAGAGACAAAGAAATGGAAAAACACTCCATGCTCATGGATAGGAGGAACAAACATTGTTAAAATGTCTATTCTGCCCAAAACAATCTACACATTTAATGCAATCCCTATCAAAATACCACCAGCATTCTTTGCAGAGCTAGATCAAACCATCCTAAAATGTGTATGGAACCACAAAGACCCTGGATAGCCAAAGCAATCCTGACAAAGAAAAACAAAACTAGAGGCATCATGATTCCAGATTTCAAGCTATATTACAAAGCTGGACTCATTAAGACAGTATGGTACTGGCACAAAAACACACCCATAGATCAATGGGGATAGAATAGAAAATCCAGAAATGGATCCACAACTATATGGTCAACTCATCTTCGACAAAGCAGGAAAGACTATCCAAAGGAAAAAAGACAGTCTTTTCGACAAGCGTTGCTGGGCAAACAAGACATGACACTTTGGATCAAGATGGTGACCAATAATTTTGCATCTACTTTATTGCATATTGCAAATCTTTTGAAATGCCCTCAAAGATGTGTGAAGAACAAGAACTCAATGGCAACCCCAGAAAAGAAGAAAAAGTTGTGCCAACAAACCAGAAATTCTGGGCAATTACTAACATTAGAAGTAGGAGTTCTTCTAGACCCTAGGAAACCGTAGCCTGCAAAAATACTCAAGAGAAATTCTGTGGTGGAAGGCATTCTGTGGAAGTCCTAAGGCTAGAATTAGCAGATGAAAAGGGGGTGGAAGGAGAGTGTGATGTGGCTCTGTTTCAGCTGAGAAGTATACGGCAATAGTATTTTTTCTTACATAGCAGTAAGTGGAACACTGGGGCCGTAGAATCAGGCTCACGGTCCAGGAAGCCAGCGACCACTAGGAGAGAGGGGATGGGGAGCCCAAATCTAGAAGATAATTATCATTGTGCTCCACAGACCACACATCCTGTCCTAGGTATAATTAATACAAAGTTGAAAAATTAGATACAATGGATAATTTTAATATAAAACCCAAATTTCTACAATAAGTAATAGAAAACATAAACTATAGAAGAAGTTGAAAAAGTGACCGGCTGTCTCTTACTTAGAAAGACACCAGGCCAAGATATTTTTCCATATAAATTCTAACAGCCATTCAAGGAAGCATGTAGTTCCTATTATTATAAACTGTCTAGAGCATAGAAAGAGCTAGAAAGCTTTCTAAAAGGCTAGTATGTTATGGATACCAAAACAGCAAAGATAATCCAGAGAAGGAAAATTATACCCTAGTCTCATGAACCAAATGCTAAAATCCTAAATAAAGTATTAATTAGTGGAATCTAGAGGCTTTTTTTTTCTTTTTAGGTTAATATATCACAACCAAGTGTGATTTTTTTCCCCCTAGGGATGAAGGAATAGTTTAAAATTCAGTCATTTTAGATGAAAAATTCAATCATTAACAGATTATAGAATTGTCTCCATATGTTGTAAATATTCAACATAGAATACTAATAAGGACTTTTTTTTAGCATAGTAGGACTATAAGGAACATGTCTTAGTATTATCAACCAGCATAATACCTGGTGTTAAAACATCCTATTGAAATGAGGAAGTGGATGATAGAATCATATAATAATATTAAGTATTAATTTGGAATCCCTGCCAAAGCACTAAGAAAAG
The DNA here is from genome assembly GCF_016509475.1 of Prionailurus bengalensis. NCBI lineage: Eukaryota > Metazoa > Chordata > Mammalia > Carnivora > Felidae > Prionailurus > Prionailurus bengalensis. Next base: position 3,534,741 of record NC_057355.1, on the reverse strand, counting down.
GCAAGGCAAGGGATGCCTGGGTGGCTTAGTTGGTTAAGCGCGCCCAACTCTAGCTCTAACGAACTTACGGTTCGTTAGTTCAAGCTGCACATCAGACTCTCTGCTGTCAGCACAGAGCCCGCCTTAGATCCTCGGCCCCCAATCTCTCTGCCCCTCCCCGCTCTGTCTGTCAAAAAATAAAATAAACATTTGAAAAAAGGCAATAAGTAAAGACTTCAAAGAAAGAGACAGAACTATAATTATTCGAGGAAATTATGATCAATCTAAAAATTTAAGAAAACTCCGAAACTATTGGAAATGAAAGGTGAAATCAGGAGGGGGATATAAATTGAAATAAACTCAGAACATTTAATCTAACAGGTTTATACTGGGCTGTATGTTTTCCGAATACAAAATATGTTTTCCTTTAAAAAAACAAATTATGGAAAGTTCCAAAAAATTACCATGTATTAGTTCATAGGGAAAAGTCAGTACGTTTTCCATATTAGAGACATATACCTCGTTTCTTATCACAATGCAGCTAAAATCAGGCATGTGCAACAAAAGTAGAAATTTAAAAAAAAATTTTTTTTTCAACGTTTATTTATTTTTGGGACAGAGAGACAGAGCATGAACGGGGGACGGGCAGAGAGAGAGGGAGACACAGAATCGGAAGCAGGCTCCAGGCTCTGAGCCATCAGCTCAGAGCCCGACGCGGGGCTCGAACTCACGGACCGCGAGATCGTGACCTGGCTGAAGTCGGACGCTTAACCGACTGCGCCACCCAGGCGCCCCACCAAAAGCAGAAATTAAATAGATGTAGCCATTTGTAAATTGATGTAAGCCTGTCTCTTAAGCCAGCAATTATTGGATCAAAGAGGAAATAAGATCTGCGATTATAAGTTATTTGGAAAATAATGAAAATGAAAAAAAAAAGCCTCACATTAGAACATACATTAGGAATAACAAAGTAAAATAACAGATAAAAATAATAAAATAGTCCGTGGCCACTATGATTTTTCGTAGCTTGTAACCATGTATGTTTTTCCTGTCTGGAAGCTTATGAGATTAGTTCTCAATCTCTTTATTGCCAAAATTTTGCCTGGATGTGCTATTGTGAGGGTGTCTTTTCAGTGATGTTGCCTGAAATGAACCTCTTCAGTCTCTGGGTGGAGATCTGAGTTCAGCTCGGAAAACATTCTTCCTATCACCATCAGCAGCACTGGTTATTTGTTATGACATTGTTCTTTGATGGCCACAAGTATTATTTCCTGTCTTGTTTTAATTTGCTGATCCTTTCCATTAGCATTCTGAAAGAAGCCTTAATATTTGCCTGTTCCTTTTGTGATTCAGATTGATGTATTTTATTTTCTGCTTGTTAGCACTTAGGTTCATCTTTAATTCTCCTGGCCTATTATGACTGTCCTTATATGTGAGCTTCATCTACATCCGCTCCCTTTGTTAACAGTTCGTTACCTAATCATTCCCTTTTTATTTCTTCTGCCATTGTGTCTATTTGCCTTGAATTAATTAACTAAATTCAGGTTCGTTGACATATAGTGTAGTAGTGGTTTCAGGAATAGCATTTAGTGATTCATCACTGACATATAACAGCTGGTGCTCATCCCAACAAGTGCCCTCCTTAATGCCCATCACCCATCTAACCCATTCCCTCGTCTCCCTCCCTCTGTCAACTCTTAGTTTGTTCTCTATATTTAAGAGTCTGTTATGGTTTGTCTCTCTCTTCGTTTTCATCTTATTTTATTTTTCCTTCCCTTCCCCTATGTTCATCTGTTTTTTTCTCCCCTAAATTCCACATATAAGTGAAATCATGATATTTGTCTTTCCCAGACTGACTTATTTCACTTAGCATAATACATTGTATTGCCATCCATGTCATTGCAAATGGCAAGATTTCATTCTTTTTGATTACCGAGTACTCTTCCATTGTGTGTGTGTGTGTGTGTGTGTGTGTGTGTATGTGTGTATCACATCTTGATCCACTCATCAGTCGATGGACGTTTGAGCTCTCTCCATAAACTGGCTGTTGTTGAAAATAGAACTACCCTATGACTTAGCAGCTGCACTACTAGGTATTTATCCAGAGGATACAAAAATGCTGATTTGAAGGGGCATGTGCACCCCAATGTTTAAGAGAAGCATTTGCCTTGAATTTAAATGAGAAAAAAGAGGAATCTGACATTACTTCTTTTGACTTTAACAGATGTTTTTTAAAATATGCTTTCCCTTGCCTTTTGAGTGGTATACTCTTTTGGTTTCCCTGCACAAGCATCTGTGTTTGTAATGGGTTTGACATTTATGAAATTTAATTTCTCTGCCTGCCATTGGGGGAGGGTGGGGAGACTAATAAAAGGTAGATGTGAGTTACTAGAGTCTAACGTTGTGCCTTAAAATACAACAGATAGCTTATAACGGTTGTATGAGGAGGTTGAGTGAGAATATTAAAAGTAGTGAATTTTAATCTAGTGTCATAATTGATGTTTATAACAATAACAGATCTAACAAGAAATGTTTCTTCAATGCAAATAATACCTAAAGAGGCAAACTTCCTCTATGTGGAAAGTTCATTTATGTAGCATGGTTAGTTCTAATCATTCTAGAAAAGCAGAGCATTGCTGTATAAGAAAGATTAAACCACATCCATGACTTAATATTTGCCAAGAACACCAAAGATATTTTTGTTCAAATTTCCGTAGTTCAGATTCCACGATTTTCTCCATTTTTGTGTGAAGGAGAATCATTTCCCCTTCCACCGGATATGAGAGGAAGAACTCCCCCACACTTCTCTCGTGGCTGCTCAAGCAAAGGTGATCTCTGAGCATTAACTTTGAATCAGTGGTCTGTCTGCAAGACTTCAGTGCTTGAGATTTCCCACATACGCCTTTCTACAGAAGCCATTTGTAATGTCACAAGGGTGTGTTTGTTTATTATATGAAGTTATTGGCATTAATAAATGAAATGGAAATACATAGAGCGGGACTTGGTTTATGCCATTGGGCAGTATGTGCTATGGACAAATGTAATTTTTATGGTAGCCTACTGTCATGGAAGGAGGGCAAGCTTTGGAGTTGGACAAACCTGGATGTGCCAGGTGTTTTACCAAATGACTTTGATATAATATCTTTTTTCTCTCTCTATGATAATCCTATATCTCTTGAGTATTTTTAGCTGCAAGAACATAATGCCATACCAATAGTTACTTAAGTAAGGCTGGTACGATAGGTCAGTGACACCATCAGAGATCCAGTCTGCCTTTCTGTTTTCCGTACTCAGTGTGTTGTCTCTTCCCCTTGTCCCTGCAAGATGGCTATCGCAGCAGCAGGCACCACACTGAGGTCCTGGGAGGAAAGGAGGGAAGAGGAACGGGACCACTTACGTCCCATTAATCAAAAAAGCGATCTTTGCTCAGCACACCCAGGACAAATGTCTTCCTCCGTATTGTTGCCTGGAACAGGGTCGTGTAGCCACCCAGCAAGGGACGCTGGAAAGTGGGAACGAGACTGTCACGTTGGGTTATGATTCGCCACCTGGGATTCTGTTAGCAAAAAAAGAAGGAAGGTGTGGATATTAAGGGTCAACTAGTCGTGTCTGACACAAATCCTCTATTTGTTGTACACATGGCAAAGTCCAGATTCAGATAGGATAGATGGGCGAAAATCACCAGCCTTTGGGTGATGGTAGATCAACAGGGGTCTATTTTACTGTTTAGCCCGTGCTTCTGACTATCATGCGGTAAGCCAGGGCCATTTTACGCAGGACATCGGGGAATGTGCGTGATGTTCACAATATCGGTCACGCGAGGAAGCTGGCCTTGGGTGAACACAGTAACATTTCAGCTTTGAAGTAGTTTTTCATTTTGTTCAACGTGAAGTAAAATAGGAAGTTTCCTTCCCTGTCATTCTGATGGAATGATTAATTTCCGGTAATGTAAGGCAAAGATTTTTGTCGTAGATTTTCCGGGGGCGAGGGGGGGTGGGGGCGGTGGGGAGTGGATCCAAGGACTCTGGTACTGCCTGAGAATTTCTCTCTGTTTGGACGCCAAGCAAATGGCCAAAGCTAACAGAAGGGACAGGTCAGATTGGGTTTCAAAGGACGCTGCCCAGACAGCGTGGTCTAGGCGTAATTCGGAAACTGCATTATATAAGGAAGTGTCGGGTGGCCCTCTTGCTGCGAGTGCCCGGAGTCCCCCTCAGCTCAGAGCCGGTTCTGACCGTGCCCGGGGTTTCCTGCTTCCTTGGCCCCCTCCCCTTGCGTCCTGTTCCCGTTTGACTTTCCCCTCTGTTCATCTTGCACTTCCTTTTTCCTCACTTGGAGAAAGTATAGAAACCACATTTCATGACTTGGCCCCTCAACGCGGTGGTGGTGTCCCCGCTTTGGACCGTGTCTGCCCTGGCAGAGAAGGAGAAGTGGTTTCGGTACATTTTTCCATCCCCACCCCCCCAAGCTATCCCCCCTGAGCTGTCCTGGCCTGGCCAGATCTGTCCACACGTGGGAGACACGGGCCAGATGCCGTGCCTCTGGCCAGCTGGGAGCGCTGGTGGCAGTGCACCTTGCTGGAAGCCGGCGTCAGCTTTGGAGTCTCGCCCAGAGGCTGGGGCTTCACGTTCCTTTTCAGGCTGGGCTCGCGTGTCGCAGCATTCGGGCCTTGGCTCTCACTGCCCGAAGCAGGTCGTTGGTGAGTTTTGGTCTACTGCGTTAAGAGTTACCGTGATCCGGTTTTGTTTCAACAAAGACAGACCCTCGTCTCCCGAACACCTGTTGTCTTCCGTGAGAAGAAAACAAGAGGAACGGCTTGGCTTGGCTGTTCAAGGGTGGAGAGGCGGCTCCTCCTTCAGAGTGTGGATCATTCTAGGTGGACGAGGGCAGCTTGTGGTGGCGGAGGCAGACTCACTGGCACCAGAGAGGCGGGCTCTCAGCAGGTGTCGACTCAGTGTCATCCAGAGTCGTTCAGGCCTGGGAGAAAGGCCTCGTACGACCTTCTTTCCGTGTCGTTCCCCTTAAACATTTCTCCTGCTTCCCTTTCTCTCCTCCCCTGCTCTGCTATGGCTCAGAATACAGATACAAAAGCACTCTCTTCAGCGCCTGCTATAAAGAACCAGGGGGCATCGCCTGGGGGGCTCAGTCAGTTGAGCGGCTGAGTTTGGCTCAGGTCATGAGCTGCCGGTTTGTGGGTTCGAGCCCCACGTCCGGCTCTGTGCTGACCGCTCGGAGCCTGGAACCTGCTTCGGATTCTGTGTCTCCCCCTCTCTCTGCCTCTCCCTGCTCTCTCTTTCTCTCTCTCAAAAATAAATAAACATTAAAATAAAATAAAAAACAGAACCAGTGGGGATAGCAGTACTGTGCTCTCAGGCAACTGTAGTCGGGGCAGAAGAACGGCCCTGGAGTTGAAATGGATTGTCCATTCAGGATTTGTTAACGTCATCGTTATCGCCACCAATGTTACCACGCATTGGTCCTTCACGGTGTACGTGGCGTGGGGCTCGTTCTTGAGGATACAAGCAGGTGCAAAGCACAGTGGATGCTTTTGACACCACGGACCTATGAGGTCCTCAGCGGTAGGGGGCAGTGCCTATGAATGGGACGTAAGTGACAGGGTCTGTATGTGCTACAGAACTTGCGAAGAGTGGGGGCCCGGGGTGTAGACGTTGAAAGAGAACGGAGGCTGGCATTTTACAGCAGGGAGTGTCGCCTGCCGGCTTGTCCGGGGAGCAGGCTCTGAGGAGAGCCCAGCGTGCGAGATGTTTGTTTGGGAGTGACGCCCACGGAGGAAGGGATGGGAGGGAGGGGGGGAGGAGAAGGAGGACAGGCAGGGGGAGAGGTGGAGCTGTAGCGCAGCCCACCCCGCAAGGAGCTCTGCAGCGAGGGAAGCCTTTAGAGTTGCCGCAAATTGCACTGAGATGGCCAAGGTCTCGGACCTGCCCTCGGATTAGTCACCGGCTGCAGACTGCCCCTGGGCATGACCCTAGAGAGACGCCTTTCTTCCGCATCTCTTCCAGAAAGGCCGATGGCTCTTTGATAACACACTCCTGCAGCCGAGGCAGTGAGCTTCATCGCTGGGGATCCTGGGCCCCCACTCACGCGTCCCCATAGGCAGAGGGCACAAGCGAATGCAGGCATAGCCTGTGTGATGATCGCTGAATGGTGCTGGCTGTCCCTGCAGTAGGAACAGAGCAGGAAGTCATGCTGATGTGTCGGCAGGAGGCAGCAGGTGGAGGTCTCGCCTGCCCCGGCCAGAGACTTCAAGTTAATCCTGTAGATGTTAGGAATATACTGAATAGTTTGAGCAGCGGGTGAGTGTGACAGATGGGAACCTGTTTTCAAGAGGACACATCCGGCTTAGACATGTAGGATAGGTACTCGTGGCAGAAGGTGAAAGGCAGAAAGGCTGTAGATTAGCCGTTCTTGAAGGTGGGCATCGCGGTTGGTGAAGAGTCCCGCGTTGCAGGCGGAGATCGGCAGTCCTCATGCGAGCCCGCTGGCACCCAGTTCACTGTGTAGCTTGTCTCTGGGCCTCTGTTTTACCACCTGTAAAAGTGATAAGCCTGGGAGTTCCTTGGCAGCTCTGACCACTTGTGATTCTACGTTAAAGTTACCTATGACTTTGTGTGCCTTAATTGTGTTTTTGAGAAAGATGCCACCAGCTAGTTTAATGCAAAGCCAGACTTCTGGAAGCTTTGGTTTGGATACTGAATGTTATTTGATTCCTTCACACTCATGGCCTTCCAAATACCACGATTTGTTTTTCTTTAAATGTGTATTTGTTTGTTTTGAGGGGGAGGGGGCAGAGAGAAGGAGAGAGAGAGAGAGAGAGAGAGAGAGAGAGAGAGAGAGAGAGAGAGAGAGAAAATATCCCATGCAGGCTCCACGCTATCAGCTCAGAACCCAATGCGGGGCTCCAACTCACAACCCATGAGATCATGACCTGAGCTGAAATCAAGAGTTGGATGCTTAACCAACTGAGCCATACAAATGCCTCTCAACTCCCTCTGTTTCTGCACACATTTTCGAAGCCAGTGGATTACGGACTCAAGCTGAATCTGAATCCTGTATCTGCTGTTACAAGCCTGAGAGTTTTGTGTCTTAATCAATTATAACATATCCGGTAACTTAGCCCAACTCCACAGAAGACAGAATTAGCTTTCCTGGTCGTACAGAGATGTATGTGATGTCTTCACCTAAGCTTCTGCTTAAATAGCAATGAAAAAAAGAATTACACTGGCAATTAAAAAAATGAGCCAGTTTGAGCCCACACTCGTTGAGGATTTAGGTAAGATCTGTTTCTTTCTCTCCCTTGTGGGTTCTGTGGCATAGTTTGGTGTCATGACCAGAATCAAAAGGTCATTTAGAGAATGACAAAAACAAGACAATAAACAAAGATAAACTCACTGATCAGGACTCTGGCCCCGTTTGCCTTCAAAATGGTCCATAGAGAAAGTTTTCTATATTGGAGAAATTTCAATTTCTTGGTTCGTTATCTCAAAACATGAATTTTTATCCCTACACATATATTATTGAAAGTATTCACTCTGCATGTGTTTGCCCATTAGCTAAATTACTAATTCATGCATTCCTTTAGTAAATATTTTTATGAAGAGCCTCTCGTATATCAGGTCGCATGTTAATGCTGGAGATATCCTGGCGGATAAAACTCGATCAAATACCGGATTTTATGGAGCTTGCAATCTAGTTGATGAGACAGACATTAACCAGATAATCACATGGTTTTCTTCTTTTTTAAAAAAAATTTTTAATGTTTATTTTTATTTTTGAAAGAGAGAGAGACAGAGCGTGAGTGTGGGAGGGGGAGAGAGAGAGGGAGACACAGAATCGGAAGCAGGCTCCAGGCTCTGAGCTGTCGGCAAGAGCCCGACGCGGGGCTCGAACTCATGAGCTGTGAGATCATGACCTGAGCCGAAGTCAGCCTCCCAACCGACTGAGCCACCCAGGTGCCCCCACATGATTTTCTGTGTATAGTAAACTCCTCCCTTATCTATAGGGGATACATTCTAAGACTCAGCGGACACCTGAAACCAAGGATGGCGATTTATACCAAGCCCTGTCCATACTGTTTTCTTCCTATACATATATACCTGTGATGAAGTCTAATTTATAAATTAGGCACAGTAGGAAATTAATAATAACCAATAATAGAACAATTACAACAATATACTGTAATAAAAGGTATGTGAATGCGTTCTCCCTCTCAAACTACCTTATTCTGTACTCACCCTTGTGATGCGGATGTGAAGTGGTCCAATGCCCACGTGAGGAGAGGAAGGGAGGTGAGTGACCTTGACACGGTGACGTAGCGTTAGGCTGCTGCTGACCTTCCGACACTGCATCAGAAGGAGCATGGCCTCCTTCCAGGCCACGGTTGAGCGGGGTCACTGAAACCTTGGGAAGCAAAGCTGCAGAGAAGGCGGGGAGACTAGTCGCAGGCTGAGGTCCAGTAGGATTCCTCCGAGGACACGAAATGGAGCTGAGCGCTGGGGATGAAAGCTTGGTGGACTCAGGTGACCAGTCGAGGCGGGACTGAAGCTTAGAGTCACTGATGAATGTTTATGTCAAGGTCATTAAGGTTTCCGGCACTCTGTTATGGGAAAAAGAAAAAAACGCACTATGCTGATTTAACCAAGTGTTGGAAGTCATCCAGTAGTTTAGAAGCAGAGTCAGGTTTACCGTGGACTTGAAGTCATCTCCAGCGACAGGGAGACAGCCATGGTTCTGCTTGGAGCCTCATTGGCTGGTGCGGGTGAATGGTATTTGGAAGCTCCGGGTCCAGCCAGAATCAAGCACCGATGGGGCCACGCCAAACGTGAACCTGTGGGCATTTGTGATTTCTCCCAAGTAGATTTTTCCCCGACATGCTCAGGTCCTTTCTCAGGAGGTGAGGAGCCCTGCCAGGAAAATCACTGGTATGAACAGAAAAGTACACATGGAATTCTCATTCTTGGAGGCGGCATCCTTAGTAAATGCAGAGGAGAAATTGTAGAGGCGATATTGTCTCTTTGGCATTAATTTCAGTCTTGAGTCACACAACCTGCCCCTCATTCATCGCCCAACCCTAGGTGTGAGGAATGCGCCTCTAGGGTCCAGATGGGAAGTGAGAATCGATCCGCCGAATGAGAGCCTGTCCTACAACATTTTGGGGCAAACACCAGCTCAGAACAGATCACTCCTTGTACACTGGATGACAACCAACAACAGTAACGTGAGAAATGTGAAAAGAAATATTTACGTATTGTGACCTAAAACTGTATCCTAAAAGAGGTAAAAAGGAATGTTTAGAAGGTAATTTATTGCAGGAAATAAATATGGCTTAAATTACGTTTGCTTTGGCAACAGATGAAATTGAAGAAAACATCAAGTATATGAAAATAACAAAATGAGATGAAAAAGGCTTAAAAGTTCAGACAGGTATGCAAACAAATGATGAAATAGCAGAGTTTTGATGGCGCGATAAAGGACAAAATTAGCGTGGAAAAAACTGAATCCGTGACAGTACAGAAATTAAAATGCTCATTTTTGTTTATGCCTACTCTCATTTCTGTTTTTTTTTTTTCTTTGTTCCTTTATCATGTTCATATTTTGGGGGTACGGCCCAATTTTTGGTACATTTCTTTATTTTTGGTACTTTTCTCTCCAGACCATAGTTTGCTTGAATTCATGGTCTCTGATGATTTTGAAAGTCTTAAGTTCTGTAATTAAAAATCCCCACTGGATATTTTTAAGTTAATCACACACATGATTAAGTAAAATAAATGATTGGCTTAATAGTGTAAGGTTGTATCATGCATGCATGCGCGCGTGTGTGTGTGTGTGTGTGTGTGTGTGTGTGTACATACTGACCTATACGCTTTGTTTTCCAAGAAAATTTTTGGCTTTGCTTTTAGATTTGTGACCATATTTCCAACAGTCATTTATACCATTGATGTCTAGCAGAACTTTCTGTAATTATGGAAGTTTTCTGCATTTGCACTAACGCAGTAGCCACACGTGTGCACAGCAAGCACTTGTAATGTGGCTGGTGTATTTCAGGTCCTATTTTGAGGTAGATAAAAATCTCACTTACATGATACAGAGCTCACAAGTGACCATAGTCCTTTGATTACTCTATGTGCAACCCACTCAAATTTATACAAGTATCTCCTCCCTTCCCCACAAATTACAGAGACTCTTTGCTCAGATATTCACCGCGAGGGTTTCATAAACACCTCTTCATCCACCAAGATTCAGCCGGAGTGGCACCTTCTCAGGAAATGCTCCTGACTTCCCACGCTGAGGGTATTTGTCCTTTGAGCACTCAGTACCTGCTTGAAATCATGTGCTTTCCTTTATCTTGTTACTAGATCAGTCTTCTTTAGGGCAATGACTAAATTAGGCTTGGTGAAGTTTAAGTTTGCTAAACCTGTGGAAACTCTGGCTAACTCTCCGGAAGACTCAATGGACCTGAACGTCAACCATTTAGCAGTGACCTAAACAAGGCCATTGTCATTTAACCCAGGGAGACTCTCCTACCATTTTTAGTCAAGGATTTGTGGCTTTGCCATGAACTCGTCCAGTCTCGGGATGTGCAGAATGTTCCGGTTTCTCTCTTTACCCGCAGTGACATGCCACGCAGGGGTGGCCCAGAGCTTGCAGACTGCCAGCCAATCCCAGAAGGAGAGGCATGAGATAAAAACAACATGCTGGCTTCTTTCATTACTTACTTTTGTAGCTGTCAAATAATATTTCTTGTGGGAGTTTGTTTAAAGCCTGTGCCCCTAAAATGTGGTCTGGGTAATATTCTCGATGAGTTGTTGGCACAAAACCTCTGTTTTTCTATGTGAAATGGCTAACCATGGATGGAAGTAAATCACTGAGAAAAGTCAAAAAAGAATTTTTTAAAAACTTGGTATCATTAAACTTGAAAATCTATGCTGCTTTTTTCCTGGGAAAGGAAAGTCCACTGCGGATTGTCAAGTATGAATGCTTTGAATATGGTTTGAGGTATGTTGAAATTAAGAGCTTCTTAAGGCCATTTTGTGGTTCTTAATGTAGGGCAAGAAAGTATATAAAGTAACCAGCACAAACCTACATTAAATAGGAAGAAGCATTATACAGACGCAGGGTACGATTTTGTTCCGTGGCGGTGAGCGTAGGTAAAACCCTTTGCGTTGTCTCCGGACAGTGCCAAACGTTGACCGGGGTGGGGGACAAAACTGCCCAGTTTGAGAAGCATTGTTCTAGAACATTTGTTGCAATGTGTGGGGCTGGAAGTTAATAATCTGGAGCATCTGACTGCTGGCCTTTGTCCAGCAGCCTTGAGATGCCCTGAGGCAGTTTCCATAAATACCGCTTCCAGGAATGCCAGCCCCCAACATCGGCTTCTTGGCAAGCGTTCACCGGGGAGACCCTGGGTTTCGAAGCCACAGCGGGGTGACTTCTTTGGATGCAGGTTGGACTTGCTCATTTATCAGAATAATTGACATGTAAAAAAAAATGTTATGACTGCTCTTTAAAAAAAGTCCAGCAGTACAGAAAACTGCAAAGAAAGCTACAAATCACCCCTATCCCACTTTCTAGAAATAACTAGCGTTTGCATTTGGCAAATAGCGTTTCTGGACATTTTCAACACATTACACAAGGAAGACTTTGCATGGGATCAAGAAATTGACATAAGTCTATGAAAATGCTATCCCAGGATGTATGCCATTTTAAGTTAGAAATATTTAATTTCTGTGAATTTAGTAGATGATAAGGGAATTAAGGACTTGATAACCTCGGGATAAATGCTTCACAGGAAATAAATCATTTCCTCAGGGATGTCCCTAAGAACGAGATTATGAAAAACACAAGGAATTTGTGGTGAAATTTCAGATGATATTTACTTGACTTCCTTACGACTTTCCTCCATTCACCACCCCCCCCCGTTTTGTTATATTTTTGCTCATTTGTTCCGTCCTACAACCTTCATGGCTCCTGATGCTGATTCATGGTTCCATATTGATGTGGATTCAAGACTCACTGTCGTTCCTTTTGTACAACTTGTACAATCCCGTTCTTGACAATTTTGAATCCTCTCCTGGTTGACTAGACTCCTTCGTCAACTTTTTAAAGAAGGGCTCCGTTTTCTGAATTTTTTGCTTTCGTCATTTGAAAATGGTAGTGTTGCTTTTCTTCTTTCTATTTCATTCGGTTTTCCATTTCATGTGGTAAAACACACGTGACATAAAAGTCACCGTCTTAACCATCTGTAGGCGTGGCATGCACTGGTGTTAAGTACATTCACACTGTTGTACAAACACCCCCACCGTCCATCTCCAGAGCTTTCTTCATCTCACGAAACTAAAAGTCTATGCGCGTTAGACAACCATTCCCCATTCCTTCCTCCCCCCAGACCCTGCCAACCACTCTTCCACTTTCTGTCGCAGTGAATTGTCTATTCTAGGTACTTCGTAAGTGGAATCATACGCTGTTTTTGTCCTTTTTTTTTTTTTTTTCTGGTGTGGCGTCTTTCACTAAATATCATGATCTTCATGGTTTATCCATGTGGTAGCATGTGCCAGAACTTTATTCATCTTTCAGGCTGAATAATATCGCATTGTTTGGATGTATCACACTTTATTTATCCGGTCATCTGTCCCTGGACATTTGGGTTGTTTCTGTCTTCTGGCTATTTTGAATAAATGCCGCAGTGGACATGGGAGTACAAACATCTATTTGAGTCCCTGCTTTCAGTTCTTTTGGATATATACCCAGAAATAGAATTGCTGGAATACACAGGAATTGTATTTCATTTTTTGAGAAACCACCAGACTGTTTTCCACAGGAGCTGCACCATTTTACGTCCCCACCAGCAAAGTACAAGGCTTCTCATTTTTCCACATCCTCTTCAAAACTTTTTTTTTGTTTTGTTTTTTTCTGGTTTTGTAAAAAAAAAAAATGAACAGTCATCCTGTGGGTCTGAGGGTGGTATCTCATTTTGGTTTTCCTTCACGATTCCCTAATGATTAGTGATGTTGAACATCGTTTCATGTGCTTACTGGCCATCTGTATGTCTTCTCTGGAAAAGTGTCTATTCATGTCCTTTACCCAGTTTTTAATTGGGTGTTTATTTTTTGGTTGTTGAGTTGTTCTCAATATATTCTGAATATCAGTCCCTTATATGATATATAACTTGTAAATATTTCCTCCCTTTCTATGGATTATCTTTTTACTGTTAATTGTGTCTATAGATGCACAAAAATTTTAAATTTTGATAAAGTGCCATTATTCTTGAATAGGTCTTGACTGAGTACAATATATTCTTGGATGGTACTATGTTTATTTATTTATTTGTTTATTTTTTAGAATTTTGTACGCATTACTTCTGTGTCTTCTGCCATTAAATGTTGCTGTGGAGGGGCACCTGCTGGGTGGCTCAGTCAGTTAAGCATCTGACTTCAGCTCAGATCATGATCTCATGGTCCGTGAGTTGGGCTCTGTGCTGACAGCTCGGAGCCTGGAGCCTGCTTCGGATTCTGTGTCTCCCTCTCTCTCTGCCCCTTCCCCACTTGCACTTTGTTGCTCGCTCTCTTTCAAAAATAAATAAACATTAAAAATTGTTTTTTAAATGTTGCTGTGGAGAAGGCAGACTTTTCCCCTTGCAAGTGACTTGCTTTTGCTGCATGAATATCTCACAATTTCTCCCTATCTACATTCTCCAAGGAGTGCTCCCCACCCCCTTTTTCAATTAGAAAAAAAAAATCTAAAGTAAAAGAAAAATGCAGACTAGTGTAACAGACTCACGTACCCACCATCCAGAATTAATTAATACTAATGTTTTGTCATAGTTGGGTCACAGCAATTTCTTTAATCAGTAGCTTACATGTATGTAGTTTAAGAAATTTATTGGGTTGGGTCCTGAGAGGCAGAGCTGAGATGATGAGGATTCATTTCCAAGTGACTTATGGGGGATGTATTTCCAATGGAGCCCAAGAGGAAGTGGAAAAAACGAGACAGGGGAGGGAAAAGGGAAGGAGCACAGCAGAGGTAGGATTTCAGGTGGAGTCCCAGCCTCTGCCTCGTCTTGCAGGGAGCTCTGGAGACCAGTCTGCCGAGTTGGTCTTATCTCAAGGCAAGGGAGCTGGGCCTGCCTCTCAATTTTGAAATATACTAGTATACAGATAACATCCCCCACCCTCTTGTTGTAGTACACAGCCTACGAGACACTCATTTTAGACTCAAGAGCACCTGCAGATTGAAAGTGAAGAGACGGAGAATTATCTATCATGCTGATGGACATCAAAAGAAAGCCAGCGTAGCCATGCTTATATCAGACAAACTAGATTTTGAAACAGAGACTGTAACAAGAGATGAACAGGGGCATTGTATCATAATTAAGGGGTATAGCCATCAAGAAGAGCTAACAATTATAAATATTTATGCCCCCAACTTGAAAGCACCCAAATATAAATCAGTTAATCACAATCATAAGCAAACTTGTTGATAATACCGTAATTGTAGGAGACTTTAATACTCCACTTACAGAAATGAACAGATCATCTAACCAGAAAATCAACAAGTGAACAGTGGCTCTGAATGACACATTGGGCAAGATGGACTTAGCAGATCTATTCAGAACATTTCATCCTAAAGCAGCAGAATGCACATTCTTCTCGAGTGCACATGGAATGTTCTCCAGAATAGATTTGGAGTCACACATCAGCCCTCAACGGGTGCAAAACGATTGAGATCATACCATGCATATTTTCAGATCACAATGCTATGAAACTTGAAATCAACTACAGGAAAAAAATTGGAAAGCCCCCAAATGCATGGAGGTTAAAGAAAATCCTACTAAAGAATGAATGGGTTGACCCAGAAATGAAAGAAGAAGTTAAGAAATAAACGGAAGCAAATGAGAATGAAAACACGCAGTCCAAGCCCTTTGGGATGCAGCAAAGGCAGCCCTAAGAGGAAAAAAACATTGCAGTTCAGGCCTGTCTTAAGAAGCAAGAAAGGTCCCGAATACACAACATAACCTTACACCTAAAGGAACTAGAAAAGGAGAAGTGCCTTCAGACTCTGTAGTGATGCTCCAGATTTCATTCTTGGAATTGATGTTTAGTGATTTTTCTCTCTCTTTTCTTCAATAGTCTTGCCAAGGAATTTTATCAATTTTATTAGTCTTTGTAACAAACAGTTTTCAGATTTGTTGGTCCTCTTTCTTCTATTTTTGTTTTCTGTTTTGTAATTGCTGTTCTCATCTTTATTATTTTCCTTCTACTTTCCATGAGTTTTATTTGCTGCTGTTTTCCTAATGTCTTGAAATAATTTGAGATTGTCGATTTGTTCAACTTCCTTCCTCCTTTTCAAAGATCTATATTTAAAACTAAAATTTCCTATGTTGTCTTCTAGGAGTTTTACGGTTTCAGGTCTCACATTGAGGTTTTTAATCCATTTTGAGTTTATTTTTGTGTTTTGTGTAAGAAAGTGGTTCAGTTTCATTCTTTCGCACTGTCCAGTTTTGCTGTCCAGTTTTCACAACACAATTTGTCAAAGACACTGCCTTTTTCCCATTAGCTATTCTTTCCTCCTTTGTCAGAGATTAATTGACCATATAGTTGTGGGTTTATTCCTGGGTTCTTTCTTCTTTTCCATTAATCTGTGTCTGTTTTTGTGCTGGTACCATACTGTTCTGATTACTGTAGCTTTGTAATGTATCTTGAAATCTGGGATTGTGATACCTCCAGATTTATTTTTCTTTCTTAACATTGTTTTGGCTACTGAGGGCCTCTTGTGGCTCCATACAGATTTTAGTATTCTCTGTTCTGGTTCTGTGAAAAATGTTGTTAGATATGGTGTATACAAACACACATACACACAATGGAATATTACTCAACTGTAAAAATAATTAAATCTTATCATTTGCAAAAACATGGATAGAGCCAGAGGGCATAATGCTAAGTGAAATAAGTCAGAGAAAGAAAAATACTGTATAATATCACTCGTATATGGAACTTAAGAAACAAAACAAATAGACAAAGGAAAAAAAAGAGACAAGCCAAGAAACAGGCTCTTAATTACGGAGAATGAACAGATGGTTACCAGAGGGGAGGTGGGTGGAGGAGTGGCTGAAATAGGCCCTGAGAAATGTGTAGAATTGTTGATATTCCATAACATTTGTAGTTGAATTGTGTCAGTATCCTATACTGTTACTGATTTGTCATCTGTTCAGTAAATTAATAAGAGAGTTGTGTTAAAATCTCCCACCATGATTGTGGATTTTTCTCTTCTTGAAAGAAAACAAAATTTTTTTGCATTGATTTATTTTTGAGAGACAGAGAGACACAGCATGAGCAGGGGAGGGACAGAGAGAGAGGGAGACACGGAGTCCGAAGCAGGCTCCAGGCTGAGGTGGGGCTCGAACCCACGAACCGTGAGGTCATGATCTGATCCGAAGTCAGATGCTTAACCGACTGAGCCACGCAGGCACCCCATGGATTTTTCTATTTTGCTTTATAGTTCTACCGTTTTTGATTTGTGTATTTTGAAGTTATGCTATTAGGGACTTTTAGAATTTTTGTTCTATCCCAGAGAATTCAAACTTCAAACATCATAAAGGCTCCCTGTTTGTCTCTTCCTCTTAAAGTTTGACTCTGTCAGGGCGCCTGGGTGGCTCAGTTGGTTTGACATCTGACTTCGGCTCAGGTCATGATCTTGTGGTCCGTGAGCTCAAGCCCTGTGTCGGGCTCTGTGCTGACAGCTCAGAGCCTGGAGCCTGCTTTGGATTCTCTGTTTCTCTCTCTCTCTCTCTCTCCCCCTCCCCCACTCATGCTCTGTCTCTCTCTCAAAAATAAACATTAAAAAAATAAAAATTAAAAAAAATTAAAGTTGACTCTGCTTTGTGTAATTAGACTAAATTTATTTTGTTTAGTAGTCTTGTTGGGTCTCCTTTCTCAATCTTATTTTCAATCTTTGTGGTCATTATGTTTAAAGAATGTGTCTTTTAAAAAAGAATATAAAAGGGGCACTTGGGTGGCTCAGTTGGTTAAGCTTCTGACGTCAGCTCAGGTCATGATCTGGTGGTTTGTGAGTTCGAGCCCCGCATCGGGCTCCGTGCTGATGGCTCAGAGCCTGGCGCCTGCTTCGGATTCTGCGTCTCCCTCTCTCTCTGCCCCTCCCCTGTTCGTGCTCTGTCTCTCTCAAAAATATATAAGCATTAAAAAAGTTAAGAAAGCATATAATTGAATTTTAAATTTCACCCTGATAATCTTTATCTTTTAATTGGTACATTTTATTTGATTTGGATTTAAAACAGTTGTTGATATATTTGCATTAAATCTTACATTTTGCTCTGAGCTTTTTAAATGTATTCATCTTAGCTATGTTCTTCTCTCCGTTTTGCTTTCTCTTGGATTGATTCAGTACGTGCCCTTAATGTATGTTTTCCCATCTATTAATTTGGAAGTTATCATTCTTTTCTGTTCTTTTAGTGGTAATGCTAGAGATTAAAACATGTATCCTTGAGTTACCAAAATCAATTGTTAATTTGCCCTTTTATCGTCTTCCTAGATGATATTGACTTTCAGTATATTGACTGTTACCTACCGCTCTTGTGACGCATACGCCATTGTCATCACGTAGCCTGATTACATATAAATATTTTAAGCCCCATAAGCCATTATAATTGCTGTTTTATGCAGTTTCTCTCCATTTAGGTTTACTTACATGTTTGCCGTTCCGATTTTGATTCTTCATTTCTTTCTGCATTTCCGGGCTTCCTTTAACCCTAAAATCACCTTTTACTATTTCCTTTAAGACTGGTCTGATACTGATGATTCTGTTTTTGTCTGAAATGCCTTTATTTCATTCACAGAGAATATTTTTTCCTTTCTGGCTGCCATCAGTGGGATGTTGATCCACATTACCTAGCCCACCATGACTGTCCATCAGTCTTTTACAGTTGGCAGCATTAAGTGTTCTTTGCTGGTCAGTCTTACCGGATGTTGTGCTGGACATGCCTCATGATGGTATCTTACTAAATCTTTCTCCACGTAAAGTACATTTGTATTTAGGAGTTTGTTTTTTAACAAAAAATAAAACGAAAACAAACCAAAACAAAGCCGTCATAGTATTTGGGCATTTTTATTTATGTATCTTAACATAGTTGGAAAGGAACTGGTTACGGTTCTTTTTTAACTTGTCCAGTAGCCATGAAAATTGCACTTCTGGTGAGAAACATTACCTAGATGTTTGCATCCACAATCTAGGATTGTGCAGGGGTTGTGATGGAGAGGTGGCCCTGGGTGATTCCTGCGCTTCCCGGGGACCGTGGTGTCTCATGTGTTGGTGCCAGCATAGTATCTTCCAAAATATTTGTCTACACTCTGGGAATTTTTATTTGGGCTCTTAAAATACACTAATATTTTGGGGGCACCTGGGGGGCTCAGTTGGTTAAGCATCCAAATTCAGCTCAGGTCATGATCTCACGGCTTGTGAGTTCGAGCCCCGTGTCGGGCTCTGTGCTGACAGTTCAGAGCCTGGAGCCTGCTTCTGATTCTGTCTCCCTATCTCTCTGCTCCTCCCCTGTTCACTCTCTCTCTCCCTCAAAAATTAATAAACATTAAAAAAAAGTATAAAAAATACACTAATATTTTATATATAACTACCCCAGAGACAAATCCCTCAGGTGCAAGGGGAGTTAGAGTTTAGACAACGAGCATCATGGAATAACTTCTTACATTCTGCTTCTGTGCACCTTGCTGAACTCACTGTCCAGTGAAGATGAAAAAGTGCCCTTTGTTTTTATTTTAAAGTTATTTGTGTCTGTGCTTTTTACTTGTGTTTCTTACTTGTTTCTTACTTTCTTGTGTGGTGTTGTTCTGCAGCAAGATTGTAAAGAATCTGACATCAGTTATAAATACACATGCCTATTGATTACCTCCAAACCGACAGTCATTCGTCACCAACAAGCTCCCCATTTGGCCTCCAGGAGCCAAGAAGATAGTGTGAATCCTCATAGGGGCTGGGTGAGGTCTGTGCAAATTGGAAGTCATGGGCCCTTTAGAAATCATGTGGCCACATCTTGGCTATTGTAAATAATGTTGCAATAAATATGGATGAATGGATAAAGATGATATGGCATATATATTACAGTGGGATATTTTGTTAAGTTTACTTTGAGAGATGGTGAGCATGAGGAAGGGAGGGTCAGAGAGAGTGGGAGAGAGAGAGAGAATCAGAAGCAGGCCCCATGCTGTCAGCGTGGAGCCTGACGTGGGACTTGATCTCACAAACCGTGAGATCATGACCTGAGCTGAAATCAAGAGTAGGACCCTTAACTGACTGAGCCACTCCGTCACCCATATATTACAGTGGCATGTTACTCAGCTATAAAAAAGAATGAAATCTTGCCATTTGCAATGACATGGAGGGAGCTAGTGAAATAAGTCAGTCAGAGAAAGACGGATACGTATGATTTCACTCATACATGGAATTTAAGAAACAAAGGAGCAAAGGAAAAAGAGAGCTAAGGACATACTAAGAAACAGACTCTTAACTACAGAGAACACACTGCTAGTCACCAGAGGGGAGGTGGGTGGGGAGATGGGTGAAATAGGTGATGGGGATTAAGGAGCCACTTGTAATGAGCAGAGGGTGGTGTATGGAAGGGTCGAATCATTATATTGTACACCTGAAACTATTATTACACTGTATGTTGATTATACTTGGAAAAAAAAAAAAAACCCACGCGGCCATGCTTAGTTCAAATCGTTGCCATGCTGGGATGTGGGTCCTATATTGATTTCTTCTTTTCTTTCTCTGAGAAGTCGGAAGTATAGGTTTTTATGTAAAATCTCCATATTTTTAAACATTAGCCAATGAGTACTTTTTTTTTTTTGGTAAGATACTCAATTACAGTTAAATAAATCACATCGCTTCTCGGCCTTTTGGCTAAGATCAAGTGTACAGTTAAATAAATCAGATATGCAGTCAGATTCCTCCTGGGA
Source organism: Prionailurus bengalensis (assembly GCF_016509475.1). NCBI lineage: Eukaryota > Metazoa > Chordata > Mammalia > Carnivora > Felidae > Prionailurus > Prionailurus bengalensis. The sequence goes on along the minus strand of NC_057355.1, from coordinate 3,514,765 downwards.
CCACCGGTTCACTCCCTTTATCTTAGCCGTCATCCAGGCACTGCTTATGTTTTATGCACGAGGGCACTGAGAGTCTCACCTCAAGGGTGGGGTTGGAAGGTGGTTGTGAGGCCTGGAGATGTGTGAGATTCACATGTACCACAAGCCACTTAGTACGGAAGCCCAAGTTGCCCTGGCACCCCTTTCTCCCTGCGGCTGGGCAGCTGACACGTCCTATTGATTCAAGCTCCTAAAAGCTTCATGTCTAAGAAAGTCGACCTTCAAAGTTCTCATCCCAAGAAAAATACATTTTGTCTCCTCTTCCCACGGTCCTCCCCCACATCCCTACCAGAGCAATTTTGCCAAAGCAACCATTTGCCGAAGTCTCTTCTCTATTCAAAATCATTCCAGTGAGTCGGGGCACCTGGGTGGCTCGGTCGGTTAAGCATTCGACTCTTGGTTTCGGCTCAGATCATGATCTTATGGTTTGTGAGTTCGAGCCCCTGCATCGGGCTCTGTGCTGACAGGGTGGAGCCTGCTTGGGATTCTCTCTCTCCTTCTCTCTCTCTCTCTCTCTGCCCCTCCCTTGCTTGCATTCTTTCTCTCAAAATAAATAAAATAAATTTTAAAAAGTGTTCCAGTGAGTCAGTAAATTACTGTGCTGGAAAGCCTCCCTCTGCCCTCCATGCCTTCTCTCTGCTGCTGGCCACCATGTGCCACACCCACCCAGGAGGCAGGCCTGTGGGGACCGCATCCATGGTCTCCCTCGCCCTCTGGCTCCTGGCCAGATCTGGCCGCCAGTTGGGTGAGGACTGCAGGGGATTAGCAAGAGGGAGGAGAGCCGTGTATCTGTTTCCTCAGCTCCTACCTTGGGGTTGATGTGGGCTGTAATTCTTTTTTTTTTTTTTTTTAATGTTTATTTATTTTAGAGAAGAGAGAGGGGGAGACACAGAAGCCGAAGCGGGCTCCAGGCTCCGAGCTGTCAGCACAGAGCCCGACGCCGGGCTCGAACCCATGAACCGTGATATCGTGACCTGAGCCGAAGTCAGACGCTTAACCGACTGAGCCACCCGGGCGCCCCTTGTGGGCTGTAATTCTTAACCAAGGCCTTAGCCCCTCTCAGGCAGCCTTTGGGCCCAGCGTCCGCCCACCCTCGCCCCATCTTTCACGCAAGGCCCAGGCAGATGACAAGAAGGGCATCATTCACAGAGCCGGCTCGGTACCGGCCCCCAGGGCGGAGGGGGGTGCTGCAACAGCTAGGGGGTTTCCCGGTGCCCCGTCCACACCTTCGTAAGCAGTGGGTTTTTAGGATGCTCCTCGAGTGAGCCCCATCTGAGAGTGGCCTCGGTGTCCCCGCTGGGACCTGGTCCTCCCACCTAACACAGGGGACTACACTGCTCTACTAGGGGCTGCCTCACTCTCGCGGGTCTGGACGTGCCCAGCGGGGGCTCCTTTGTCTGCACTTGGAGAAGCCTTGGCTGCCCTGATTGGGGAAGTCTTCCTAACATTTGTGGGAGACAGGAGGTCCAACCACCTCCCAAATTAGGAGTTTGGGGCGAGGGTGTGGACGAGGAGGTGGACCCCACAGAACCCGGCTGACTCGGGGGAGGGGCTAGATGAGGTGAGGAGTTCCAGGACGGGGGTGGTGCGCGGCCTCCCAGGTGCTGGGGCTGGCGGGAACCATCCAGGTAGCAAGGTGCTTCCTCAGAAGCTCTCCTGGACCGCACTGACCCCAGGCTCAGGGAAGACAGCCCGTCTGGCTCTCCGCTCACTGGTCTCCTGCAGAGAGGGCTGCCAGACGGGAGGGTCTTTGTACCGCTTCGGAGTTGGCCACGGGACGCAGATGTGCTTGTGTCTGGGGAACAATGAGAGTTTTGGTGTGCTTGGATTTGGAATGTGGTGTGAGCCCGAGGCGTGGAAAGGGGGCTGGAGAAAGAGGTAGAGCGGGTCGCGGAGAGCCAGGAGATAGAGGACGTGTGTCCCGAGGGATCGGTGAAGGGTTTGAAGAAGGTGGTGAAATAATCAGGGCCACGTTGTTGGAAACGGTCAACCGAACCCCAGAGGTCGTTGACTATCGGGGTCATGAGTTGTGGATATTCAGGAGTCTCCCCCCTCCAATTGTGGTTTCGGTCACTGGAGATCAACCACAGCATCACCCTGAGGGAGACGATCCTCCTTCTGACCCAACACCAGAAGGCCAATAGCACCCCAAACTGCATCACACGCCCACATCTTTCACCTCCCTTCCTCTCCTCAGGTAGGCATCCTGTCATCTCACATCATCACAAGAAGAAAAGGGGAGCGAGAACAAGAAGATATTTTGGGAGAGGCTGCATTCACATAACTTTTATTACCGTGTATTGTTATAATCATTCTATTTCATTACGACTTATTGTTATTCATTTCTTACTGTGCCTAACTTATAAATTAAATTTCATCATAGGTATGTATGTAGAGGGAAAATATCGTACATCGAGGGTTCAGTACTGTCTGTGGTTTGAGGCATCTACCTGGGGTCTTGAAACGTATCCCCCATGGATAAGGGGGGACTACTGGATACATTTTTCAGTAGAGGGTCCAAAGGGCTGAAAAGGGAGAGGGGAGATACAGGGTTATGGAGCGTTTCTCAATAGTGCCTCGCACACCGCTTTAGATGTGTCCATGTTTAATATATTCTGGCTGAATTGAATTGTTGAGTCTGTGTGACAGCTTGAGTGGCATTTTTATGTCATTTACCTAATTTATGTATTTTAAAGATTTTTGTTGTTAAAGACCTTAAGGTCACATTAACCTGAAAGAATGTATTTACTGTTAACAAAATCTGGGTCATTTGAGATCTCCTTAAATAACCTTTGTGGTCACATTGGAATGAACATTTATTTGATGTCTGGGAAGTAATATCCCAGTGGAACTTACTTTATTTTGGGTTGTTTTTAATATGGAGCTGTCAATATAGCATTTCCAATAAGTGACCTTATATGTGAAATCTGTGTTTAATTACTAACATTTTTGCAAGACTGGTTAGGACTGTACTGTTCATTATAACTCTCAGATTTAAGGACTTGTCAGGAAAATATTTTATGATTTGATTTATGCATGGAGATCCAAGAAAGGCAAGGAGTCCTCGAGTCTTTATGAGATTGTGAACACACTTATTCCTGCAATACTCTTGGCTTTTACCAGTCCTATTATATAATGAGTAAACAATATCTCTTTTGAATTTTTCATCCAAAAATATTCCCCAGCTATAGCTTCACGTAGGAAAATATGATTTCCTAAGAGATCTCTAAGCCTGATAGTTTTAACCAAACAGCACAAGGCACAGTTTACTTCTCTGGATGCGTTTCTATAGGTTTCCTTTTAGTGGTTCCCCCTCCACCTTAAAAAAAAAAAAGAACTTTTATTGGGTGTTTTATTGCATAAACTGTACATGTTCACTGTATAAAATGGGGAAATATAGATGAGCAGAAGGAAAAAAATCGGCAAGCATTGTAATTCTATCACAGTTCCAAAATAGAGATGAAATTAAGACCACACTTGCAATCATGTTGCAAGACAGAGGTGGAAGGGGTGCTTGGAACAGCAGAATTGGTGCATCCTTGGAAAGCGCATGTCCTTAACGGGGTAGCACTGCTTCTTCGTCAGTCTCCTCGCTCTGGGCTCCTGTGTCTGTCGCTGTCGAAGCCCGACGGCTGATTCTGCATCACCACGTCCCTCCAGGGTCTGTCACCTGCTGCCTGGCTGCCCTGTGACCCGTCCAGGCTGGTCCTCTGGGGACACCATGTCTCGAGCATCAGAAGCTTCCATCTCTGTTTGTGTGTGGGAAATTAACAAATGTGTCTGGGTCGTGAGCATGTTAAGAATGTGTGTCGCTCGTGAAATAACCTAGATACGATCAAATACGAGAAACAGAAGCACAGTTCTGCTCAAAACACAGAGGAAAAAAGAGAGTCTGCACTGAAATAGCAGGGGAGCTCTGTGGTCAGGTGGGGCCACAGCAGCATGTCCACCGCAGGGGAGTGCCGTGGTCAGGAGGGCCACTGCAGCAGGTGCTCTCACTGCGAGTGACGGTAGGGCGGCTGCTGGATTCATTGGGTTCCTGGTCACAAACGCAGCGGGGCATCCGTGAAGAACACGCAGGCTTGCCAGGGTCAAACAGAAGGGGGTTCCCCCTGGGCTCCCCCTGTGACACCCGACATGTGGTTCTCCAGGCCACAGTTGCTCACCTGTCAGAGGGGGCTGGTAGTACCCCCCTGGAGGGTTTGTGAGAAGGTTACAAGGACTGCAGGGAAAGCGCAGACAAGCAGTACTTTCTGGGGGTAGAAACCTATAGATAGGGTTCAGCCAATGGCTTGTAGCGTACTCGCAACATGGGCTTTAGATAATTAGGCAAGACAGTGTATGGAGATGTGGGGGGAGAGGCTGCCTCTTCGGGGTGACCGTCAGGCCAAACATGGATCTGCTCTCCAGCAGTCAGATTTTACCGTCACTGAGTCTCAGAGCTGGGGCTGACAAATGCCCCTTCTCTCGGGAGGCTCACCACCACACTCAGCCCAGGGACATGGGCCCCACCTGATCTAGGTCCCCTGATGGCAGGTTTCTTCCCTCCCCTCCCCTCCCCTTCTTCCGCCTCCTCATATTTGATCATGGCGATTGGTATTGTTTCGTATTTTCACTGTAACATTAAACTGTGTTCACAGATTCCAAGGCTGATTAGTTTGGCCGCTTACTTGGCATTATGGTCTGCTTACTGTTTAAAAAAAAAAGGCAGAAATATGCATTAGTGGAATTCTGTAAGATTAGGAAGCTATGGCCAGCACATTTATCGGGGACTTGGGCGGAACATGGAAGCTGCGAAGCTGAGCGAAATGGCTCAGAGACGGGTGACAGGATCAGGATTCCAACAGATCTCCACAGGCCGGTGTTCTGGGCCAAAAGCAACAAGAGGAAATTCAGCAGTGATTAATGTTAAGGCTTGCAGGAGTAAAAACGGGGGCGAGCTGGCCCTGCTGTGGCTGCTTTGAAAAAGATGTGCTTTTGCAGGATAACAGCTTACGCGTATCAGGACATTCACTTATTACGTTTATTGAGATGATGTGTGGTTCGTTATATATGTGCTATTTTATTTAAATCTTGCTGGGGTGAAGGTTATCATCTCCGTTTTATAGATGAGTTTTACAAGGGTTAAGAAACGGGTCCAAGATTGCACAGCTTTTAACCATTATGTGATACGGCCTCTTTGAGGAGATCCAAGAAGCGGTGTGACTGAAGAAGGAAGGAAGGAGGGAGGTAAGGAAGGAAGGAATGAAGGGAGGGAAGGAAGGAAAAAGAAGGAAAGAGGAGGGAAGGAAGGAGGAAGGGAGGGAGGGAAGGAATGAAGGAAGAGGGGAGGGAAGGAAGGAAGGAAGGAAGGAAGGAAGGAAGGAAGGAAGGAAGGAAGGAACTCAGATTTTACTGGAAGAAAGCTGGAGAGTGGGGCAGTGCTTAGTCTGTGTTATTTTCAGATACAGTGCTGTATTCTGGACTCTGCATTTTAAGACTGAAAATGTACAAACGTAAGTGTGTGCGGAGAAAATATCGACGGAAGAGCTGGGGTGGTTGAAGGCACGAGATGGCTTGAGAACACTTGGGGAGGGCTGTTGTGTGGAGGTGGGTGGGGGCCCTCTGTCCCCTGCTCTGGGAGGCCATGGGGTCCAGGAAAGAGGTTCGGTGTTGCTGTGAGGACGAACACACGGACGTAAATGTCCAGGAAGGACCCAGGTGGCCTTTGTCCTGCCACAACAGGGCTTTTTTCCGAACGTTTGTGCTGTCTTCATGCTCCCAGCATCAGTGGGGAGTGGCGGGATCCAGGTAGAAATAGGGATGCTCTTGCTGCTGTCTGGGTCAGAACGAGTACGTGAACAGGGAAGCCTGGCTAGCCGGCTGGGCGCTGGGGTTTCAGAGCAAAATCCCAACTTCATCTTCACAGTCAAGGACAGGAGAAAAACTCAAGGACCCCTCTTGACATGTGATTTTCTGTTTTCTTAGGGGGAAAATCTCTTACCCAACCAGAGAAACCGAATGCCTGCATTTATAACATGTCTATTTTAGTTATTCTAGAATCCAGATTTTTTTTTTCTTGTAAGTAAAGGTGGAGAAGTTATGGAAACAAACCGGACTCTAACTATAAACCGAACAGATGGGATGGTGGGAATAAAAACAAATTAAAACAATATTGCAAAGAACTCTCAACTTTCATTTAAAAATATATATGATGATGTTTTTCAACTTTTCACATTCAACCTATCGGTAGATCGAGTGACAAAATGAAAAATCAATTTCAGCTGTGTGTATTTTAAACGCTTGCCTAAATGGTTTGGACTCACCAACCTAAACGTCCAGATGAATGCATTAAACTGACTGTGTTTTTTATGAATTAAAACTTTATTTTATGTTATGTTACAGACAGGACACAGCTCCATTTGGTGACGTTTAGTGTAGAAAATTGAACTGAACAGTGATCTAATTAGAACAGTAAATAGTATGGGTTTAATTAGCCCTTATTCGTGATGACAGATTTGATCAGTTGCCAGATATATATCCTTTCCTTTCACTTGACTGTTCCTGAAATATTGCCTCTAGTAGGGCTTCTTGCTGTGCTATAAATAGGTAGCTTGGCAGAAAGCCATGAAATCCACTGACTGGTGAGTCTTCGGTGGAAGTTATTGGGAACCCCTCCTCCCACCTTGCTTCATTATTTCATTTCAGTTTTGAAAGTCCTTTCTACAGATCCCCCTCTTAATTTAAAAATTTTTTTTTTCTGGTCGGATGAGGTCATGTGGCCTAAGGGCTTGAGGAAGCCTGGGCAGTGTCTCGTTCAGCTGTACGCTGTGGTTTATTAGCATTAGGGTTGCCTTCATAAGTGTTCATTGACTGTGACTTAGGGCTTCCCTGTTAAATTCCCCCTGACTTGAACTTTTCTGCCTGTCAGCAGGATGTGTTCTTTGTTCGTTTGACTGCCTGCATTTAATTCAAGTTTGAAAGTGTTTGCTTTAAAATTTTTTTTTTGTTTTTTTGTTTGCAAAATGCAGAGAAATAAAAACAAAAGAGGACAAAATCCTCCAGAGTCCTTGATCCCGGAAGTGGCCACGGCAAACATTTTAATTAACTCACTTCTTTCTCAATGCAGATACCTGGTTACCTGTATGAAGAGTGACAGAGACTTATACTGTGCTCTGAGGATTATCTTTTACCCCCTCCATTAAAAAAAAATTTTTTTTTAAAAAGGTATTTCAAAAAAAAATTGCAAGTTCAGATACAGCTAATATCTGTTATAACACTACATGGCTTCATCAGATGTAAGGTTTTGTCATATTGGCTTCAGATCTTTTATGAGGGTGTAGGGGATAGAAGACATTCAGTCAGCATCCCTTCTGTGTCTTCCGTGAACAGCCTTGGCTCCTAGCCCCACATTCTCCATTCTCAGAGGCAGGTGACTGTCTTTCTTGCAGCCCGTATACTTGTACTTTATGCATTTTGTGGGCGTGCTCACATACACGCACCTTTATCTGAAGGTGAAGAGACAGGAAAGGCCTTGTGTGTTCGCATTTTAGTGTGATTAAACCTTCCTGCCTTTTCCTTTGTGGTTTCTACTTTTGTTGACCTATCTAGGATGGTCTTGTCTACGTCAAGTCTCTACGACTGTTAATCTATAATATTTCTAGTATTTTATAGTCCGAGTGTTTTTAATAAAAATTTCTCATATATCTGGAAGTCATTTTTGGGTATTTTGTGAATGAGTCATCTATGGTTTTTGTGTTGTTTTTAAATACCTTCACGTTGACGTGTGGTCCCATCCTATGTCCTTCTATTTGAGTCTGCTTCTGGACGCCCTCACCCCCCCCCCCAACCCTTTTTTTAATTTAATAGATTTCAAATGCTTATTGCTATGCCAGTTCTCTACTCTTAATTGAGGCAATTTCCCTCCAATTTCCCTTCTTTTACAGTTTTTGTCTTGGCTCGTATAGACATTTATTCCACTAGATGAACTTTGGAATCATTTTGGTGGGTTCCAAGAAGGTTCTCTTGGGGATTTTGATTGGAGTTGTTATACATTTATAGATTAATTTGGAGAGAATTAACATTTCACAGTACCAAGTTTATCCATTTAGGACCATGGTACATTTCTCCGCTTATTCTGTGGAGCCTACCGTAGGCCCTTTAGTAAAGTTTTGTAACTTTATGTAAGCATTGCACATCATTTCTTTTCACAGCTACATTTACGTATGTCTATATATTTTTAACTTCTAACTCTCCTCTTTTCTCCAGAGTATTCCAATATAAGTCAACAATGGCAACTCCAGAAGACTAAGTAAACCAAAATGTATTCATAATGGGCCCTTCTCTGTTTTCTTGGATCCCCAAGGCTTTGTTTACTTTGTTTTCTTGGGATGGAGCCCTTTTCAGGAGAGAGAGTCCACGAATCCTTGTGCAGAAGCATTTCCTTGGAGCTGGTGCCCGTCTGTCTGATGGATAGGCAACTCAGAATTTCAGTGGTGAGAAAGTGTTAGGTGCAAGGTGTGACCCTGCTGTGTAGGTTATAAAACATGATTTAATCTATTTAAATTTTCGAATGATAAAATTTCAGACTTAAAACTGAGCTTAGAGAGGCACCTGGGTAGCTCAGTTGGTGGAGCATCCGACCCTTGATGACAGCTCAGGTCGTGATCCCATGGTCATGGGATTGAGCCCTGCATCAGGCTCTGTACTGAGTGTGGAGGCTGCTTGAGATTCTCTCTCTCTCCCTCTCTCTGCCCCTGCCCTGCTCATGCGTGCATGTGCGTGCACACTTTCTCTCTCTCTCTAAAAATAAACAAACATTAAAAAAAATAAAACTGAGCTTAGAAGCTTCCTGGACCAAACCTTCATAAGGTGGAAAAATACTCACATGCCACTAGTTTCCATATAAAACTACCGTGTGTGTGTGTGTGTGTGTGTGTGTGTGTGTGTGTGTGTGTTAATGTAGTCATCAAGGCAAAGCATCTTTAGGCAAATTTGGTCTCTGTGAACAGCTTAGAATAAGACTCTGGGAAAACTGGGGAAGCTTTGGAATATTTCTAGCGTATTTGTCTACAGTGTATCGTGTTTTCTTTTTCACGTTCTAGACCTCAAGAAATGCTCGGGCCGAGGAAGACAAAGACACCAACTGGGATGCTTGGGGCAGCTGGAGTGACTGCTCCCGGACTTGTGGGGGAGGGGCATCATACTCTCTGCGGAGGTGTCTGACGGGGAGGTAAGTGGGGGCTGGTTGTGGGATGTCAGGGTCTTTGAAGGGTGGGGCTGGCGAGACAGCTCGGCTTCCGGCCTCGGAAGGTACTTTGATGGTGATGTGATATCTGCTGTGTGTAAATATTAGTTATCCTCAAGTTACCATAGTTAAATAGTAATGGTCCCATTTTCACGAGTGTGGCCATAGTCCATCCACGTGAGACCCCCAGCTCAAAGGAGCCTGGGGCACTAGGCGCTTTAAGCTTTGCAGGAGGGAAGGCCTGGCGTGTTAAGTTACTGGCCCCACATTGTCAAGATTAGGGATAATGGCTCGAGTCTTTTGGGTGCCACCCTTGAGTTATTTCACTTTTAATTCATTTCTTGTTCACTTTCTCTGAGCATCCCATCCATTAAAAAGGTAAAGCAAGTTCTGTTTTCACACCGTAGGTATGCTTATATTAAATAACGTGTTAAAATATAAGATTGGCTTCTTAAAAAAAAACACATTAAGTTTGTAAGAAGCCCATAGTCATCACTGCGTCTGAGACAATTTGAGGTAACCCTTCATAGGGCAGTTTAAGTCCCAGCCAAGAATTCATCTCGGCTCTCAGAGAAGACAGAGCCCCAGGTTGATGGAACCTGATGTCCTGCTCCTAGACCAAAGGAAGGCTCCAGGATTATGGCAGCCATCATCAGATTTGGGATATTGTCAGGCAGAGGGGTAACTTGACGTTCCCTGAATAGTGTCAAGGTGTAGATCAGAAATGCAGGGAGAGCATCCTGTGTCTGGCTCAAGCAGGGTTTTGTTGATGTTGCTGTTTTATGGGATATTAAAGAGTGACCACATACGTCCTGCAGTTTTCTTGAGACAGTGCACAGCGGGGCAACTGGGAGATTGTGATGTGGCCTTGGAGAAGGAGGATGCTTAGTCCACCGTCGGACAGCAGGGGAAGGCTATTGGGGGCACTGTCGGTGTCACTGCCCCCAGGCTGAGTTCCCGCTCCGAGCATTGACCCTAAGTGCGTGGTTGCAGAACTGAAATCTAGGGATTAGTTTTGCACAGAGAGATTGGCGTACCTACACCCCCTTGCTGTTGACGTGGGGAGGAAACGAAGGCTCTGTTACTCTGAGTGCGTCGTGCACTGTGCAGGGATGGTAGGGTATGTGCTGTTTGGCGCGTATTGATGCCGGTGAGGTCTGCAGTAGGAGGGCCGTAGGCCTGTGGGCAGGGGTCAGGGAGGGACTTCTCATGTGTGGGATAAGATTTTTCCCACTGCCGTTCAGTCACCTGGGGGAGAAGTTTCCAGCCTAGAGTCTGATGTGTGGAAGGTAGGACTTTGGCTCCACTCTGTGGCCTCCAAATCTGGGGGTCTGAATAATTTGCATTCAGTGATGGGGTTTGGATGGGAAAGGAGTGGGGATTATTTGTGTTTGTCCTTTTTAAAAAAATTTTTTTTAATGTTTATTTATTTTTGAGAGAGAGAGAGCAGGGGAAGGGCAGAGAGAGAGGGAGACACAGAATCCGAAGCAGGTTCCAGGCTCCGAGCTGTCAGCACAGAGCCTGACGCAGGGCTCGAACTCATGAGGCATGAGATCATGACCTGAGCCGAAGTCAGATGCTTAACCAACTGAGCCACCCAGGTGCCCCTGTCCTTTTTTTTTTTTAAGTGCACTTTTGTTTGTTAAAAACAATTGGGGGAATATATTAACGACCATGAATGACCACTTTAATTCTATTGTCATACAACCAAAATGCTCATTTATTCGTTGATTATTTTATTAATTAAAAAAGAACCTTGACTTGGGAATATAATTTTGGTAATTGATCTATCTCCGTGTGTGTGGATTTGCATCTTCGCTCTCCTAACTGGGGCCAGCTGATCATTGAACGCGTCAGATAAGGAAGGGAGGTGGCCGAGTTTCTTCTGTCTTTTCTGCACCTTCCAGGAAGGGAAATTTGGGATGAGGACAGCAACAGGAGAGGAGAGGTCTGCCTTGACTATAGCGAGCGGGCCTCGGTGCTCTCTGCTTCTGCAGGTGTTTAAAGCTGGCTGCTTCTGTTGTGAACACTTGGATGGATTTCTCTGAGACGCCGTGTCCCCTTTGCCCCCAGTCCCTTGGCCTGTCTTGGCAGCAGTTCCCTCCAGATGTGTGTTCACAACCCCGTCTTGCTAATACTGCTCCTTCTTCGGCTCTTGGACAGCTGGGCACCCTCCAGGCTTCTTCCTGTTGATGTCTATCCTCACCCCTTGGCGGCCATCTTGGTAGGTTCCTGAGACAGCGCCATGCTGCCTGTGTCGCACGCGGCCCGCGTCTGGCTCACCTGAAACCGTCTTGCCAACTTCGCTAAATGAACTCTCGAAGCTCAGTGAGCCGGTGCGGCAACAGCTACTCTCCGTACACAGGTGCTGCGGCCAGTCTCTCTGCCCTTAAATTTCTCAGGTATGGATTAGCCACCAACCAACGGCCGGAGGTACAGATTGAACTCTGTAAGTGCTGTCCCTAACATTTCTCCCCCTTGATTTGGGGTTAGCAGATTGAAGGCCTCATCCCTTCTCTTTCTTGGTGGGGCAGAGGGAAAGGTAGGATTTCTCAACGCTTCAGAAATCTTTCCACTCTATCTATAATCCTCCACTGATCTTTCTGTCTCCAAGCACCGGACCCTTTTAAAAATTTATCTGTCTGCATATCTGTCTAAATTCCAGTTAGCTAACGTATAGTTGTATTAGTTTAGAGGTACAGTATAGGGACTCAGCAATTCTGTACATTACTTAGTGCTCATCAGGGTAAGTGTGTTCTTAATCGCCTTGACTTATTTCCCCCAACCCCCATCCACCTCTGGTGGTCATCTCTATAGTTAAGAGTCTGGGTTTTGGTTTGTTTCTTAAACGGTATTTGTCTTTCTCTGACGGACTTATTTCACTTAACATCATACCCTCAAGATCCATCCCTGCTGTTCCAAATGGGAAGAATCTCATTCTTCTCGATGGATGAGTACTATTCCAGTGTGTGTGTGTGTGTGTGTGTGTGTGTGTGTGTACCAAATCTTCTTTATCTGCTCATCCCTCAATGGACACTTGGGCTGCTTCCATAATTTGGCTATTGTAAATACTGCAGTAAACATAGGGGTGCATATGTACCTTTTCAAATTAGTATTAGTATTTTCATTTCTTTGGGTAAATACCCAGCATGGAATGACCAGATACTATGGTAGTTCTATTTTACATTTTTTACAATTTTTTGAGGAGCCTCCACACTGTTTTCCACAGCGGCTGCACCAGTTTGCATTCCCACCAACAGTGCACAAGTGTTCCTTTTTCTCCACATTCTTGCCAACACTTGTTGTTTCCTGTGTTGTTGATTTTAGGCATTCTGAAAGGTGTGAGGTGGTATCTATTGTGGTTTTGATTTGCATTTCCCTGATGATGAGCGATGTTGAACTTCTTTCCACGTGTCCGTTGGCCATCTGGATGTCTTCTATGAAGAAATGTCTGTTCGTGTCTTCTGCCCATTTTTAACTGGATTATTTGGGTTTTATTGGTGTTGTGTAAGTTTTTATATGTTTTGGATGTTCACCCTTTTATTGATGTGTCATTTGCAAATATCTTCTGCCCAGACCCTTTTTATATCTTGACGTACGCAAGGAGTTTAACAATTGTGAAGGACGCTAACACAAAGTCTGCCCTCATCGTTCTCATAGGGGAGGGATATGGAACAAAATATTCAAAGGGTGGGAGCAGCATGTGTAAAAATGCTGGAGCAGGAGATGAAAAGAGGCTTTTATGCTTGGAGAACAATAGAGAAAGGAGAAAACAGAAGGGGCCAGTATTGAAGAAGGAGGTAGATCTGTAGGCCAGGATTCAGAATCTGGTTCTCAGACTTTTGAATTTCAGACACTTGTAAAATTTCACAAGAAGCATATTTGGAATTGATATAGGTTGTCAATTTTTTATTTCATTAAATAAGGACAAAAACAACAAGGAACAAACAGAACGCAGCCATGGTCTTCCATCACAGCCTTTTCAAAAAAGAATTACAATCAGGGTCTTTTCATTTTAGCATCTAAAAGCAGGGCATACTCTTAGATTTAAAAAACCTGCCTTTAAATTGAATTCACTCAGCTTTCTGAAAATCCACTGTTTATCTCTTATTTGTCTCACTTCACTTTGGACTAATATAAACTATCGCAGGTATTAACAGCTCAGCGATGGGCAATAGGGAAGCAGAAATTGAGAAGTAAACATAGGCATGGACTCAGAACTTGAGATTCTAAGATCCCTAAAGGAAGCAATATGCAGAAAAGTGACTTTATCTGAGCCATATTTTTCATCCACGCATTCACTGATTCTTAAGCAATGAGAGGTAGAAAAGCCAAGCCAGAAGGCAGTTACAAAGAGGCTGAGAGGGTAAGCAGATTTATTGACAGTCTCATGGTCCTGGGACATAAAAATTGGGGTTCAAAGCCCTGGTAGACACCTCAGTGATAAGCTGGTATCCCTGAAGCACTGTACCCTAAAAGTAACGGGAAAAACCAGTTCTAATTAGACTAGATGTTGCTAAGACTAAAACTTAGTCTTGAATGAGCTCAACCCCAATTTGAGTGATAAAATTTGTCACTATTCCATCTGCCTCCAAGAAGCTTTAAAAAAGACCCTAAAATACCCTGGAGATTACACGGATTTTCATAGATCATGCCCATAATGTAATAAAATTACCAGTCTTACCATGAGACAGGATCAAGATGAAAAAGAGAATAGAAACAGGTACTGGAGCTGTTGGATCTAAGTGTTGAAAAACACGACAAAACAAAAATGCTGTAATAAATGTGTTTGGTACGCACAGATGACAAAATACAGGATCTTACCAGAGAACTGGGATCCATGAAATAGCATCAAATGGAAATTCGAGAACATAAGCATATGATAACTAAAATTGTGAACTTGGGGTGCCTGGGTGGCACAGTCGGTTAAGCGTCCGACTTCAGCCAGGTCACGATCTCGCGGTCCGGGAGTTCGAGCCCCGCATCGGGCTCTGGGCTGATGGCTCAGAGCCTGGAGCCTGTTTCTGATTCTGTGTCTCCCTCTCTCTCTGCCCCTCCCCCGTTCATGCTCTGTCTCTCTCTGTCCCAAAAATAAATAAAAGTTGAACAAAAAAAATTAAAAAAAATAAAATAAAATAAAATTGTGAACTTAACCACAGATTAGAAATAACAGAAAAGAGGGGCGCCTGGGTGGTTCAGTCGGTTGAACGTCCGACTTTGGCTCAGGTCACGATCTCGCGGTCCGGGAGTTCAAGCCCCGTGTCGGGCTCTGTGCTGACGGCTCCTGGACGTCCAGGCTGACGGAGCCTGGAGCCTGCTTCGGATTCTGTGTCTCCCTCCCTCTCTCTGCCCTTCCCCTGCTCGCTCTCTCTCAAAAACAAACATTAAAAAAATTTAAACAAGCAAATTTTAAAAAATAAGGATATATGTATATGCGTGCGTGTGTGTTTTATTTCTGAGTCCCTCTACTCCAAATAACAGGGATCTGGATTTTTGGTCAGAATGTGATCAAGTCCCTAGTTAATTCAGTTCTGGATCGCCATGGGAAAAATGCCCTTCTGTCTGGGTAAGAATCACTGTTCTAGATGTACTGCATCTTTGGGTCAGTATCTCCATACTGAAAGATCAACAGGAAGCATGGTTGGACGGCGTTCATGGGAAGGAATATTGCCTTTCTGCTAAATGAATTTCTTTTCTATGATTTTCGTGGCTTGCTTTTATTTGGAGATAGTATTTGTGGTACCTATACTTTATGTAACCTTTCCAGAGTACCCTAGCCTGTGTAGGCACTGAGATATCACAGGGACCTCCATCTAGTGGGATCTTAGGTGTCTTTTGCTAGTTACCCCCATCCTGTTATTTGCAAGGAATTCTGGCTACATCGTCCACTTTAATTTAGTGGGTAAAGGTAGGTTCTCACTTAGCCTCACTTTTATGTACAGTGAATGGTATATTTGTGCACCCCCTTTAAATTGTTAATTTTTTTAATGTTTATTTATTTTTGAGAGAGAGAGAGAGATAGAGCATGAGTGGTGGAGGGAGCAGAGAGAGAGGGAGACACAGAAGCTAAAGCAGGCTCTAGGCTCTGAGCTGTCAGCACAGAGCCCAACGTGGGGCTCGAACTCATGAACCATGAGACCATCATCTGAGTTGAAGTCAGATGCTTAACGGACTGAGCCACCCAGGCACCCCCACCCCCTTTAATTCAGACTTGCTTACATTATATCTTGAAGTTCCTGGTTTGTGCACAGCCTCTGTGAATTTCCACATATAATATAGAGATGTCCACTTATTAATGTACTAAGGTGGTCATTTCACTAGGTATTTGTAAGGAAAGGAATTCAATATATGTGCTCAGATTACTATTTCTATTTAAAATCTTTCTCTTTTTTCCTTATGTTTTTGTCTGAAATTTAACCAGAATTTCAGACAAAAACATAAGGAAAAAAGAGAAAGATTTTAAGTAGAAATAGTAATATATTTAAATAGAAATATATATATATTTCTATATATAAATAGAAATATATATATATTATACATATATTCCTGCCGATGAAATTGAAGATGTTTGAAAGCCATATTTTAATAATTACTTTATAGCTACCAGTGCCAATGCCAACAATAAAATAGGTTTTTTTCTGATTTCTCCCTGTACAGACGATGAATATTTTATGCTTTTCCTCTTCACTTCCACCTCTTGGGTTTTGTTGTTATTATTTGAGATTTGACGTTTCAGTGTATTGGCACCAGTATTTTGCTTTATAGCTTTTCTTTTATGATCATATTTCAGACCTTTGTTGAAACTTAATTGTGTGTGCGTGCGTACATTATTTCAGTGCTCATTATCTGTCTTTGTAGTTTCTTCATTTTGAATCATCACTTTGTTGGCAGGGATGTGTTTTGAGCAGTGCTTCTGGAATTTTAATGTGCATATGAATCACCTAGGGATCTTGTTAAAATATAAACTTTGATTCAGTAGGTCTGGAGTGGGGCCCAAGAGCTTTCATTTCTAACAAATTCCCAGGCGATGTCAATGCTGCTTGTCCATAGACCACACTTCAAGCAACAGGGCTTTATAGCCTTTTTAATTTCGGGACAAAGCTGTGGGTCTTATACTTTACGAGTCCTGATGTATCTGAAAATGTCTTTTTCCTGCTTTCACACATAAACAGTGAATGGCTTATTTGGGTATAAAATACCCAAGACACAAATTTCCCTTCTCAAGGCCCAGAGTTCTTTTTCCATAATGTTTGGTGTCCGTGTTGCTGCTCATAGACCCCTCAGGCCAGCTTGGTTGTTTTTGTTGTTGTTGGTCTTTGTAGATAACCTATTTGTTCTGTTTGGCAGCCTAGAAAAGACTTAGGGTTTTTTTTTTTCCTTCATAAAGTCAAGAATTTTATAAGATTGTGTCTAGCTCTCACTCTTTTGAAATTCATTTCTCCTTGGCACATAATAGCTACTTGTGCAGATTTTCATCCTTATTTATTGGAGGAAAATTTTTCTTCTATTATATCATTCACTGTTGGTTCTTGCCCCTTTGTCCTGGCCTTCATGACCATCAGTTGTTTCTGTCTGTGTTCCACTTTTATTGTGTTCTCACCAATCACTTTTCATTGCTTTTTTCTTTAAAAAATTTTTTTAATGTTTATTTTTGAGAGAGAGAGAGAAAGAGACAGAGACAGAGACAGAGAGACAGAGCATGAGCAGGGGAAGGGCAGAGAGAGGGGGAGACACAGAATCTGAAGCAAGCTCCAGGCTCTGAGCTGTCACCACAGAGCCCGACGTGGAGCTCAAACTCATGAACCGTGAGACCGTGACCTGAGCCAAAGTTGGTCGCTTAACTAAGCCACGCAGGTGCCCCACTTTTTTCTTTATATTTGAGAGCGATTTTTCAAGACCCTTGCCACTTGAATTTGTGTGTGTGTGTGTGTGTGTGTGTGTGTGTGTGTGAGAGGGAGAGAGAGACAGAGACAGAGACAGACACAGAGAGAGAGACAGAGATCTGTTGACTTCTTTTTTTTTAATTTTTGGGACAGAGAGAGACAGAGCATGAACGGGGGAGGGGCAGAGAGAGAGGGAGACACAGAATCAGAAACAGGCTCCAGGCTCTGAGCCATCAGCCCAGAGCCCGACGCGGGGCTCGAACTCACGGGCCGCGAGATCGTGACCTGGCTGAAGTCGGACGCTTAACCGACTGCGCCACCCAGGCGCCCCAGAGATCTGTTGACTTCTAATGAAGTTTTAAAATGCTCCTGTGGCATATTTCTTACCTTACATTCTTTCCTTCACATTAAACCTGGTCCTTTTGTGTATCAGTTGCCTTAATCACTTGCATCGCATCAGGCAGACTTTTGTCTTTTTTTTTAAGTATGATATCTGGCTAGTTCATACTTAGTGTTCAGGGTCATCCTCATTTAGGAAGTCTATTTTGATGCCTTGCTGTAGCTTTGATGTTTGTCTTTTGTGCCTTTTAAATTGTTGGCAAAAAGGATTCCTTTTAGGGAAGGGTCAAACACTTCCCCACTCCAACGCCTAACGTAGTATCTGACATAATATTGGGACCCAAACAGTGCTAACTGAATGGGTGGGTGAATGTGAGCTCACTATCAACTTTTTTGGTTTTTTTGGTCAATGCTCCTTCTTTCTGACTAAAGCATCTTTTTCTCCTTTTCCTGGTTGACACATAGCCGACCTTGAAAATGCCTTTGAATCCTCGTTTCTTCCGTTAAGCATTCGTTGGCAATCCCTACCCTTTCCTGGGTTATGTGCACCTCTTCTGTGCTTCCTTGGGATCTTGTGAGTGTTTTTATGAGAGTGTTTCTTCCACCGTGTTGTTTTATTTTTCTGTTCTCCACAGTCGAGACTAAACTGACGTGGTGTGGATTGTTTCTTTCAGCCCTTTACTTTATGTTCCGTGTTACTGCTGACATATATTGGAAATTTAGTAAATTTTATTTTACAAATAAATAACTGAATTAATAAATCCCAGGGCTGATTTAGAAAAAAGCCTGTTTGACTATAGTGCAGGTCTGTGGGATGGGGAAGCGTGGTTCATTTGGTGAAGAATATTGACAGCTGTGTTGGGGAATATGGACTTTTTACAGTGAGATTTGTAAAAAAGCTTATACATGTTTATTTATTTTTTCAGAGATGTACAGGAATATAGTTTAAACAGCCAAATAGCTCATCTAGGCTTGAGGTGAAAAGCAACAATCTCCTGGTCCCCTTCCTGCCGTTGTTTGATTCCCCAGGGGCGGCTGATTATTTTTATATTTATTCTCAATTCCTAATGCTTCTTTTGCAACTTCTTGATTGTTCAGTTGTGGGCATTATCTCTTAGCTTCTTATTTCAGAAGATGCGGAATTTAGCAATGTTTCACATTTCTTGTTCCCGGACTGTGCATGTACATACGTTCGCATGCACACACACACGTGCAAATACTCTCTTTTAGTTCCTCGTCTCAGTGTCATGTGCAGCTTTGGCTAGACCACTGTTCAGGGTTTAAATTATTACAACTTATGGGGCACCTGGGTGGCTCAGTCGGTTGAGCGTCTGACGTCAGCTCAGGTCATGATCTCACAGTTCATGGGTTCAAGCCCTGCAACAGGCTCAGAACTGACAGCTCAGAGCCTGGAGCCTGCTTCGGATTCTGTGTGTGTGTGTGTGTGTGTGTGTGTGTGTGTGTGTCTCTCTGTCTCTGCCCCTCCCCTGCTCACACTCTCTCTGTCTCTCAAAGGAAAAAAAAACCAAAAAAACGCTAAATAAAATAAATTATTACAACTGTGATCTTTCTACTACTCACAGCTGAGTGATGTAAAATAGTATGGCTATTTTTCCTTTCCAG
Source organism: Prionailurus bengalensis (assembly GCF_016509475.1). Lineage (NCBI taxonomy): Eukaryota > Metazoa > Chordata > Mammalia > Carnivora > Felidae > Prionailurus > Prionailurus bengalensis. The sequence continues at coordinate 3,495,655 of NC_057355.1, read as the reverse complement.
AGTGTATTTTTCTTTTCTCTAGAATCCAAAATTGGCTCATTTGTTTTCTTAGTTTTGTACATTTTTATCACTAATTAAAAAAAAATAGTTATTCGGATTTTCACTCATTTTTCTAATTTTCATTCTCCTTCATCTTCTTTCTCTTGGATTTCCCTCCTAGAGAGTTCCTAACAGCTTTTTAAGCTGCGAGCTAGTTGCCTCTATAGCTAGGAGCTCAGGGTGTCCTGCATTTCATCGTACTGTCATCCCGGGAACGCCATCTACCTCTCTCCTGGGTTAGATCTCCTGTTCCCCCATCACTTCTCTCTCTTTTTCTCTCTTTTTTCCCCCTTAACTTCCTCCTTCTTTTTAATTAGTACATTTTTCAGGAGCTCCCTGGATATTTGAAAATGTCTTTATTTTACTCTCAAAGTTGAAGGATGATTTTCGAGAAATAGGATTATATAAAAATTATTTTCCCTTAGAAACTCGAAGGCATTGCTTCACCGTCTTCCAATATACAGTGGTGATATTGTGACATCCGAAGGCATCCTGATTTCCTGTTCTTTTTTCCTCCTCTCTGGATGTGTAGAGAAGCATTTGTCTCCTAGTTCTCTGAAATGTTATCATGCTGTATCTTGATGTGGGTCTGTTTTGGTCCGTTGTATGTACTCACCATGGATTCTTTCACTATGAAAATTTATTCCTTTCAGTCTTGAATTATTTCTTTGATGATTTCTCCTCTTCATTTTTTTCTGTTCTCTCTTGTTGAAACTCCTATTATTCAGATATTAGATTTTTTATTTTCTTCTCTTTGTTCATTTGCCCTATTTTCTGGGAAATTTACCTAAACTTATTTTCCAGCTTGACAAGTATTCTAAATGTATATGTATATGTGTGTGTATACACACACACACACACACACACACACACGTATATATATATATATATTCTAGAATATTCTATATATTATATATAGAATATATGTTCTATATTTTATATATATACATATATATATGTATACACACACATATTCTCTCTCTGTTTTCTTTTTCTGAGATATTTTTTGTTCCTCGAGTTAAAAAGAATATAGCATTCTGTCCCTGATTTCCAGATGCAATATATTTTCTTTTATTTCTGAGTATATAAATAGACTTTTTGAGGACAAAGTTTTCTTCTCACATAGCCTTAGTTCCTTCCAAATCACAGTTTTCTATTCCATGTATGTCATTGTGGTTCATGTTAGAGACTTTTGTAAGATTTCCGGTGATCCTTATTTGTTCATATTTAAGAAAAATAATTGTGAGCTTGATTGTAGGGGGTTTGGCTAATCTATCTTATTACCTAATGATGCTCTAGGTGTTTTATTTTGGGCTGGTCTGTCTTGTCAGATAAGGATCTTTTTTTAAAATGTTTATTATTTTGAGAGAGAGAGAGAGAGATCATGAATCCCAAGCTGTTAGCACAGAGCCTGATATGGGGCTTGATCTCATGAATAATGAGATCGTGACCTGAGCCAAAACCAAGAGTTGGACCCTTAACTGACTGAGCCACCCAGATGCCCCCAGACAGGGATCTCTTGATTCCAATAGTCTGGAAACCAGTGGAGCTGAAAACTATGGTCTTAGCACTAAATAGATGAATTTTTAAATTTAATCCTTGTTTTCAGTATGGTTACCTTTGCCCTTAATTGAACCCAGTTATCTCTCAGTCTGGAAAACTTTTTGTTTTACTGTCTTTAGATAATAACATGCAGCATTTTGCCAAAGGAAGGAAGGAGAGCTGGGAGTCTAACTGCTCCTTGGGCAGACTTTCAACGAGTTTTACTGTTTTTGGCCCCAACTTTATCCCACTTCCAGAAATATCTGATGTGCCTTTTCTGGAGCCTTTTGTGAATTCTGCAGAGCAAATTGAATTGCTTTTAAAAATTCTCCACTGCTGTCTTTGGATTTTCTTTCTTCAGTCTGTGAAATCCAAACATATCCTTAATATGAAGGAATATGTAGCTCCATAGCTATTATGGAAATTGAACTCATAATGTAAAAACTATGTACCCCCAAACAGTCTCCAGGCCAAGATTGTTTCACTGATGAATTCTACCAAGTGTTTAAGAGGAATTTACACCAATTCCACACATTTTTTTCCAGAAAACAGAAGAGGAGAGAATACCTCCCAATTCATTTTATGAATATAGTATCACTCTGATATCAAAACCAGGTAAAGACAATACAAAAAAATAAAGCTACAGACCAATATTCCACATAAATATAGGTGTAAAAATTATTAACAAAATACTATCAAATAATATTTAGAAATGTATAAAAAGAATTATACACTATGACCAAGTGGGGTTAATTTCAGGGATGTATGGCTGGTTCAGTATTTGAAAGTCAGTCATTGTAACCAACTTAGTTATCAAGCTAATGAAGAAACATTCAAGGTGCCTAGGTGGTTCAGTCGGTTAAGCATCTGACTTTGGCTCAGGTCACAATCTCATGGTTCGTGGGTTTGAGCCCCACGTCAGGCTCTGTGCTGACGGCTCAGAGTCTGGAGCCTGCTTCAGATTCTGTTTCCCTCACTCTCTCTACCCCTCCCCTGCTCTCTCTCTCTTTCTCTCTCTCTCAAAAATAAATGAACGTTAAAATTTTTTTTTAAAAAGAAGAAAAACTTCATAGAAGCATATCAGTTGATGCAGAAAAAGTATTTGATAAAAGTCAACACCAGTTCATGATAAGGAACTCTCAGAAAAATAGGAATGTTTCTATACTTATTTTTAATACTGTATATTATGATTGATGGTAAAGACTCTCTAAGATCAAGAATAAGGCAAGAGAGTCTATTTTCACCACTCTGGTTCAACCCAGTACAATAAGGGAAGAAAATAAAAGATGTATCAGTCCAAAAGAAGAAAATGAAACTGTTCTTATTTGTCTATGTAGAAAATCTCAAGGAATCTACAAAATAATTCCTAGAACTAAAAAAGTGAGTTTGTCAAGGTCAGAGGATGCCAAATAAACATACAAAATCTATTTTATTTTTCTTGTTAGTGATGAGTACATAAAAAGTGAAATTAAAAATATAATACTATTTACAATCACTCAAAAAAAAAAGTTAAATGCTTAGTTGTAAATCTAACAGAATATGTACAGGACTTGTATGCTGAGCACTGCAGAGTTCTGAGGAAAGAAATCAAAGATCCAAACTAATGGAGAGGTTATGTTCATGGGTTGGAAGATTCAACGTAGGAAAGATGTCAGTTCTCCCCAGATTGATTTACAGGTTTATCCTAATTTCTCTCAAAATTCTAGGAGGATTTTTTGTAGATTATTCTAAAATAATTATTCCAAAACAACATTATTCTAAAATTTATATGGGAAGGCATAGGCCCTGGAATAGCTAAAACAATTTTGGAGAAAAGAAAAAAACAGAGTAGGAGGATTCAGTCCACCTGATGTAAAGTCTTATTATATAGCTACTAATGAAAGCTGTGATATTGTCAGAGGGATAAACATATAGATCAGTGAGAGAAAATATTTGCAAACCACCTATCTGACAAAGGACTAGTAATCTAACTTCAGAACTCTTAAAAATCAATGATTAAAAAAACACACAATCCAATTAGAAAATGAACAAAGACACAAACAGATGTTTCACCAAAGAGGATGCATGTATAGCAAATAAGGACATGAAAAGATGCTTACCATCACTGTCTATTAGGGAAATGCAAATTAAAACCACAATGAGATATCATTACATATGTAGCTTGGCTAAGAAAAACAGTGACATCTTGAGATGCTGGCAAGGATACAGAGAAACCATATCACTGATACATTGGTGATGGGAAAGTAAAATGGTATAGTCACTGTGAAAAACAGTTTCTTTAAAAAGTAAACATACAACCCATCAGGAGTACTCCTGGGCATTTTTAGCAGAGAAGTGAATACTGTGTTCACACAAAACCTTGTACATGAATATTTTTTTTAATTTTTTTTCCAACGTTTATTTATTTTTGGGACAGAGAGAGACAGAGCATGAATGGGGGAGGGGCAGAGAGAGAGGGAGACACAGAATTGGAAACAGGCTCCAGTCTCTGAGCCATCAGCACAGAGCCCAACGCGGGGGCCGAACTCACGGACCCCGAGATCGTGACCTGGCTGAAGTCGGACGCTCAACCGACTGGGCCACCCAGGCGCCCCAGTACATGAATATTTATAGCAGCTTTACTCATCCAAAAAGAGGAAATAACTCAGATGCCCTTCAGTGAGTGAATAGTTAGAGCGGGGTGCTTTCACACCATGGAATACTATGCAGCAATAAAAACAAATGAGCCAGTGATACATGCGACAACCAGAATGAATTAACACAGAAATTGCTGAGGTAAAAAAGCCATTCTCCAAATGTTGCAAACTATGTAGTATTCTTAAAATAACAACAACAACAACAACAAATAGAAACAGAGAACAGATTAGTAGTTGCCAGGTATTAAGGAGGAGGTAAACATGAGAAGAAAGAAAGTACTACAGTTATTAAAGACAACTTGAAGGATCCTTGTGGTGATACAAACGTTCTATATTTTGACTGTATAAATGTCGGTATCCTGATTATGTTATTTTTCTATACTTTTGCAAGATGTTAACATCGAGGGAAATAAGGTCAACTGTACGTGGGATCTCTTTTCATTATTTCTTACAAATGCATGTGATTTACACTTATTTTTAAATAAAAGATTTAATTTAGTTAGAAAAAAAAACTCCTGGAAATGCCAGGTAAAATAGAATATAAATCTTTTAAAAAAATAATAAAACCGAATGAAGAGTTATTCCATGTTCATGGATAGAAAGACTTAATAATGTGAAGATGTCAGTTCCTCCCAACCTGGTCTATAGATTCAGTGCAATCCCAATCAGAATCCCAGCAAGTTATTTTGTAAGATATTGACAAACTGATTTTAAAATGTATGTGGAGAGGCAGACCCAGAATAGCCAACAAAATATTGAAGCCGAAGGACATTGTCGGAGGATTGACACTATCTGATGTCTAGATTTACTATAAAGCTGCCATAATCAAGACAATATGGTATTGGTGAAATAATAAACAAATAGGTCAGTGGAACAGGATAGAGAGCCCAGAAATAGATCCACATAAATATAGTTAAGTGATCTTTGACAAAGGAGCAAAGGCAGTACAATGGAGCAAAGATAGTCTCTTCAAAATATGGTGTGGAACGACTGGACATTTTCATACAAAAAAAACACAGAATTTAGACACATATTTGCATCATTCATAAAAGTTAACTCAAAATGGGTCATCCTATACATAAATATAACACAGAACTATATTCTAGAAGATAGCATAGGAGAATATAAGGATGACCGTCAGTATGGCAATGACAATGACTTTAGATACACTACCATAGGCACTTCATTGAAATTAAAACATTCTGCTCTGCAAAAGACAATGCCAAGAGAATGAGAAGGGAAACCTCAGACTGGGAGAAAATATTTGCAAAAGACACATCTGATAAAGAAATATACAAAGATCTGTAAAAAGATTTTCTTCAACGATAAGAAAATGGACAACCTAATTGAAAAATGGGCCAAATTCCTTCATAGGCACTGCACCAAAGAAGATATGCAGATGGCAAATAAACATATGGAAAAATACCACCCATCGTATGTCATCAGAGAAATGCAAATTAAGCAACAGTGAATCACCACTACACATCTATTAGGTGGCCAAAATCTGAAACACTGACAACACCACACGCTGGCGAGGATGTGGGACAACAGGAACAACACGGTGGCTGGTGGGAATGCAAAATGGTGCAGCCACCTTTGAAGGTGGTTTAGCAGTTTCTTGCAAAACTAGACATACTTTTACCACTCTAGCCAGCAGTTGCACTCCTTGGTATTTACCAAAAGAGTTGAAAGCTGATAGCTACTCAAAAACCTGCACACGGATGTCTGCAGCAGCTTTATTCATAATTACCAAAACGTGGAAGCAACCAAAATGCTCTTCAGGAGAGGAATGGATAAACAAACTGTGGTCCATCCAGACAATGGAATGTTATTTATTGCTAAAAAGAAATGGGCTATTAAGCCATGGAAAGACATGTAGGAACCTTAAATGCATACTCCTAAGTGCAGGCAGCCAATCTGGAAGGCTTCATACTGTGGTTCTAACTGTATGACATTGTGGAAAAGGCAAAACTATGGAGACTGTGGTTGTCAGGTGTTGGGGGTGGGGAAGGGATGAATTGGCAAGGCACAGAGGATTTTTATGGCAGTGAAAATGTTCTCTGTGATGCCATAATGATGGATACATGTTGATATACTTATGTTCAAACCTAAACCTACTGGATAAACCTCAAGAGTTAACCATAACATAACCTATGGACTTCGGGTGATTATAATGTGTCATTGTAGATTCATCAGTTGTAAAGAAGGTACCACTCTGGTTGGGGATGTTGATAATCGGGAAGCTATGCTTCTATAGGGGCAGAGAGATGAGTATGGGAGCTCTCTGAACCTTCCCCTCAATTTGCTGTGAACCTAAAACTGCTTTAAAAAATAAAGCCTTCTCACCAACAGTGCTTGAAGTTTCCTTTTTCTCCACATCCTCGCCAACACTTGTTACTACTTGTATTTTGATTTCAGCCATCCTGACAGGTGTAGAGTGATATCTCATTGTGGTTTTAATTTGCATTCCCCTCATGATTAGTCGTGTTGAGCATCTATTCAATGTGTCAGCCATCTGTGTGTCTTCTCTGGAAAAATGTCTATTCAGGTCCTCTGCCAATTTTTAATTGGATTATTTCTTTTTTTGGTGTTGAGTTGTGTAAACTCTTTATATATTTTTGGAATAAGCCTCTTCTTGGGTATATCATTTGCAAATATGTTCTCTTATTAAATAGATACCCTTTTTGTTTTTTGTTGATGGTTTCCTTTGCAAAAGCTTTTTAGTTTTTTGCGGTCCCAGGAGTTTAGTTTTGCTTTTGTTTCTCTTTCCAGAGGAGACATATCTAGAAAAATATTTCTATGGCTGATGTGGAATGCTAACTGTGCAGTTACTGTAGAAAACAGTGTGGATGTTCCTCAAAAAAATTAAAAATAGAATTACCGTATGATCCAGTAATTCCATACTGAGTGATTTACCCAAAGAAAATGAAAACACTAAAAATACTCCTCTGTTTGTTTCAGCATTACTTATAATAGCTAAAATATGGAAGCCACCCAAGTGTCCATCTATAGATGAATGGCTAAAAAAGATGTGGTACATATAAAAATAGAATAGTACTCAACCATGAAAAAGAATGAAATCTTGCCATTTTCAACAACATGGATGGAGCAGGAGGGTATAATGCTAAGTGAAATATGTCCATCAGAGAAAGACAAATAGCATAATATTTCATTCATGTGTGGAATTTAAGAAATATAACAGAGGAAAAAGACAAAAACAAAACAAAACAAAACAGACTCTTAAGTACAGAGAACAAATTGGTGGTTGCCAGAAGTGAGGAGAGTGGGGGATGGGTAAAATAGATAATGTGCTCCTCCTGGTAACCATTGAGTAATGTATAGAATTGTTGAATTGCTCTATTGTATACCCAAAACTAATATAACGTTAAAAGTTTTAATGAAAAAGTGAAGGTGAACCTACAAGAAATAAAGGAAATCAACAGAACCAAAAAAAAACATAGAGGTACCTGAATGCCAGACCAGTCAGTGCATACCTGATTCTATGCCTACGTGAAAATGGAGAGGGGTTCTGTTGGTCTCCAGAACTCAGGCTGTTGAGTTTTAATTCCTTCATTTTCACAAGAGATCAGGTCTTGAGTGTATATGAGGCACAGTGTAGGAACTCCAACCATAATATAAAGGCAGGACTTTTGAAGTACATATGTTTACTAAAAAGATGGACTAGGACCCCCCCAGCCCTGCAAAAAAAAGGGGGAGCCATATGCCAGCATAGAGAATTTTAGATTCTTGGTTTCAACACTGAATTTAAAAAAGTTTCCACTTTGGAACAATAGACCTGTTCTTCCAAGAGTTTGAGGTACATGCATATTGATTTACATATATCGGGTATATTGAATTAATGAATATATCCCATATTATTGTGGAAGCTTTGAGGTGAGAAATTAATGTGAAAAGTGGTCTTGTAACCCTTGATAGTATGAAGCTACTAGCAGTAGTAAAAGATATGGAGGGACAGACCACCAAGGCAGACCATATGGGATTCCTATTCCTATCAGTAGATCCCTTATTTAAGATTAGCTTGCAATCCTAAAATACATAATACAAAAGGAAACATTTGCCATGAGTAAGCACCATCAAGCACAGCATTGATGATATAAGAGAAAAATTACAGTTATCTAAATCCATGCAACTTTTTTAATAATTGAGAAGAAAAATTTAGCAAAGTAGAAATAGAGGTGTGCTCTTTTGGTCTATGGTAAATATCCTCCTTCCGAATAAAATGTTACTGTACTTTCTCTGATATTAGGTATAAAATAAGGGTGCTTGGCTGTCATTGTTTATATTTGTTATTGTATTTGGTGTCGTAGTCAGTGTAATAAGGCAAGAAAAAGAAATACAAAGTATTGGAAATACTTATTAGTATAAGAATTAGAAAGGAAGAAATAAAGTTCTCATGATTCAGAGACTACCTGATTGTCTAAGAGAACATCTAAGAATATCTCCACATTAAAAAAATAGGACTAATAAGGGTCCCATTACTGGAAACAAGATTAATGTACACATAACAACTGTATTCTTGTACAGTAGCAAGAACCAAGAAAGCAAAATTTCAAAAAGATGCCATTTATACTACTAACAAAATATAAGGTACCTTGTAAAATATTCAGTAGATGTACAAGACCTTTTTGAAAAAGTTAAAATCTCATCTAAATAAATGGTGAGATGTAATATGTTCATAAATAGAAAGTCACATCATAAAAATGCCAACTTTCCCCCTAAAATTAATCTTTAAATTAAGTGTAATACCAATTCTAAGAATCAAATGGAGGGGCGCCTGGGTGGCTCAGTCAGTTGGGCGTCTGACTTCGGCCCAGGTCATGATCTCGTGGTTCACGGGTTCAAGCTCCACATCGGGCTCTGTGCTGACAACTCAGAGCCTGGAGCCTGCTTTGGATTCTGTGTCTACCTCTCTCTCTGACTCTCTTCTGTTTGCGCTCTGTTTCTCAAAAATGAATAAATGTTTAAAAAATTTTAAAAAAAAGAATCAAATGGAAATGCAAAGGTAATGAAAACAGTTTTTCAAACAACAGAATGAGCAACTTGCCCCGATACTAAAATTTAAAATATTTAACTACAGTAGTAGCCAAGGCACAAATAATAGCAAAATGTAATGAAATATAGCAAAATGGAGATGCAAGAAACAAAAACATGCATATATAGAAGTTTGCTGGGGCGCCTGGGTGGCGCAGTCGGTTAAGCGTCCGACTTCAGCCAGGTCACGATCTCGCGGTCCGTGAGTTCGAGCCCCGCGTCAGGCTCTGGGCTGATGGCTCGGAGCCTGGAGCCTGTTTCCGATTCTGTGTCTCCCTCTCTCTCTGCCCCTCCCCCGCTCATGCTCTGTCTCTCTCTGTCCCAAAAATAAATAAACGTTGAAAAAAAATTAAAAAAAAAAAAAAAAAAAAAAAAAAAAAAAAGAAGTTTGCTATATATTAGAGGTGGCATTAAAAATTTGTGGAGAAAGGGTGGATATTCAATATATGGGGATCACCTATGATTATTGATATACAAAGGGAAAATATTAGAAAATGTCAATGCACACAAAAAATACATTCTAGGTTTGTTAGAGTCTACGTATGAAAAGCAAAGCTTGAAAATATTTAGAAGAAAATACCAGAGAATGTCTTTATGATCTCTGGGTAGTGAATTATTCCTTAATTAAGATGCAAAGAGTTTAAGTTACAAAGGAAAATATTGATAAATTCAAGCACACTACACAAGCACTTCTGTATCATAAAAATGTACTATAAGCCAAAAGAAAAGCCTAGAGTAGGAGGCTCTTGACAGTGAATATAGCCAATAAGGGACTGGTGTCTGAAATATTTAAATAACTTCTACTTAACAGTAAACCGAAACCAAAGCTGTAGAAAAATGAAGAAAGGATGTGAATGGGAAACTCTGCATCGTCAAAAACAAATGACAAAATTAACCTCATTACCAAAAAGATGCAAAAGAATACAAAGTGAGATATTTTATGTTCTTCGTATTGGGAAAAACTTTATAAGTTTTTAAATGCCAAATATTGGGGTGCCTAGGTGGCTTTAATTGATTAAGCATCTGATTCTTGAGTTTGGCTCAGGTCATGATCTCATGGTTTGTGAGTTCAAGCCCTGCATTGGACTCTGTGCTGACAGTGCAGAGCCTGCTTGGGATTCTGTATCCCTCTCTTCTTGTCCCTCCCCTGCTTGCTCTCTCTCTCTCTCTCTCAAAATAAATTAAGATAAAATAAAATAAAATGCTGAATATTGACCTAGGCATGTAAAAGCTAGAACTTTTCTGTGCTACAAACTGGGGTGAAAATTAGTATTCTCACTTTAAAGAGCAAGTTGTCAATATCTAGCAGCAGTGAAGCTGTAAATGCCCACAACAGGGCGGTCCCACGCAGGTATATATCCCAGAGAAATACATGCAGATATGCCTAAGGTGGTTGTGTGAGATTGCTTATTGCAGAATCTTCAAAAACTTTAGGAAAATTGATCAATAGAAAATAAAAAGAATTGATAAATTAATGGTGGTGTATTTATACATTGGGTTACTATGGAACCATAAAAACAAATAAATTAGAGTTGCATCTATCCACGTGGATATTTTCAAAAACATAGTGTCTATACAAATTTTAAAAATCAAGCTGTGGAAGATTATGCACACTGTGATACCATTTAATTACTTGTCTCTGCAGAGGGAGGCAGGGAAATAGGATTGAGGAGGATTGGCAGAGAGCATCCCCCATATTTGTAATGATAGATTTCTCAAAAATAAATCCAAAGAGAGACGCCTGGGTGGCTCAGTCAGCTGAGCGTCTGACTCTTGATCTCAGCTCAGGTCTTGATCTCAGGGTTGTAAATTCAAGTCCCTCGTTGGGCTCCACACTGGGCATGAAGCCTACTTTAAACTAAGATAGATAGGTAGGTAGGTAGGTAGGTAGATAGATAGATAGATAGATAGATAGATAGATAGATAGATAGATGATAGATGATAGATGCCTACTATAGATAGATTAGATAGATAAGATGGATCGATGATAGATAGATACCTACTATAGATAGATAAGATAGATAGATAGATAAATAAGTGATAAATAAATCTGAAGAACACTTTAAGAAATGATGAAGCTTGCTGGTGTATGTATGAGTTTGTATCATTCTTTTATTGTGGGCTTAAAACATTTCATAATAAAATACTTGTAAGAACACAAAACAATTCAACCCTAAATATTGCTACTATGTTTTGAGTGCCCATCTCCAAAGTAGTACTTACTTTTTTTTTTTAATTTTTTTTAAGGATTTTAATTTTTTTTTTTTTTAGTTTATTTATGCACAAATCTTAAGCTGTATTCTGAAACTTGCTCTTAGGCCTGAGAATCTCCACATTTGTTTATTCCCTGAGCTCATCTAATTTGAAAAAAATAGGTCAGGCTAGAAAAGATCCTAATCAAATATTAAAAAAATTAAATGGGGGGGGGCGCCTGGGTGACTCAGTTGGTTAAGCACCCAACTCTTGATTTTGGCTCAGGTCATGATCTCAGAGTTTGTGGGTTCAAGCCCCATGTCGGGCTCTGTGCTGATGGCACAGAGCCTGCTTCTCTCTCTGTCGGCCCCTCCCTCTGTCTCTCTTAAAACAACAACAACAGGGGTGCCTGGGTGGCGCAGTCGGCTAAGCGTCCGACTTCAGCCAGGTCACGATCTCGCGGTCCGGGAGTTCGAGCCCCGCTGTCAGGCTCTGGGCTGATGGCTCGGAGCCTGGAGCCTGTTTCCGATTCTGTGTCTCCCTCTCTCTCTGTCCCTCCCCCGTTCATGCTCTGTCTCTCTCTGTCCCAAAAATAAACGTTGAAAAAAAATTAAAAAACAACAACAACAAACAACAGCAACAAACAAACTTTAGAAAAACATAAAAAAAATTAAATGAGAGAATTAAATATAAGATAAATGCATGGCAATATATGTCCTGTTCCAGCTTGGTTCCTGGTATGGGGCCAGGCCGATGGCACACCCACTCGCTCCGTGTCTTCCATAAGAACTGGGGACAGCAACGTTATTTCTCTGCATAAAAATTAAATTTGCAGCGGATTTGTTACTAGTTCACTCATCCCTGCTCCCCGTCTTTCAGGCAACATCAAACTAATCACTCGTGACCCACTCACATATTAAGAACTTTTACTGTCGTTTTGAAAGTACTCCGAGGTGATTGAGAAGGAAACCTCCTTCCCTTGGAAAGCTTATCAGGTCTTTTTAGCCTAGAACAGCCTTAGAGAGTTGTTAAGTCTTCATGAATATTGAGCTCTGTGGTCAGTTTTTCTTGGAAAAGGAATATGGAGGTGGTTACATACAAAATCAAACAAAAAGCCATCCCAAAGCTTTTGAAAGCATTTCAGTGCCCTCTGTTGTTATCGGGGCACTTATTGAAGTGAATTAAATTCATGATTTAGGGAAGGGGATGAATGTGGCTCTTTTGCTCATTTATTTTTTGTGGATAATTTTTTTTTCAGACTTTGATTATATTTAAATACACAGTCATTTCTTTTGCACTGCAAAGCGTGCCCCAGCCAGAATGTCTGTCTTGCAGAAATTTGTAACTTGATATTCTAGTCAACTGCCAGCCATGGGGAACACAGATTTAAGTTAACTACTATTTAAAAAATTAATATATTTTTATTCTTCAGACACATGCTTCTCAGTCTTTAAGACACTAGTGTTTGAGTCAATATATCATCAAATGAATGTAATAAATTATCCTGCTATAAACTCCGGGGAAATTTTATTAATGTTTTTAATGTATCCTCCTGTGGAATCAACATATGTTTTTTATATATTCATAAATTTATGGCTTCAAAAATCTCCAATTTCAGGGTGTTATGAATGTTGTAATGGATAGAAAATACATAATTGTGAAATGATGTTCTTGAATTTTCATATACTCCTGATAACCATTAGCTCTTGCATCTAATAATTAGAATGAAATTAAAAACTTGGAAGCAATATTTCTGTAGCTCAGTTGCTGTAGGCCAAAGGAATTATTTCCAGAATAAGCTGGCAGGTTCCTGCTTGGGGAATTAGGACTCCAGTGTCCTTAACTTTAAAATAACTTGCATTTCATGTTATGCCTGTTTCATAAAGTGGTGATTCATTTTCATGCTAAATTGTAACCAAAGCCACATCAATAGAGACCAGTCAGCGAGTTTACTGTGTGCTAGGTAGAACATTAAAAATGTTGGCCAGATGGTTGGGTTAAAAAAAAAAAAAAAAAAAAAATATATATATATATATATATATATATATATATATAACTACTGGGTTAAAAAATATATATATATGTATATATATATAACTACTGGGTTAAAATATATATATATGTATATATATAAAACTACTGGGTTAAAATATATATATATACATATACATATATATATATGTGTATATATATATATATATACACAAATATATATATATATGTATATGTATATATATATATAACTACTGATGTGTTAGGGGAATTAAGAGATAGTGTCCCTGAATCTTTATATCCACATCCTGGTACATAGTACTTCCTGGTAAGAAGTTGCTGGAGAAGGATGAATCCGGAATGGTCCTTTATATTTTGAGAATTCATGCGGTAAAATGCTGTTTCCATACCATTTTGCTGCTGTTGTGGTGGGATTTGTAGTGGAGATACACTGATGTCTCACATGTAGGTTTTCAGGCTCACCAGTTGGGGTACAAGTTCATGCCTCCTGGATGCTAGGCTTATAATCGGGACCGTGGGGTGTGGACCATGACTATATGGGCCACACAGCAGACCTGAGACACAATCATCAGCTGTTTTCACCTCATAGGCTCTTTCCTTTTAGTTTTAAACTTCTTCTCAAAGTAATTTTGTTTTTCATTTAGATGGCTGAAGTCAAGCAGTTGGGAAAAATGCATCTGGGATAATTTTTTTGAAGTCCCAAAACGCTTTTAGAGAAAACTCCATGCTTCCTAAGTTTTGACATTTTTTGGATATCAGTATTTAGATCAATTCAGATACTCTCTTAAAATGTATCTTTGCCATTTTCCTGCTCTCTGGAAATGAGAATTAAAAGCTTTTTAGGGTTCCAAGTCAGCATGGTTCAAAAGTTTTGGTTATCACTTCCCTAATCTATTAGCTGCTTTCCTCATTCGGGGCCTTTCCAAAATAAACAGAGTACTTTAAATTACCCTTTCACTTTCTCTGTAATTTATTTTCTTCTTTTTTTCCACACATAAAAAGCACAATGAAATAAGTTATGTAAGTACATGACCTTGTCCACTGGCATAGCTGTTGTCTCCCAGGAGAATGGCGTCACTTCCCCTTGACCAAGAGAGAGCCTTCTCCACCCTAATACTGTTTTCCTGCCAGCCTCCCAGTGTGGTGCTTCTTGAATATTTAAAGTTTGATGTAGCCTCACTGAAGGTTTAATAAATTTCAGAGCCATATACCTATGACAAGACACACAAAAAAAGGATATAGGAAGTGTTACAAAATACCAAGACCGGATCAGCCTTTTACAGTAACATCTGGGAAGGTGTTCTCATCCCAAAGTCATGAGAATTACATTAACAAGGGGCAACTAATCGGATACCTTGTCTGCCTTCAAGTTCAGAAATTTAACTATCGTGTAGATAATGCTTTCGGAGGCAGCTATGATGCTTTTATTTTTTCACCCCCAGCCTTCCTCCCGTATGCCTTCTCACTTCCATGAGGGGTACATTCTGCAAATGCAACAGAAAGGAACATGAATATGATCTGAGACGTAAGTGGGGAAGGGGCAGTTTGAGAAGGATGGCAAAGGAAGGAGAAGTGAAACGCGGGATCAAAACTCAGGAGACATAATAAAATACAAAATAATCACTACGTGAAAAGCAAACGAGTCGGGGGAGGGTGGATTTGTAAAACCTCATAAAATTGTACACCGCCCCCCCCCAAAGTGAATTTCACCGTATGTAAATTTAAAAACTACGGGGGGAAAAGGAGGCAGCATAAATAACCATGAAAGGTAATGTTTGTACTACAATACGGATATACTTAATGCTGAGTTGTAGACCTAAAAATGGTTAAGACGTAAATTTGTGTTATGTGGATTTTACCACAGTGAAGAAAATTTTAAATTCAAAACTATAAAAAGTGTGATGTCTGCATAATGGACTTTTATGTAGTTCTTAAAAGAATTTCTTCAAAGAATTAGTAGTAAAGCGGGAGGAATGTTTGCTATCTTAGATCAAAACTAATACAAAGTTGAATTAGTAGTATGCTTTCACATCTGTCAGTAAATCATGCAGAAACACTGGATGATTGGATGCCAAAATATGGAGAGTGTAAATCTTGGTGATGGGATTTGGAAAGATCGATCATCCTCCTTTATACTTCTTGGCATGTTATTAGTGTTCACTTACTCTTTTTGTAATCAATAAAAATAGAATCGTCAGCGTGTGCCGTGAATTGTATATTGCCGAAACAGATTGTGAATCATTTCATATAGGCTCTTATTTAAGCCATACCAGCAAAAAATCAGATCCACTTGGTAAAGATTTCTCTTCTTCTAGGGCTAAATATTTTAAAACAATTGAAATAGTATCAGTTGACTTTTAACACAAGGTGATGAGTGAAGCCTGTGGTTAGCTTTCTTTGCTGCAAATCTGCCATTGAACTGACCAGGAATACCAGAGGTAAAAACACGTTAACTGAAAAGTTGGGAGAGGTGCCATTAGTGGATCGGATAACTTTAAGGAGTTAATATAAACTATAGACCAGCGAGCGCTGACTGGGGAAAGTTCCTGCCACAGGGAACTTCAAACATCCAAGGAAAAATCTGCTCAGAGAATGAGTGGCAAAGTTCTAGAACCAGTGGCTGGAGGGGAGGATACGGTACTCGGTGATCCTTTCTAGAGGATTCTCAAACCTGTATGTGACTTCAGACCCTACGGTACTGGTTTCCCGAGAAAGCCCCCCCGGACCCTATTTCGTAGTATCCATTTGGTAAGGCCAGTAGTCGAAATCAGAAGTGGACGCATCGCCTCAAGCAGATTTCTCGCCGAGATCATCGTATTGATTAGAGAAGGAGGTCACGGAATGCGCGGCTGACTGAGGTTGCTTCAGTGAGTGGGGGGCGTGGTGCCCAAATGCTTCTACCCGTAGTTCAAGTATGCACACACGTTCATTTCAGTGGTCATATGGATCCCAGAGTAAACACTGCACATAAGTAATTTCATTACATTAATTCAGCTCAAGAATTCACTCTCTTTAAAAAAAATTTTTTTTTCAACGTTTATTTATTTTTGGGACAGAGAGAGAGCATGAACGGGGGAGGGGCAGAGAGAGAGGGAGACACAGAATCGGAAGCAGGCTCCAGGCTCCCAGCCATCAGCCCAGAGCCCGACGCGGGGCTCGAACTCCCGGACCGCGAGATCGTGACCTGGCTGAAGTCGGACGCTTAACCGACTGCGCCACCCAGGCGCCCCAAGAATTCACTCTCTTTAAAGTGACACTTTCATGAGACTTTTTTTGCCCTCCTGATTTCTGAAAGTTATTTCTTAGAATTTAAACTTTGAATCCTGAGGTGACACGAACAATAAAACTTTTATCGGTATCACCTTGTATTTATTGTTCTTCCTCCCTCCCTCCCTCCCTCCCTTCCTTCTCCGTCCTTCTTTTCTTTTCTTTTATCTTTTCTTTCCTTTCCTTTCCTTTCCTTTCCTCTCTTTTTCTCCTTTCCCTTCCCTTCCCTTCCCTTCCCTTCCCTTCCCTTCCCTTCCCTTCCCTTCCCTTTTTTCTTTTGTGCTGCTTGCCACTTCTATGAAATCATTTCTTTGTCCCCTTTTTTCCTCTAGGAATTGCGAAGGGCAGAATATTCGATACAAGACGTGCAGCAACCATGTAAGTTCTATAACACAAATGTATAATCCAATAAAATAAGTTCATGTTTTAAGTTAGGATATTATAATGTGTACTATAAAGCTAATGGCTTCTTGGTACCCTTTGTGGAAAATTTAAGTATTTTTTAATTGGCAACAGATTTTTGTATATCTCGTGCTTTCCATTTCTACTACCTTTTGAGGCCATTTCAAATGTATAAACTTATTTGGCAATTATTTAATAATTTCTGAATTCATCGAAACAATACCTAATACCTGTAAAACACCTTCAGAGTTCAAAGTGCTCTTAGGTACGGTATGTCATTGGACCTTCACACGGTCTCTGAGATGTAGGCCGATGAGGTGTGGTTATTTCTTTTTTGCAAATGAGGGGGCCTGGGGCTGAGAGAAGTAAGATTATTTTCCAAGGGTCTCAGAGGAAGAGCACAGACTTGAACTGGTCTCTGCTTCCTTTCCCTGCTCCAGACCACCTGTCCCGCCCACCGCAAAATGTGTTAAGAGCGCTCTATAGGTGATGCAAGAAAATCCCACATAGGGATGGGTTTAGAAACCTCACTCTTATTCTTCAACGCTGAGCACTTAAAAACAAAATGCAGACATTTTGCTTGACAGATCTGAAAATGCAAAATAGATATCAGAAGGAACCAATCCTATTTCCACTTAAAACATTTCCCTTGTTAGCGATGTATACCCAAATCAAAATGAAGGGAAATAAAAGGAAACTATGAGAATCTGGAAATCTAAGTGAGATTTAGATTTTCTGTAAGTCCATTTTCCTCCCTTGGTTGTGATTAATTTATTTAAAAAATTTTACTCACTGGGGCTTTGTCCCTGTCTCTCCCTTCTCTGTCCTGGGCCAGTGTGAGACAGAAGTCTTGTCTGAGTGCTTGTCTTCCGCAGACCAAAACTTTTCCTGGGGGAGCAGCCCTGGGCACACAGTGTGAGCGAGACCTTCTGACTGCGGGGCTCAGCCATGTTTGCGGTTTTTATCAGTGACCAAGCAGAAGTGTTTTTCTTTCTCTTACAGCTGGTTTCAAATTTAAGTGGGTAACATGGGCACTTATTTATTGGGCAAACTCCAATATCACTCAGGCCTTGGGCGGCCAGATTGGTGTCCATTATATCCTCGGAGAAATTTTGGGTGACAAGGCAAATAGATTTCACATGTCCTACGACCAGATAGAGGTCCAAGGAATCGGAACACACACGTGTGCATGATGCTTAATTCAATGAGCTGAGGTCCAGGTTGGGGCACCAAAGGCAGAGAGATTGACCTCGGCACAAAGGTGGGCACGTGGATGCAAACCCAGTCTAGCATTGTCTCCTATACAAGCACGTGAATTCATTAACAACCTAAGGGTTTTATCTAAGAGGCAGTTAGGTCTACTGCCTTTTGCCTGGGTGCCTATTTTTTTAAATTGTTTTTTATATTTAGGTTTTTTTTTTTTTTTTGAGAGAGAGAGAGAGAGAGAGAGAGAGAGAGAGAGAGAATCTTAAGTAGGCTCTACACTAAGTGCAGAGGCCGATGTGGGGCTCAATCCTGCAACCCTGGGATCATGACATGATCTGAAATCAAGTGTTGGGCGCTCAACCAACTGAGCCATCTAGGTGCCCCTAGGAGAATTCATTTTAAATGCCCAGATCAAGGTGTGGCAGTTTGAGGTTTCATTCTTGGGTCTCTGTGTACGTGCGTGTCTGTGTGTGCTCTGTGCTCTCGCGAATTCCAAGAAGGCATCTTCTTCAACACAAGTGTTACGAGGGTCTGGGAGTGTCGGTCATACAATGTGGGCACACAACGTAATCTACTACAGCCTACCACATCTCAGGTACAAGGGCTAGGACTTTGGTGCACTCGAGTGAAGATCCCATGCCCCTGAGGCTCCGTGGGACTTGGGGCCCCTCAGTGGTCTCTAACTGAGGGCCCCTCTGGGAGGATCCTGCAGGAACCTTTACCAGCTTCTAGGCTGGGGAGAAATACATGTGTAGAAGGTGGTGACCAGCAGAGAGGAGAGCAGTGTGAATGTTGCTCCTTGTAGTTCTCAGCGTTGGAGTCCTTACAGAGATTTCATAAGAATGTGGTGTTGATCTCCATGCCTGCCATCGCAAGCTCAGAGTTTTTCCACCGAATTCCTTTTAGGCAAGGAAGGGGGGTTGTGGCAAGTCCTTCACGGCCGTGGGGTGCAGTCGTGCGTGCTCAAGTCCTCCTGCAGACCAGAGGGGGTCCGTGCAGCCCCAGCTGCTGGGGATCTCTGAGGAGTCTGTTCCTTCGCAGGAGAGATATACAGTACGTTCCTGGGAATATACATAGAAACGTCACAAGGAGGTCAAGTGCCATAAGTGAAGTAACCCCATGAACTCAGGGCACAAAGATAGTCACATCTTTTCTGGAGTTGCTTCCTGCTTTATTATTTTTTTATGTTTATTTATTTATTTTGAGAGAGACGGTGAGAGCACCAGTAGGGAAGAGGCAGAGAGAGGGAGAGACGGAATCCCGAGCAGGCTCCGTGCTGTCAGCGCAGAGCCCAGTGTGGGGCGCGATCCCATGAACTGTGAGATCGTGACCTGAGCCGAAACCAAGAGTTGGATGCTTGACTGCCTGAACCACTCAGGTGCCCTGCCTCCTGCTTTGTTAATTGGGGTTTAGAATCTCCCTTTTGAAATCGCCACTTCTGTGTCGCGCAGGGTGGTGCAGAGGGCAGGAGGGGCACCAGTCTATGACCTACCTCCAGGAGAGAGGGAACCGGGCTCCCATCAGTGCACCCCAGCTTCTCGCTGTCATTCAGTGTCCTGGCTGAAGGCGGGCCATGCTGGCACGGCAGCCAGTGGCTTCCCGTGTCCCTGGAGATGGGGCCCGTCACCCAGTTTTCTGAAGGAAGCTGCCTTTTGTGATTCCATGATAAAGCCCTCTTATGAGGGAGATTTGCCTTGTGGTTCAGAGATGTCCACACCTATAGCTCTGGGGCCTGAGAGCCTATCCCATCGGGCCGCGAAACCTCCCATTCCCACCAGAGGGAACTCACCATCTCAGTGATCAGGGAGGCCGCCTCCGTGGAGTATCAGAGGTCACTGCCAGTGAGCCCCAGGGACCTACTGTTCCATCCCATCCCGGAGATGGCTCGTACTTCTGTTCCTCCTTGTCTGAAGCCTCAAGCTCTCAGCCTCAGAACCACAGAGTTTGTCATCTATGTGCACAAGCTTTTTAACTGTTAGCAAAAATCACTAATGATAATGATAATGATAATAATAGATCACACTTATTAAGTACTTCCTAAGTGCAGGCATTACTCTAAGTGCCCGACCACGAACAAACCCATGATAGTCCTCATAGCATCTCTACAAAGTAGGTATTATTTTTATATCCACTCATACACAGGGGGAGATTTAGGTAACCTGCCCAAGGCCACAGAGCTGAATTAAAGCCCAGGCAGTCCACCCCCAGGCTCTGGGGTGCCAGCGTTAAGCACTCTGCTACACCAGCCTGCCTCTTGGAAAGGAGCCTGAAACGTCTTGAGCTTTGTTAGGGGATGGGATAACACTACGGACGGTGGTTTAAGACATGGCTGCTCTTCCCGACCCACTAACACATGACTGACTGGCAGGGGCGGTTGCCAGAACGTTCCCCTTTCAGACACCGTTACAGAAGCTGCAGGAGAGACCTCCTGAAGATTCACAGTCGGCCAGGGACAGAGATCAGGGAACAGCAGAGAAAGGACGAGGAGAAGCAGCTGAGGGAAGTCATGGAAATGAAGCCCTCCGTGGCATGGGCTTTCCACTTCAGTGGCCCAGGGGGTCCCCGGCACAGGGGAGGATCTGGCTTGACGCGGACGGACCCCGACAGCCGCGTTCCTGACTTGTGCCCACTTCAGTAGAAGATATCTGAGAACGACAGGCTCCAGGCGCTCGAAGATCGAATATCCTTTCGTTATGAAGTGTGGATGCATTCGGCACACACATCAGAGGCCCTAGAAGGAGAGATTCCACTCCCCGTGTACAGGAACAGGAGGCATGGCCAGGAAACGAGGACCACGCTGCCCTCCCTGAAAAATCAGGCTGTGGTTCTGCGGCTCTCCCTGGCTTCATTCTGTCAGGGAACATGGTGCTTTGGGCTGAGGGCCTGTAGGATTAGGGGAGCATCCCCTAATCCCAGCTACCTGCTGTCTTCATAGATAACCCTCCAGTCGTGCTCAGCAAAGACCCTCACAGCCAGGGCCAGGCCCCTGGGGCCTCGGGAGAGAGTTTTCCTTATCAGGCGTATGCCAGAGCCAGTGGAGACTTTCCAAAGGAAGTCATATGCGTCAGCAAGGAGTTCTAATGCTTGAATTTGACTACTCGTTTTTTATTAGTATGGTACCAAAGGCAATGCTGGAAGAGGGCAAAGGGAAAATACCTTTAAAAATGAGTCTATCATAATTGGCTGAGAGTGGTTTTGCAAGCATGAGCGCATTTTTCTGTGAGCGCAGATGGGGAGAAATGGTTAACTCAGCACCGTGGGGTCCCTGGTGGCTTTCTAGACGAGGCAACATTTGATGTGACCCTCGAGAGACTCTTCCTACCATGGGTCCTATGGATGGCTAATTCCTGGCGGTTTCCCCTGAGAGGTGTTCTTTGCTTTCTATTGTCGCGGCTCCTACCCCCGTCCATCGGCCATCACACCGGCCCCCCTAAAATGCCGTGTTTTCTGTGCCAGTCCCCTCCGTGAATCCTTATTGCTTTTAATTCCCCTCACTTGCTTTCAGGGACCTCCGGAAACTGGTTAGACTTTTCCGTATTGAGCTCGTCACTTCTACCCTCACTGGACAAGTCCCTTCCCTGTCCCTCATAGCCACTAAATGTATTTCTGCTGTTTCTCTGTCGCTTTTGTAGTTTCCCGCGTGTTGTCCCATTCACATCATGCCATCCCTTAAATCTCATCTGAAATATCATTTTTCCATGATGCGTCATTTGCTAACTGCGGCTTTGGCATCAGTTATATAACAGGATCCCCAAATTTACCTCCTAGTACAGCTTGGATATGAAGACAAAATAAAATTTTAGAATTTTCTTACAACAGAAATCGCATTTCCCCTAAGTCCCTACTCACTGGTTATCTGGAAAGAATTACCTAAATATATAATCCAAATTAAAGCTTGGTTCAGTCCTATTATATAAATCATCCCCTAGGTAATGGTCTATCTCTTTTGCATAGAAATGCTGTGTGTCTTAGGTAATCTCCCTGTCTTGGCGTTTCTCCCTCAGTTGTCCATGAGAATGGTTTATGCATTTTCCTAGCTTTAGGAGGGAGAAGCGATCCCTGTCTTTAGGATGGTCCTTGAATGGGTGCTAGTTGTTACCCGTTTTGTCCTCCATTCCTCTCCTTCTTCCTCTTCTCCTCCTAATCTCTGTCCTCCTGCTCCTCGTTTTCTGTGCTTTTCAGTCTGGCTGCCTACTCCTGTTGGAGTCAAGTCTTCCCAATGTAGGATTTCTTCTTTACTTATTCCACTCAGTCAAGTTTTCATTTAACACTTGGACAACAATTTTATTGCTTTCATTGCAAAGCTGTACTTATGAATCTATAAATACAAACAATGCACCAGTGTATTTCATGCATGTGGATGCTACATCTCCAAGATTACAAGCTCTCTAAATGACAACGGTGGGTTATTGTTTTATGTTGTCCATGGCATGTAACATATGCAAAACCCATAAAGTATACTTAATAAACGTGTTGTCTTAACTGATAGGGAGAAATGCTTCTTAGGGAAATCCCTAAGAATGTTTAGCATTCAAGCTTCCTAAAGGTCAGCTAAACTACTGAGACACAAGAATCCCTACATTGTCTTGCACCAGGGCAGGGAACCCAGCTGAAGCCGACCAGACAGGCTTACTGTGGACACTGGAAGAATGCCAAGTAAAAGGAAGCATTTAATGTAAATCCTCAATGTCTCCCAAGATTACCAGAAAGTGGTATCATATAATGGAATGCTTGTTACGTTGGGAATCAGTCTTGGCCGTGTCATATTCTAGCTGTGTGTCTTTGGACTAGTGACCGAAGACTTCTTAGATCACAGTTTTCTCCATTTCTAAAATGAAGGAAATGATAATTCTGACCCACCTCCGTCAAAGGGGGGTGGTAAAGAAAGAATGTCAGTGATGATCCCTGATAAACTAGAGAGCACGACGCAGATACAAGGGTGTCTTTCTTCATCAGGATCATCATTTGCCAGGAACGGAGGCCACTCTAGCTCAAGAAAAATGGGATTCACTGGATGGATGTGCGGATATTTACTGGAATTTGGGTATCAGCACACCTTGAGGGCCTGGCGCCAGGAATCAGACAGTGAGAAACCCAGGTTATGTACTCCTGGTGAAATACCTGGTTTGTCAGCCTTCCTTCTTTCGTGTCTGGTGCGTTCTTCTTTGCTGTGGGAACTGGCTGGCTTCACTTCAGCAGGCATCTCAGGAAAGAGATGGCTAGCCCCGCCCCACAGCCATGGGAGTCCTCAGCTCTGGCTCTTCTGTTGCCATCCCAGATTCCTGGCCTGGACCAGGTGTTTGCCTCCGATAATCAGCTGTGGCCAAGGAGGCTGGGTCCCTTGTCCGAACCTGGTCACCCTTTCACCAAGGACTAACTGTAGGCTGGCATCTTAGGCTGTCTGTTAATTAAGCCTTGTGAATTTGGGGAAACTTCGTTGGTTTATGGTGTCGAAGGCAGTCAGGAGTCAGACAGCAAGAAATTTCAGTCCCTAAAGCATGCTTGCCACACCAGTGAGCCTAATGCAAGGGAAATCATTTTCACTCTGCTCTCTTATACCCTTTGGCATGGGTTTCGAAGAGTCAGATACAGAGAAGACTGGCCATGGTTAGGCAGAAGGGAGGCCATATAATTTTATCAACTGATTATCTTCCCTGGGGCCAGCTAGAAAACACGTTTCAAGAGAGAAAGGTCAACCGCGTCCAGTCTTCAGTTTGACTCTTCCATCCGTGTGACCTGTGTTAAGGTTTAATCTTGCTGAAACAGGAAAAATGTGGATACTCTACATTCCAGGATTTTGGAATGATTCACAGCAAACTAATACAACCAAGCCCAGGGGAAGTTTATTTATTATATTTTATTTATTCCCTACCTACTTCCAAAAAGGATTTGAAGCAGATTATGAAGGCCAAAAGCATAAACACCGTAAGACACAAAAGTCAAGTAGTAAAAAGGGGAGAAATGAAAGAAGTCATTTTAAGATCCTGCCTGATAATTTATTAATAACTGTTTGTAGAAAAAATAAAGTTAGGTTTCTACCTTATACCATCCATCTAAGGAAATTCCAGACGTAACAAAGAGTTAAATATCATTGCTAAACTAGAAAGGAACTAGAAACATGCATTTCAGTATTTATCTGTTCTTAGGCGGGGGGTGGGAAGCATTTCTGAACTCATGAATGAGGGAAGAAGATGTAGAGGGAAATATTAATAGAACTGACTACATGCAACATAGAGTTTCTTGACTTATAAAGCACCAACACCAAAATCAAATGGGAAAAATATTTCCAGTGTAAGATGATGGAGTTGATAACCTCATTAGGAAAGTTGATAGTTTTATCTGTTAAAAATAATAAAAAGGCAAACATTCCACTAGATAAATGAAGGCGAGAAAACAAGAAATGTTTGAAGAGTGAATACAAAAGGCAAATAAACATGAAAGCTATCAGACCTAAATAATGAGAGGAAATGCAAATTCAAGCAATGAAATGCTATTGAACACGGACGATTGGAAAATGTTTAGAAAATGGTAATACCCAAGCTGAGAAGAGAGACAGAGAAAAAGGGAATTTATGGATCCTGGTGATGATAAGGAGGGAAATTCCTGGAGGGCAATTTGGCCATATTTTGAAAAGCTCATGAAACACACCCTTTTTCTCAGAAATTTTATTTCCAGAAGTTTGTTTCTGGGGAATCATCAAGGATTTGTGTAAAGATTTAGGTACAAGAAACTTTGTTATTTGTGTTTTGTTTTTCCATAAAAACTGTTTGTCAAAAGTTTTTATAAGGGCCATTGATTACTTTTGTAACAAGAAAGAAATATATAAAATAATGCCTTTCTGTGTCTGTCCTTTTTTAATTGGGAAATTAGTATAGGATTAATTAATTCCCATCAATTGGGAAGTTTATGCTCAGCTTTGAAGATTAAAGTAACATTTTGTCAGCCAGCATCTGGCGTTGGAAATAGCAGATGGGAGGGATTAGTAATTAAGTGAAAAGATTTCTGAGTCATCAAGCCTTGCCCAGACACTTTTTACTATTATTAGGAGAGCTCCCCGGAGCATTTACTTAGAATTTCCTTGCTGTTGTTGTAGACAGAAATTGAAAAGGCTGTGTTTATCTTTCCATCATAGATCCAGTTGAAGGCAGGCACCAGGTTCTAGAGAAGAGCAGCGACTGCCCACCCCCTGCCCCCTTCCCCCCAAAAGGGAAGAAAGGCACATGAATTAAACGACCACCACAACAAGCAGAGACAAAGGAACAAACACAAATTCTCACAAAACGCAAGGCTTTGGGGGCCAGTTCAAGTAAGGGCCAAGTAGTCCTTCATGCTGAAATGGTTCTTGAGGGCACGGATGATAATTAATGTTCCCTATAAAGACCTTGAGTCACCTGGAAGAATTAAAAGCGTTAAGCGTCCCTTGTTTCAAGAAGAAGATGAGCGTGTAACGCGTTTAAAAACTTATACCCGAGGTGGTTAAAACAGAGCAAAATTTGGCATTTAAATATGATGGGCTTTATTTAATTATTTGGGCGAAAAAACACCTGGGTGGAAGAGCGATCAGAATAAATATTGTCTCCATTATCACGGAGCTCCTAGTAGAACTCCACGGCTATAGATTCGGTCTTGAATTCGGAAGGACAACGGAAGAAATGACGGGACTCCAAGGTGAGAGGCACACGGTGGGATCTGGGCTCGTGAGACTTCTTGGAAACTCGTTCAGCCCCTGTTGGCTTATCTCCCTGAGTGATGTGCACGTGGCCTTTCTTCTCTGCTTCCAGGACTGCCCTCCTGATGCAGAAGACTTCAGAGCCCAGCAATGCTCCGCCTACAATGACGTCCAGTACCAGGGGCGTTATTATGAATGGCTTCCACGATACAACGATCCTGCTGCCCCCTGCGCGCTCAAGTGTCACGCACGGGGACAGAACTTGGTAGTGGAGCTGGCACCCAAGGTACTGGATGGAACTCGCTGCAACACGGACTCTCTGGACATGTGTATCAGCGGTATTTGCCAGGTAAGCCGCACCTGCTGCCAGGAGGGGCCACGCCCACCCTCAAGACAGAGACTCGTTTCTTTACTTTTGTTCATGCAGGTGGAATAGTGTCTTTGATAATTTTCACGCAGAAAACATTTGAGAGAGGATTACTTGCCTTTAGATTATGTGGTACTTACTGAAAAGAGTGTAGACCTTGTCCACGTAGAATCAAAAGATTGCAATATATGACATCTTACAACTCCTCTAGGTCAGTGGTTTCTCCAACTAGAAAATGCGTCAGAATCACCCTGAAGAACTTGTTAAAACACAGGGTGCTGGGCCCCTGCCCAGAGTTTCTGAGCCAGTAGTTCTGGGCTGGAGACTGATAATTTGCATTTCTAGTAAGTTCACAGGGAGATGCTGATGATGCTGGTCCAGGGATCCCATGTTGAGAACCTTTACCTTGGAAGGGTAACCTCGGTAGGTTCTTAGAGCCTTTTAACTCATTGTTTTCTTAAAGTTAATTTATTGTCAGGGCACCTGGATGGCTCAGTCGGTTGAGCGTCCGACTTCAGCTCAGGTCATGATCTCACCGTCTGTGAGTTCGAGCCCCACGTCAGGCTCTGTGCTGACAGCTCAGAGCCTAGAGCCTGCTTCCCATTTTGTGTCTCCCTCTCTCTCAGCCCCTCCCCCGCTCATGCTCTGTCTCTCTCTCTCTCTCTCTGTCAAAAATAAATAAACATTAAAAAAATTTTTTTTAAGTTAATTTATTGTCTTGGGTCTTTGGGAGCGTGATTTATCTCCTGCAAATTTAGCATGAATGCATTCCAGCAGGTTTTTCAGAGTAGAGTTCGCAAAGCTGTGATGCATGGAACTGACACCTATCCCCTCCTCAGCTTCCAGGCTGTTCCCTTAATCTCTGGAAAAATATTTTAAAATAATGCATGTGTAGTATTCCATCTACCCTATTATGTTTGTAACAAAAACAATATTAATAACAGCAAATGAGCAGCCTAACCACCCACCAAGTGTAGACACTACCAGCCCTCTCAGACATCACAGAGACGAACCATGATCTTGCCATTCAAAGTAGCTTCTCTTTCCTCCATCCGCTTATCTAGAAATTGGCCTCCGCAAAAATGTGGAGTCACTCTTGATTCTCCTCTTCCAACACACGCATCTCATCCGTTGTCATTCTGCCTTCAATGTCTTTTTTTGAATCCCCCATCCCTGCCTGCATGACTTCTTTCTTAGTCTAAGCCTCTGTCACCTCTGACCTCAGCTATCACTGGCCTTCTCTCCCGATCTCCCAGCTTCTACCACAGTCCCCCTCAGGCCCATTATCCACACAGCAGCCCAAGTGATTGCTTTGAAAGGTAAGACAGTTTCATTTTAAGAACTTGTCACTCACCGACTGAAATCCCTCAATGACTTATCATTGCATTGATGTTGAAATCCATGATCCTGGCTTGCCTTTTTGTTAGGGAGTACATTTATTTTCACGAGAAATGTTGGCCTGTGGTTTTCTTGTAACATCTTTGTCTGGTTTTGGCATTCATGGTAATGCTATCCACATAGAATGAGTTAAAAAATACTCTCTCTTCTTCTATTTTCTGGAAGAGATTGTAGAGATTTGGTATAATTTCTTTCTTAAATCCTTGGTGGAATTCACCAATAAACCCATCTGTGTCTGGTGCTTTTTGCTTTATTAATTATCGATTAAATATCTTTAATAGATAGAGACTGATTCAGATTGTCTTTTTCTCCTTGTGTGAGTTTTGGCTGATTGTGTCTTTCAAGGAATTGGTCCGTGTTATCTAGGTTAACAAACCTGTAGGCAAAGAATTGTTTATAATATTTCTTTATTATCTTTTCATTTTTTTCAAGTTTATTTTTTTATTCTGAGAGAGAAAGAGAGAGAGAGCAAGTGGGGGAGGGGCAGAGAAAGGGGGAGACAGAATCCCAAGCAGGCTCTGTACTGTCAGTGCAAAGCCCGATGCGGGACTCGAACTCACAAACTGTGAGATCATGACCTGAGCTGAAATCAAGACTGGGATGCTTAACTGACTGAGCCACCCAAGCACCCCTCTTTATTATCTTTTCAATATACATGAGGTCTGTAGTGATGTCGCCTCTTACATTTCTTCCAAGAGTAATTTGTATCTTCTCTTTTTTCTTAGCCTCGTTAGAGATTTATGAATTTATTGATCTTTTTAAAAACCAACTTTTGGTTTCATTGATTTTCTTTATTGATTTCCTGTTTCCAATTTCACTGATTTCTGCCCGTAGTCTTTGTTATTTCTCTTCTTATGATTATTTTGGATTTAATTTGTTCTTCATCTAATTGCCTAAGGTGGAAGCTTAGATGACTGATTATAGATTTTTCTTTTTTTCTTATATATGCATGAAATGCTATAAATTTCCCTGTAAGCACTGCTTTTACTGCATCCCACATATTTTGGTAAATATTATTAATTTCATTTTCCTCAAAATATCTTAAAATTTCTCTTGATGTCTCCTTTGACTCATGTTGTTTAGAAGTAAGTTGTTTAATATCCAAGTATTTTGGAATTTTCCAGCTGTATTTCTGATAATTGATTTCTAGTTTAATTCCAATGTGGTCTGAGAGTAGATGGTGTATGATTCCATTTGTTTTTTTTTTAAGATTTGTTAAGGTGTGTTTTATGTTCCAGAATGTGGTCTGTCTTGGTGAATGTTCCATGTGAACTTAAGAAGAAAGTGTATCTTGTAGTTCTTAGAAATAGTTAAGAGGGGCGCCTGGGTGGCTCAGTCGGTTGGGCGACCGACTTCAGCTCAGGTCATGATCTCGCGGTCCGTGAGTTCGAGCCCCGCGTCGGGCTCTGGGCTGACAGCTCAGAGCCTGGAGCCTGTTTCCGATTCTGTGTCTCCCTCTCTCTCTGCCCCTCCCCCGTTCATGCTCTGTCTCTCTCTGTCCCAAAAATAAATAAACGTTAAAAAAAAAATTTAAAAAAAAAATAAAAAAAAAGAAATAGTCAAGAGATGGGGCGCCTGGGTGGCTTAGTCAGTTGAGCGGCCAACTTCGGCTCAGGTCATGATCTCACGATCCGTGAGTTCGAGCCCCGTGTCGGGCTCTGTGCTGACAGCTCAGAGCCTGGAACCTATTTCAGATTCTGTGTCTCCCTCTCTCTGACCCTCCCCCGTTCATGCTCTGTCTCTCTCTGTCTCAAAAATAAATAAACGTTAAAAAAATTTTTTTTTAAATAAAAAAAAAAAAAAGAAATAGTCAAGAGATATCAATTATATCCAGTTCTTTTGATGATGCTGTTGAGTTCAACTGTGTTTTTACTGATTTCTCCCTGCTGGATCTGTGCATTTCGAATAGAGGGGTGTTGAATTCTCCTTACTCTGGTAGTGGATTCATCTATTTTTCCTTGCCGTTCTATCAGTTTTGCCTCATTTTTTTTTTTTTGACATTCTCTTGTTAGGCACGTACACATTAAGGATTGTTAATGTCTTGTTGGAGTATTGATCCCTTTATCATTACATGAATGCCCCTCTTAAACCTGATAACTTCCCTTGCTCTGAAGTCTGCTCTGTCTGAAATTAATATTCTTTTTCCTGTTTTATTTTGTTTAATGTTAGAATGCCCTATCATTTGCTATCCTTTTACCTTTAATTTATTTATGTCTTCAAAAGAGGGTTCTTGTAGACATTGGATAATTGGATCTCGTTTTTTTGATCCACTCTGACAGTCTTTGCTTTTAATTGGTACATGTAGATCCGTGGTGTTTAAAGTGATTATTAATATGGTTGGATTAATATATACCATGTTTGTTCCTGTCTTCTATTTGTTACTCCTGTTCTGTATTTCTATTTTTCCTCCACTGTTTTTCTTCATTTTACAGTTTTTGTTTTAAATTTTATTTTAGAGAGAGAGTGTGTGTGAGTGGGGGAGACAGGCAGAGGGAGACAGAGAGAGAATCCGACGTGGGGCTCAGTCTCACGACTGTGAGATCATGACCTGAGCCGAAATCAAGAGTCAGACGCTCATCTGACTGAAACACCCAGGAGCCCCATGCGTTTTGCAGTTTTAAATGAGCATTTTATGATTGAATTTTCTTTCCTTATGTGATACATCAGTTATAATTCTTTTTTTAGTAGTTACCCTATAGATTGTAGTATACATTTACAACTAATCCAAATTTACTTTCGAATAACGCTTGACTTCTTCACTATAACCAAAAAATTCTGATTACTCCCTGCATCCCTTTTATCACTGCTATCATTCATTTCACTAATGCATAAACACATACACACACACACACACACACACACACACACACAAGCATACACAATTGAGCGCATTGTTGCTGTTACCATTTTGATAAACCATCATCTTTTAGACCTGTTAACAATGAGAAAAACTAATGTTTTTATTTTACTTGCCTTTATGCATTCTCTGATGCACTTCCTTTCTTTATATAGATCCAGTATTCTGACCTATATCATTTTCATACTCTGAAGAACTAGGTCTGCCAGCAAAAAAAATTCCCTCAGGTTTTGTTTGCCCGAGGAAGTCTTTATTTCTCGTTCACTTTTAAAGGATAATTTCCTAGGGTACAGAATTCCAGGCGGGTGTTTTCATTCTCTCGGCACTCGACGTCTGTCCCTGCACTGTCTTCGTGCTTGCATGTTTTCTAAGGGTAAGTCAGATGTAGTTCTTATCTTTGCTCCTCTGTAGGTAAGGTGTTTTATTCCCTCTGGCTTCTTTCGAGACTTTTTCTTTATCTTTGATTTTTTTTTTTTTTTTGCAATTTGAATACGATATGCCTGTGTGTAGTCTTCTTTTGGCAGTTGTCTTTCTGGGTGTGCTTTGAGCCTCCCGGAACCATGGTTTTGTGTCTGACATTACTTTGGGGGAGATTCTCAGTCGTTATTGCTTGAAATACTTCTTCTATTGCTTTCTCTCTGCTCCTTCCGGTATTCCCACTATGCTCACGCCACACCTTTTGTAGTTGTCCCACAGTCCTTGGATGCTCTGGTTTTTATTTTTTCAGTCTTTTTTCTTTTTGCTTTTTTATTTGGGACGCTTCTACTGACCTCTCCTCTAGCTCAGAAACTCCACTCTTCTCCCTTTTGTGCTGCCTTTCCAATTCTGCCAAAGGGGCGGAAAGCTCCTACACATGCTGTCCCTACCTCCTTCTACCTTTGCTCCTGGCTGCTCTTATTATCTTCATGGTGTCAGCTTAATATCACTTCCTTAAGAGGTCCGCAGGGATTACTCTACCTAAATTAGGCCTCCTTTTCTATTTCGATACCTTTTCATTGCACTGATGCTGTTCCATAAGGACACATTTCTTTGTGTGATCATTCGATCCTGACATTCTTCCACACCAGAATGTAAGTCCTCTGAGGACAGGAATCACACGTATCGTGCTTTCCGCCACGCCCCGCAATGCCTACGCTGTCTGGCCTCTGCCTACCCTGCTGCATGAATGAGTCTTATCCACGTGCAAATTCAGAGGTTATTCATGTATCTCGGTCTCTCTCCTTTATTTCTCTCTCAATTTTCAATCCTGCATTTCTAGCTCAGTTTGAAGTCCATTGTTGGAGATTCCACAGATTGCTTCAATTCAGATGCCCCCTCCTCTGCTCCACATGAACTAGTATTGTTCTTCCCAGATCTACTAGTTATCCTAACTGCTATGCCTACTCGTTTCTGTTTCTGGCTCCACAATTCTCAACCTTGCCTTCCCGAATTCATATTTGAGTTAATGTATTTGCTCACATGTGCTCTCTATCCTGCTACTTCTATTAGCTATCTCACGTTTTACTGTTTTTTCCCCCTTCCCCCTTTATACCCCTCCAGTTCATTTTTGGGCTCTTTCTCTAAATGCCAAGAGAAGCTAATCCCTCATCAGCAGAATTATGCTTTTTCATTCTCCAAGTTTTTGACAATGAGTATGTGTTGCTTTCATAATTAAAAAGAATTGTTATTAAAAGTAATTTAGGGGGCGCCTGGGTGGCGCAGTCGGTTAAGCGTCCGACTTCAGCCAGGTCACGATCTCGCGGTCCGTGAGTTCGAGCCCCGCGTCGGGCTCTGGGCTGATGGCTCGGAGCCTGGAGCCTGTTTCCGATTCTGTGTCTCCCTCTCTCTCTGCCCCTTCCCCGTTCATGCTCTGTCTCTCTCTGTCCCAAAAATAAAATAAACGTTGAAAAAAAAAAGTAATTTAGCTTGAGCTGAAGAATACTCTGGACAAGGTAACGTTTTGACATTGAGGTCTTGAAAAGTTGAACAGTACTTATGTAAACCGAGGTGAGAAAGGGAATCACAAGCAGAGTGAATAGCACTGGAGAGATATAATAATAGTAGGTACATTTAAGGACCAGCGACTCATTCTGTAGAGTTGAGGTGGAAAATACCTGTGCAACAATGCTAAAAGTTGAGGTTATGGGCATCGGTGGAAACCAGTCATGAACATTCTGAAAGTTACAATAGGAGTCAATGAAGAATCTTAAAAGGAGTAGCTCAGTTGGGATTGTCTTTAGAAAGGTCACTCAAGTGGCCACATGGCAGATTATTTGGAGAGGGCACGGTCTGGCCAAACAACAGAAGGTCAAGTGTGGGATAACCGGAGCTTAGGGTAATCCAGAGGGAGGCTGAATGGAGAAGATAACAGCGAATTGTAAAGACTAACGAAGGAATCTTTTCAGACTGGGTGTGTTACTGGATGTGGGGAATGAGAGGGAAGCTTAGCAAGATGTCTGGATTTCTGACAGGATGATGAAGTAGATGATGAGGCCATTCCTCAAGACAGAAAATATTGGGTGATATATGAATTTAGAGCTTAGGAGAGAATTCCAAATGAGAAACATAGATCTGGGAGTCTGTGGGTCACAGGGTTAAAGCTCATGTATGTCCTTGGAGTCTGACTAAG
Organism: Prionailurus bengalensis; assembly: GCF_016509475.1. NCBI lineage: Eukaryota > Metazoa > Chordata > Mammalia > Carnivora > Felidae > Prionailurus > Prionailurus bengalensis. The sequence goes on along the minus strand of NC_057355.1, from coordinate 3,462,406 downwards.
AGAAGCAGGTTTCCAATGACGGAGTCCTGGCCGCCTCATTTTAGGAGGAAGCCTTGGAAGGGGTACACTTGATGGGGCAGAATTTCTTTGTAAGTTTTGGGTGGTTGAGTGTTTAAGAAGAAAAGTTAGCAGCGTCCAATACCTCAGAGATATCAAGAGAGATAAGGACAGAGAGATGCTTGCTTCATTTGGACCAGACAGATACATACTGGTGATCTCAGCTTGGGGGAAGGGGGGTCTCAGTGACACGGCTGGAGTCGACGCTGGTGGCAGAATGTGCTCATTTACTGTGGCCGCTTACCATAGCTGAGCTTTGGTCTTTTCAGTATGAAAGAGGAGGTATTATTCTCGATGTAGGTCCTATTTTAAACTCGTTCCTTCACAAACGCATTCCAGGAGCCCAGCCCAGAAACAGTCAGGCAGGAGGCCTGCAGTCAGCACAGGCTGCCTCTCCCTGCCTCCCCCCTCGGGCTCACTGACCAAGGCCCCCTCTTCATATTCGTTGTCTCAGATGCATAGTTTGCTCCAGTGATTTCCCAGGCTTGTAGGGGCTTGCAGGAGAAATGTGATTTTCTACACCCAATTAGTTCATCTTCAAAGCGCGCTTCCCATCACGTTTTTGTGATGCTGATGGGGAAGCGGATGCCTCAGGATACCCTGGTTGCCGAAAGCTGAGTGCTCTTTGGGCAAGCCTATTTGGAAGAAAAGGATTTGTATGCAGTCTCTTCAGAAGTGACTGAGACACTCTCAGGAGAATCCAGATCTTTCCCTCAACAGGATAAAGTTGACCTGCATTCCCTTTCTTGGACGATGTGGCCGTGGCCTTCAGTGATAGCTAGGACCAGAGAGAAGAAACTGTGTGTGTGATTCGTGCCGCTTGCCTGAGGATAAGCAGACTGAGCCCTGATGTTTCCTTGGCACGGACTACAAATAACCTGTGCGAGTGTGTTTACAGCGGGCTCATTTAAATGAGCACATCACTGTGCTCCTGGGAGCAACCTGTTGGGAATCTGAGCCCCACAGACAGCGGGAGACAACTACGCTCCCTGAGTGAAATTACCTTCCGTTTTGCAGGTCTGAATTTTATGGGAAACGGGACCTGGTTCCAACCAGTCTGACTTACCGTTCATGTTTATTGAATTCCCTGACAGCTGGGTGGATGAAGAAACCACTTGTAGTTACAGTGAAACTAATAGCCACGAACATTCACTGGGTTCTTGATAGGCATCGTCTAAAGCGCTTGGCTGTGTCAGCTCGTCACACGTATGAGGCGGGTAGTCATTGGCCCCACTTGGTTCGCGAGGAAACTGGGTGTAACGGGGCTAAGGAACTTCCCCCAGGTTGCATAGCTAGAAATGGGGATAGCTAGACTTGGACCCATGCACCGAATTCCAGAATCTGTTTCCTTAACCGTCGCACTCTACTGGTGGTATTTGTACTTTTTGTATTGCCCAAAGTATAGCTGAAGTTTGTAACGGGAAATAAGAGGTGGTCTGGTAAAGGATGGCCGGCACAACAGGGGCTTATGTGCAGACAGCAGTCACGTGTAGACAGACTCAAGTATCTCCACACCTGTCCCAGACAGAAAGTAATCGGGTGGAGTCATGCTGAGCCCGAGGGCTGTTGAGACCTGGAGAATTGCTCCTTGTGAAGGGGGCAGCTACGTCTAAACACACCAGAGTCTGTTTGTCAAAGGGAGCCAGAAATCTGGATTAAAAAAATTTTTTTTGAATGTTTTTATTTATTTTTGAGAGAGAACAAGACAGGGACAGAGAGAGAGGGAGACACAGAATCCGAAGCAGGCTCCAGGTTCGGAGCTGTCAGCACAGAGCCCTACGTGGGCCTCGAACTCACGAACCGTGAGATCGTCAGACGCTTAACCAACTGAACCACCCACACACCCCTAGAAGTCTGGATTTTAGTGTGAAATGTCCAATTTGAAATAACACCTTGCTGTTAATGACCTTCCTGTGTCCATTAATGGTTAAATTGTGAAGACCTTCCTCTTTACAACACTGGCTAGGCTTTCCTGCAGTAACTAGCCGCCGAAGCTGAGTGTCTTACAACAATGGAAGATGACTTCTTGTTAACGCGCCCTGTCCGACACAGGGTCCACGGGGGTCTCTGCTCTTGGAACGTCCCAGTGATCAGACTGAGGGGGGCTCTATTAGAACACAGGTGTTACATAATAACTATAGTAGTAAGAAGGGGAGCATGTGACTCATTCACTGACCCTTAAAGCTTCTCACAGAAGTGACACCAGCACTTAGACTCCTATTTGATTGGCCCAAGACAGTCAAGACCACACTCACCTTCTAAGGGGGTGGGAAGTACCGTCTTCCATGGGCTGAAGGAGAAGTCCCATAGTTTAGAATATCTCTAATGACTACCGTAGCTCCATGCACTCAGGTTTTCTAGGCAGGAATCTAGAAGTTTTTCTAAGGTAGAATCCAGTTGTCGGGGATCTCAAACAGAAGTTGACTCAAAAAATTGGCCGTTGAAAGAGTAAATTAGACTCACCTAAAACGATTCAGATGTGGCTTCATATGGAGGAATGCCGCTTAATTCCAATACTATCTTCTTTTAGTTGGTTAGGAAGTCGTGTGCAGAAACTGTGACATAATCCTTAGCTGAAGTGATGATTTATGCAGGAGAATTTCTCCCCGGAAGCGCTGCTCATATACTTTAAATATTTGTTTAAATCAGATATCTTGTGTAATTTGTCTCATTAACTGCACTGTAGGATATGAATCTTGTTAAATTATTCCCCGTGGTGCCTGGCTCTACAAAAGTTGGTTATTTAATAGATGTTAATTTATTGATATGTTTTCTCAGTTAGTGGTTTATTAAACCATTACGATTAGAGGTCTTGACCTCAGGAGATGTCACCGAGGTTGAAAACACCCCAGGCAGTTTTTCAAAAGTTGCTTATTATTGGTTCGGATGAGATCTGAGAGCCCAAATTTAGTAGTCCCTTACTTTCTTCTTTTTTTTCTTAAAATAATTTTGTTTTTAAAATTTTTGAGAGAGTGAGCAGAGGAGGGGCAGAGAGAGAGCGAGATCCAGAATCCAAAGCAGGCTCCAGGCTCTGAGCTGTCAGCACAGAGGCCTACGCGGGGCTCGAACTCACAAACCACGAGATCATGACCTGAACCGAAGTCGGACGCTTAACGGACTGAGCCACCCAGGCGCCCCAGTAGTCCCTTACTTTCAGGGGCAGTTCTGACTTATACCCCATGAATCATAAGGCAACCAGACTTTCTTTTCAGGTATTTTTTTTTTTTCTGTGATGTTTTCACATGCTTTTTTTTTTTTTGGCTGTAAGTTTTGGATGAACTGTCACTTGAAAGAAAATTCTAAAACGAATGTAAGTGCTCAGGGAGGTACTTGCTCGCCTAAGATCTTACAGGGCGCTAAGCGCTCTTCAAAACAAGCACATCCTAGCTCCTAAACCCACACCCTTTCTGGATGACCAGATAGAGAGTGGTGGTCATTCTCATGAAATGCAGGGTGCTCAGGGACATGAATTGTGAGGACAGAGCTTGGCTCGGAAACAGTGTTTCTATAACTTCATGGTACAGTTATTCCCCTTGGAGAACGTTGCACGAACACAAGTTACTCATTGATTGAATCCCGACCACGCAAGTGCGTTTCCAAGGTCAATCACCCTTAATTCGTTCCACATGTACTTGTAAATATTCATATAATTGCCTGTGTGACTCAGTTCATTGTGGTCCGTCCGTCGGTGTAAAGATGGGGAAGGTGTGGCATGGTGTGAAGATTCTGGGATCGGTCGACCTGGTTTTCAGGCTCTTCCTGATGATGCTATTTACCAGCTGTGTGATACTGAAAGGCCAGTTGACCTCAGTAACATTCAGATGCCTTATTTGGAAAACAGGGGTAGAAGACATCACCCGAGTCATCAGGTTGCTGTCAAGATTTAATGAAATAATACGCGTACGGTGCTTGGCATGATGCCGGACATGTGGCAGGCATTCGATAAAAATCAAATATTACCATCATTCTTTCATTATTAGCCTGAGAAAATCATCTAATCAGGATGAGAGGATCTCAAAAGTCTTTGGAGTTAGCTACTCCTCGGATAATTTAATCCCCGCACCAGTTTTCCCATCCTGCCTAGCTCCCGGTTGAATACCTGTTCTTGGAGAACCCTGGCTTCTCAAACTTTCCGATATTGAACTAAACTTAGGCTTAAACCTGTAGCTTCCACCGTTTGGAAACACAAAGAACAGATGTAAACCCTTGCCTCGTGACAGCCCTTTGTGAATTTAAAAATATCTTTAATCATGGGCTTTTCCTTAAACTTCCTTGGAACTTTTCCTACCTCTCCCTGAAATTTTATTTGATCTTTCTCCTTCCCTTCAGCACCGAAACTTTGGAAGGAATCATCCATAGATGTGGTTTCAACTCCCTCCAGTTTTATTTTGTCTTCAACACCTTGGATACAGTGTCTGATTCAGCAGCTCCCCATGCTGGTTGGGGGGGGGGGGCGACATGCCCAGGAGTCAAAACGAAATGAAAGCCAGAGAAATGATAGAAGGGACCCTTTTTTATTGAGCCTTTTGAAATGTTCTAATCCCTGTACTGAGAGTTTGTACATACATTTTCTCATTGTATCCTTACCAGACCCTATGTGAAGTACGTATTATTATCTGTATATTACTACTCATTTATTTTTTTATTTTTATTTTTTTATTCTTGAGAGAGAGAGAGGGAGGGGCAGAGAGAGAGAGAGAGAGAGGGAGAGAGAGCAATTCCCAAGCAGGCTCCACACTCAGCACAGAGCCTGATGTGGGGCTTGATCCCATGACCCTGGGGATCATGACCTGAGCCGAAATCAAAAGTCAGACGTTCAAATGACTGAGCCACCCAGACGTCCCTCTTATCTCTATATTACTCTTGAGGAAAATGGGTCTCTTTGAATTGTTGGTCATCCCGCATCTTGAAAGCATTGGTGGGGCTGGGCAGGGAGCTGTCTGCCTCCAGAGCCCCTGCATAAACACCAGGTACAGAAATACAAATCAAGTTGAGTGAGTGTAAGGAGGGTAGAGATAAAATCTCTCACTAGGTAATATCAGCGGGCACATACTATGTAGAAGATGTATTTGTAAATTAAAAAGAGACGTGGCGTAGCCCTTCGCCTCATATACAGAAGCTCACAATCGGGTAAAGCCCCACACATGCACACACACACAAATTGCCCACAAAAATAATAAGTCACAATTATGAGTAAGGACTAAAAGGTAGCAGTATAGGCATATGCGGTGAGACATCTCTCCCATTCATTCCTTTCTTGCATTTAAAAATGGTTTATAGGGGCGCCTGGGTGGCTCAGTCGGTTAAGCCTCTGACTTCGGCTCAGGTCACGATCTCAAGGTTTGTTGAGTTCAAGCCCAGTGTCGGGCTCTGTGCTGACAGCTCACAGCCTGGGGCCCGCTTCAGGTTCTGTCTCCCCTGCTCTCTCTGCCTCTCCCATGCTCACACTCTGTCTCTGTCTCTCAAAAATAAAGAAACATTAAAATAAATAAATAAAAATGGTTTATAAAGATACGTACGTGGGTATAACGGCAGAGGAAGGACCCAAGGTGTGGGTATAAGTAACGATAAACAGAAGGAGATGTAAAGATATACAATAGAGCGATGGGTATGTATTGATGTTGAGATAGTGTGGAAATGGAGATAAGAACAAAGAAAAAAGTGTTCAAAGCAAAACGGTGGCCCAGAAGGATATAGCGGACTTCAGGATGGCAGTCGTTTTGGGGAGAAAAGGAGAGAAAAGGACCAGAGTAGGGTCAGAGGAGAGAGGGGAGGGGTGGGGAGCCGGGTACCCAGCGGAAACAGTATCTCTAGCGTTCCGTTCAGTTTATATACATACAAGTCTATGACTCAAATTAAAAATATACATTAAAAAAATGAGTAACAATGTGCAGGGAGGGGCCGCGTCGGTTCCCCCCTTTCCATTAGATGGGGGCGCGTAAGAGCCCCCCCCCCCCCGCCCCCCAAGCGATATCCTGCAAGGCTTTACGGCTTGCATAGTTTGCAAACTCTGTCCTCGTGGAAGAGAGCCCCCTCCTGAATCCAGGAAGGCTCCCACCGGGAGGATGCTTCTGGAAGCGTCTAGAGCTGCAGCCCCGCGTTCTCACGCTCCCGTCGCCCGCTTCTGTCCGCAGGCGGTGGGCTGCGACCGGCACCTGGGGAGCGGCGCCCGCGAGGACAGCTGCGGCGTGTGCGCCGGCAATGGCTCCACCTGCAGGCTCGTGCGGGGACAGTCCAAGGCGCACGTTTCTCCGGAGAAAAGTAGGTCTGACCCCCCCGACCCGCGCCGCTGCACCGCCCCTTGCTGGACACCTTTTCCTATGGCGGAGAGCGCTTCCGACCCGTGCTCCGCAAGTCCCATTTCTTCCGGAAGGTGTCTGTCACATTCTCGGTTCGGTGAACTTCTCTGAGACCCCCGGTTGCTTTGAATCTTTACCGAGACAGTTTTTTTTTTTTCAAGATTTGCCATTGTTTTAAGGTAAAGCATGAAGTAGTAATTTTTTTATTTGCCTCCCATGCTTGCTAACAAGGTAGAGAACACCGCCTTGTATTTCTTACCCCATCTTTCCAGACCTTCTCCTCTTTCAATGAACCACAAAAGTCACCTCTGCGTTTTTCCGGTTGGATGTTGGTCTCTTCCGCCAGGGTTTGTTACGTCACGAGTATGAACCGCTTGCCTGTTAACTTTCAATTTTTTGGTGATACCTATTTTATTTTATTTTTATATTAAATATAATTTATTGTCGCATTGGTTTCCGTACAACACCCAGTGCTCGTCCCAGCAGGTGCCCTCCTCCGTGCCCATCACGCACTTCCGTGACACCTATTTTAAATATTGGCTTCGGTTTGTCGTTTGGCTTTCAATATTGTTTGTGTTTTCCATAGTTTCTAAGTTTTACGTCCTCAGAAATTTTCATCTTTTTTTTTTTTTAATCTCAGTGATGTCTGCCTTTTGTAATCCCACGATTTGGGGGTCAGTAAGCATTTTGGGTAAAGGGCCAGGTAGGGTTTTAGGGCTCGGCAGGGCGTATATGTTCTGTCTCAACTACTTAGCACTGCTGTTGCAGCACCCCCCCCCCCCGCACCCCCAGACAAGGCCGAAGCACAGAGCATGGCTGTGTTCCAATAAAGCTTTATGTGCAGGGGTAGCAGTTCAAGCTAGACTTGCTGTAGAAGTCAGCCATGGAAACTGGGCGTAGCGGGAAGTACCCCAAGACCCAAAGACGACCATGGCAGCAAGCGACAGTGATGGGAAAGGGCCCGAGGCCGAGTGGCCTGCCACCTGTTACTGACTGCAGGAGGTGGGGAAGCCGGCGCCTTGAAGGAGGTGCGGCTGGTGACCCACGGGCCAGTCTGTCACATCCCTGCCCCCTTAGCACGCATCCCGGCGGGGAAGAGGTTCCGCCAGACAAGCTGGTGCCGAAGCAAGTGAAAGCTTTGAGGGCGGAGGCCACTCTTCTGATGCCAGAGAGACGCTAAAGCCGGACTGCTCGGCCGGTGTGCATCCAGGGACCTCAGCCCTGAACGTACTAGCAAGGACCCTTCCCAGAATACCACGCGCAAGAATCGCGGGTCGCCCTGGACAGCCCCCATCGTGGGTGCCGTTATCCTAGGTTTCCCGCATCTTATGGAGGGGACCTTGTTGAAGTCTGGAGGGGTAACCTGCCCGCCCCCCTCAGCGGTGACTGTTTCGGAGGCCGCAGTGATGTCCTCCTCTCAGATCCTGCTGGGTGTGTTCTTCCTGCTTTGGCACCCATATGGTGGGACAGCCATCCAGCCCAGGCCTGGGGCCACGCCCTCCACCTCCCAGAGCCTTCCTCCCAGAGCACCTGCTCACTGTTTTGTGTCCTCCCCAGCGTTTCCTAGCTTCTAGTTTCCATGAGCACCTTTATGTTGCAAAACCATCTTTTTTTAAATTTGAGAGAGAGAGAGAGCACGCACACACAAGTGGTGGAGGGGCGGAGAGAGAGGGAGAGAGAAAATCCCAAGCAGGCTCCGTGCTGTCAGCACAGAGCCCAACACGGAGCTGGATCTCATGAACCCTGAGATCACGTCCTGAACTGAAATCAAGAGTCAGATGCTCAAGCGACTGAACCACGCAGGTGCCCCTCAAAATCTTCTCTTATAATTACAGTCCTTATGTCCTAGTGACATTATCCTTTGGTAAAAAGGCTTGCTTTTCAATACTTTGAATGCACATTAGACATTCATAACAAAGCAGCACACTTTGGTTTTAAAGCTTTTCTTTTTCCATTTTTAAGTAAATCTGTATCTATATAACAGATAATATAGATAATAGATATAGATATTTATTTCTGATCAAAAAAACTAGACTTGTTATACATTCAGGAGATTAAGTATCATCTGTCTGGTATTTAAGCAATGTCTAAACATCTAAAAGAAATATATAAGCATATATCCAAATATATAGAAAAAAATGAAAATGAAATCAAAATGGCTTATAAAAAATTAGTTAAACTCAAAACAGGGTAGTAATGGAGGGGAAAAATACAAGGCATGCAGAAATTTTATTTATTTTTATTTTTACTTTAAGTTTATTTATTTATTTTGAGAGAGAGAAAGAGAGAGAGAGAATCCCAAGCGGGCTCTCTACTGGCAGCACGGAGCCTGACGTGGGGCTCGAACTCGTGAACCATGAGATCATGACCTGAGCCAAAATCAAGAGTTGGACACTTAACCAACTGAGCCACCCAGGTGCCCCCAAGGCATACAGAAATTTAAAAAAAAAAAAGAAAAGAGGAAACAGACCTTATTTACAAAAATAGGCAGCAGGCTGAATTTGACCCCCAGATTGTAATTTGTAAACCACTGCCTTAAAAGGAAAAAATCTATTCCTGTGTATTTTCTGCCAGCACCCCATGGTTCTGTTTTCCTCACGTAAAACCTTCTGTTCATTTGAATTCATTTTGATGTAACTTATGATATAGGGATTTTACTTGTTCTCCCCAGGTGGGAGAACACCATGGGAGGGTGTAGGGTGGGGAAGGTTTTCCAGGTGGAGGAAACCCAAAGTTGGTGCCATGATGCTCACGAAAAGCCGAGGCGTTCTTGAGAAACTGTTAACATGTTGCTCAGGCCTGAGTCCTGTTCCGCACTGGACGGGATGAAGGAGGAGACAGATGGCATTCAGGAGGCAATCGTAAGGGCCTCCCTTGTCGTGCCCCACACGTCACTTAGGTGGAAGTTAGGCAGGGGAGTGACGTGGTTAGATTTGTGTTTTAATAAAATAATCTCAGCAGCATGTCGAGGCTGGACTACCTGTGAGGGGAGCCCGGAGGCAAGGAGTCCGTCTGGGAAGCTTTTTGTAAATGCTTCAAAACTACTTTTTGTAAACAGAGGGTGTTTGAGATAATGAGGCCTTAGTCCAAGGAAGTGTGATGGGAGACAGACCAGAGAGATCTTTAGGACATAGAATTTGCAGAGTCCGATAATCCTCGGAATGAAGACCACAAGAGAGAAGAAGAAGCGAGGCTGATTCCAGCTCCCAGCCTGAGCAGAAGGGTGGATATGCTCGCTGTTCACTTGGGTGAGGGATTCACGCAGAGGAGTCCCGTACCGACAGTAAAGCTCACCTCCTCGGATTTTCCTTCTCTTGGGAGATTTGGCCCCATGAGTAATAAATATGTCAGAATCTTTCTGGTACCTTCAAAGAGATGTTGATTGTATTTTGTTTGGGGTTAAAGGATTGATCTGAAATACTCCAGTCCAGGGGCATCTGGGTGGCTCAGTCGGTTGGGTGTCCAACTTTGGCTCAGGTCATGATCTCGTAGTTCACGGGTTCAAGCCCCACATTGAGCTCTGTACTGACAGCTCAGAGCCTGGAGCCTGCTTTGGATTCTGTGTCTCCCTTTCTCCCTGCCTGCCTCTCCCACCCCTGCCCTGCACTCATCTTCTGTGTCTCAAAAATGAATAAACGTTAAAAAAAAAAACTAAAAAATGAAATACGCCAGTCCATTGTTGTCTGGTAGCAAAATCCCCTTATTGGTGATAAATAAATTAGGTAAGTCCACCCAAAGAGAGTGTATAGAATATATCCCGAGGCTAAGAATTGCATCCTGGGGAGCACCTGAGGTCAAGGCGTTTAGCCAGCAAAGAACTTTAAAGGAACCTGAATGAGAGAAGATAGAAAGAATAGGTAAATGCAGGACTTGGCAAAAGCAGTATCATGGACGCCAAAGGACTGAGTATTTCCAAAAAGGAGGTGACGGTCAACCATGTTAACCGCTGCTGTGATACCAACTGGAATAGGAGTCCAACATGTGCTCTTTGGCAATTCAAAGACCACCCGTGACCTTAGCAAGAGTGGTCTCAATGAATTTCAACAGAAGCCAAAGCCTGACTGCAGTGGGTTGAGGAGTGAACAGAAGTGACCAGAGATTATATAGACAGAGGATTTACCCGGGACAAAAGGAGGGTGCACACCCGTGCCATGTCAGGAGCTGGATAACTATACAGGCAGGGAACATGGACAGGAATTAGCAGTATTCTAGAATATTGGATTTTTTTTTTTTTTTTTGGTACTGTTCATTAAGAGGTGAGAGCTCTGGAAGAGCGAGGGCTCTCAGAGACTTGAGAGTGTTCCCATCAAAGAAAGGAGGGGAAGGAACTTACCAAAGACAGTAAAAAGCTAGAGTGATCTCTGTGAGGGCTCCCTGAGATGGGGGACCATGAATTCGTAGAGGTTCCCACCGGTGGACGTCATGAAGGAGCTGGCTTTGAGCGCTGGTGCACCAGTGAGGAAGGCTTTATCCTACATCCCATGGAAAACCCAACTTACAAATACAGGATGGTCTGCAGTAGACAGCCAAGGTTGGAGAAGCCGTTCTAATGTGTCTTCAAGGAACCAGACTCGTCTCTGTCTCCTTCATTGTCATCATCTGCATCATCATCCTTAGAGTGTGGCTTTCGTCTCTGTCAGTGCAAAGTCACTGTTCGACATTCACACCCATCCACACCCAGACAATAAAGGAGGTAGTGCAAAAACCATTCCTCGAATGCAGTACCCTTTGTTCAGGAAGGGAAGTCCTCCCCGGGGAGGGCTGCCTCATCACCCAGAACTGTGGCCTGCACGCACACTGGCTTCTACAGAGCTGGGAAACCACAGATACAGCTTTCCACCCATTCCGTTATTACTGACATTGATACAGTGCTTTCGAATGCCCGGAATTGTCCTCAAGCATGGCGTCCCACTTAGTTCCACTACCCCCCTTACGTGATAGTTTTGATATCGTCAAACCCACCTCACCGATGAAGAGACTAAGGACCAGAGATGTTAAGGACCATCTCTCATAACTAACTACGAAAGACACTGCGGGGAAGTGGCTAAGAAGTTGGGTTCTGGGGGCCAGACAGCCTGGGTTTAAATCCTGGGTTCGTTGCTTACTACTGTGTATTTTGGTTTTCTCATTTTAAACTGGAAACAGCAATAATACTGCCTTTGTAGAGGTGCTGTCAGGATTAAGTGAATCAATCGTGCTGAGCATTGCAAATAGTGTCTGGCACCTAGAGAGTGCCCAGTGAATGCTGGCAGTGTTTTTATTAGAAACGTGACTCATTTGGGTACCAAAAGATGTCACACCTCTCACGTACATTAAATGTAAATGTGAATATTTATAAACAGATGTCCCAATCAGCAGTCAGTCGGTCTGGGTGGTGTTGTTTTTTTTTTTTAATTTTTTTTTTTTTTTTTACATTTACTTATTTTTAAGAAACAGAGTGAGACAAAGCGTGAGCAGTGGAGGGGCAGAGAGGGAAGGAGACACAGAATCTGAAGCGGGCTCCAGGCTCTGGGCAAGCAGTCAGCACAGAGCCCGATGCAGGGCTCGAACTCACGAACTGTGAAATCATGACCTGAGCCAAAGTCGGACGCTCAACTGACTGAGCCACCCAGGCGCCCCACGGGTGTTGTTTTTAAGAAAGCTGCTGATGGGGATGGAGGGGGACCTTGTCAGAAGTGTCAAGGAAGACTGAATTGTAGGAGACAGTAGCGCTGGAGAGGAAAGATTCAGATCAGGGGGAGACCGTGAGGAGCCAGGCTGGACTGGGAGGAGTTAATCCAGGACGGCTTTTGGACTGGAAGTGGGCAAATAATAGCTCGGGTGTTGGGGGAGCACCTAGAGTTAAGCACTGGCTTTTTTTTTTTTTCAACGTTTATTTATTTTTGGGACAGAGAGAGACAGAGCATGAGCGGGGGAGGGGCAGAGAGAGAGGGAGACACAGAATCGGAAACAGGCTCCAGGCTCCGAGCCATCAGCCCAGAGCCCGACGTGGGGCTCGAACTCCCGGACCGCGAGATCGTGACCTGGCTGAAGTCGGACGCTTAACCGACTGCGCCACCCAGACGCCCCAAGCACTGGCTTTGAAGAGCCTGGAAGTCTCAGCAGAAAGAGACGCCATCTTGTCAGGGTCCAAGAGTGATTAGAAATCGCGGTAATTCTAATTGAACCAGGGTAGACGCTGAGTGAAATTGGGTCAAGAAACCAGTCTTTTGGAGACATGAGCCGAGGAGGCTGTGAAATGCGAACGGATGGGATGGGGTACAGTTTCTCACTCTTGGTAAAGGTAGAACAGATTCTCTCTGTCTCTCTCTCTCTCACATTGATTTTGGTTTGTGGATTAGGGATCCCTATGAGACTGTATTGGAAATTGTGTAGTTTTTTCTCCAGGAAAATGCACTTGTAACCCCAACCCCCAAATTTGCCATTCTGGTTTGTTTTGGGGGGGGGGGGTGTCTCAGACCCCTGTGCCAGTTCAGGACATTCCGGGTCAAAAGCCCCTAAAAATCTAACCGTTTTGATTAGTTTCTACAAAGAAAGGGCAACCGGCACGTAGGGACAGATTGTCCAGCACGGCAGGTGAGGTGACGTGCTAAAGGCAGGGGCAGCCGGGATGTCACCCAGCTCTGTACGTTTGTGCCTGGGCTGCGGGGAAAGTGAGCAGATTCCTGCCTGCGTGAAAACATGCTGCTTCTCGTCCTTGACTTTCATTACAGCCCCTTCAAGTCTGTTACTGCTCTGAAACTGGCCAGCTGAAGCCGTTCTTGGCCGGGATTTTCCGTGGGCCATATGGAAGCACTTCCCTATAATCATGCTTTGTGTGAAAGAAATGTGGGGAGTGAAGCCATGTCTCTCCCCAAGTGTGCATCTCCGGGCCTGCGGAGTCCACGAAGTTCCTCCGTCCTCCCCTTGCCAAGCAATCATTCCTGTCTTCCTTGGGAGCCCCACCGAGCGGTGGGGGGAACACGGCCGTGAGACGCCATTGGCACAGCCTCACTCTGGACAGAGTGCTCAAGGTTGCTCGCACACTGTCGTTTCCACCAGGCAGCGAGGCAGATTCAAGGTTGAAGCGCCCAGGGCCAAGACTTTCGCTATGAGAAAAATCCGAAATCAGTCCAGGTCCAACACATACGTTTCCTGTTCCGCGGGGCAAGGGGAGACGCTCAACTAACGATGGCACAGAGAGCTTTGGAGGTTGGAACAGGGAGGCAGAGGCCACTCGGTGTCAAAAGAGAGGAAACTCCGTACACAGAGGAGCAAGCACGTCTATTTGGAGTCTTGGTTTGGACTCGGGGGGCTCCGTTGTGTTTCCAGATTCGTCCATGATTTGGGTCTTGTCCACATAAAGGCACACGTGGCCTAAAGGGGAGTAAATAAGCTTAGCTTGTCCCGTCTGGGCTCTTTGTACGTTTTTACCTGGTGCATCTAAGCCTCTTGACACAGGGATGTCCGAGGCCGACCTGGAACACCAGCATTTCGCTGAACTTTTGATGTCAGGCCAATAACCGCACCCTCTTGCCAAACATCCTGTGCTTGATCCTGTTAAGCACATCCTATCTCCTGATGGAAGTAGAATCCTGGACCTGGCTTCTTATTACGAGGACATTTTCCCTTCGACTGTCGCTTCCTAAAATAACCTAGAAACCGAACTCAGTCCGTAACAGGGAAGACCGCATCAGCTGTGACGTGGTAAACAGACCGTCTGCTCACATCTCTCTTTCTGCCTCCCCATTCGTCTTCCCAGGGCAAGATGCTGACCGATAGTGTTCCTGTACCAGAGCTGTGTGTGGCTGAAGGAATATTTCAATCTAGCCCCCGACCACTGTCATGGGATATTGCCCCCCATTTATTTATTTTGAGAGAGGCGGGGAGGGGCAGAGAAGGAGGGAGAACGAGAATCCCAAGCAGGCTCTTGCACGGTCAGTGGGGCTAGATCTCACGAACCATGAGACCGTGACCTGAGCTGAAATCAAGAGTCAGACGCTTAACCGACTGAGCCCCCCAGGCGCCCCCTCCCCATTTAATTCAACGAGAGACGGCATGGAGTGGTAAATGGATCCTGAGACTGAACACCTGGGGCCCGAACTTCCCGCTGCTCCTGGCTCTGTCACGCATGTGTTTGTGTGTGTTCTGTGTCCTCTGCATGAGGAGAAGCAAGGGCAAAATGATATGCAGCCTCCGTTGAGAAGTGCTGTCGATTCTGCTTTTCACGGAGCGCTCAGACCGACCGTGAATCCCCCAGCCTAAAACCTCCCCATGGATTGCCTTCCCACTTAGGCTAAAATGCATACCTTTCCATGACCTTCAGAGTCTTGCACGGCTGCCTCTGTGTCATGTCACGTGTGCCCTTTGGCCCCTCATGCACGAGGCTCCAGTCTTACTGTCTGGAAGATTCTAGAGTGCCGAGTGCCCTTCCTGTCACGGGCTTTTGCACTGGCCAGTCCCTGGGCCTAGCATACACTTCCCCTGGCTCTTAACATGGTTGCCTCTTTCTCCACCTTGAGCTCAAGGGTCAGCTCCTCAAGGAGCTTTCTCTGACCAATCTACCAGTCTGCCAAGCTCTTCTCTATTTACTTCCTGTTTGGCCTTTATGAAGCATGTCCTAGGAGCTCAATACATGTTGAGCTAACGAACACAGGCACTTTGCTAGAGACGATTCGGCTTTCCGTTATGGTTTCAGTGGGACTCAATAATTGTGCAACAGAACTGGCCTGGAAGCCAGAGACTGGGTAATAACCTCAGCTTGGTTGCTCACTCTCTGTGATCTTAGGCAGAACCACAGGGCCCTTGGCTTTTTCATCTGTATACTGAGAGCCTCAGCACAGATGATTTCCAAGACCTCTTCTAGCTCTGGGAGTCTATTAAGTATATCTGTAATTTATTTCTTGTTTTAAGAAAAAGCAGATCTTGGGTTGGAATGGAGATCATAGAAATAGACCCGGGATCTTATAGGAAGACATGTTCCAAAGCTTTAACGAAAAGGTTCAACAGAGGTGGCTTACGTTTATTCTTAAAGGGCCCAGGAAGTTTTCCATACGCAAGGGAAGTGAGTTGGTTTGAAGTCTCCTCGAATCTCCCGTGAACCACTGCTTGGGAACCTTTTACATGCTACCATCACGACCTGCGTGGGAGGGATTTTGTGTACGCGCTGAGCCCCTCACTGGCATGTGAGCTCATCGAGGGCCTTTCACACCTGGCCCAGTACCTGGCACCCGATGTGTTTGCTATAAGGGTGTATTGACTTGCCTGGAACAGGATTGCATAACCCACTTAGACCAGCTGCCCACGTGAATGGAAAGCGGAAGCAGCCTGTTGGTGGCCAAGCCCTGTCACACCTGGCGTCACCCAGGAGAACTGACATCCACTAACCATGGAGTGCTCTGGGATCATTAAGAATAATAATAATTATCGGGATGGTAATAATAACAGGGGCCTCCATAGGCTGTACACTTATTTGTGGGTGCTGTGCTGAGTACTTTTATGTATGATACAGTTTATACCTCACCATAACCCTACAGAGTAGGTACTATTTACAGCCTCCCCTTTGACAAACATGGACAGTGACCCAGGGGCTCAGTGAAATGCAATGCCTTGTTCAAAGTCTCACCCCAACAAGTCAGTGCCCCAGCGGGTCTGACTTCAGAGTTCATGTGCTCCCCAGCCTCCTGAGAGGTCTTCCCAGATGAGCAAGAAATGTGCACTGAGGTCTAGAGGGATGGGGTCGGAACACAAGTAGCACAAAAATGGAAGCAGAAGTGGAGCAAAGGCTGCCTCAGCCAACCTGCCCATCGTCCCCCCATCAGAGCCCGCCCCCCCATCAGAGCCCGCCCCCCCATCAGAGCCCGCCCCGTGGCTCGTACTGCTGCATGCACATCAGGACCCTCTGGGGAACTTGGTCCGTGTTCTAGCCCTCAGGCCCTACCCTAGAGTTTTGGGGGATAAATCTGGACAGTTCCATGTCGCCAGAGTCTCCAGGTAGTGACTCTCATCTGTGCCTCTGGTTAATGCCTCTGCTTTTCAGCCTCTGACGTCCCTGCAGTGCAGGAAAGATCATTTTCCCTCTACCCTTCCAGGTTCTTGGTTCACAGCCCCTAGTAAATAAGAAGACAGAGTAACAGGAGAAAAAGAAATTTAATTACGTGCGTACATATGGGAGCCCCACAGAGACAGGAGACTCAAAGAAGTGGCCAAAGCGGGAAGCTCTTCTACCTTTTAAACAAAGGAATAATAGATTCGTGGAGCATTGACAAGACAAGGGGATTGGGCTGTGGTAGTAAATGGTGAAGTAGTTACAAGGTTTACCCATGAAGCCTCCTCAGTCCTCAGTTCCCTGTCTCTGGAGAGAAAGCTGCTTCTAACCCCCTGGTCCAGGGAGGAGACCTTTCTCACAGGAGATTTATTTTGTGCATTCAAGAGGACAGAGGAGGGGCAGAGCGTCCCTCCTGCACCTGCTACTTCGCATGTACCTTTAAATCAAAGTAATCAGTATGCCGGGGCGCCTGGGTGGCTCAGTCAGTTGAGCGTCCGACTTCGGCTCAGGTCATGATCTCACAGCTCGTGAGTTCGAGCCCTGCGTCGGGCTCTGTGCTGACAGCTCGGAGCCTGGAGCCTGCTTCGGATTCGTGTCTCCCTCTCTCTCTACCCCTTCCCCGCTCACGCTCTGTCTCTCTCAAAGATAAGTCAACATTAAAAAAATTTTTTTAAATAATCAGTATGCCAAAGTGGCCTATTTGGGGTGACATATCCTGCATCCCGACATCCCACCAGAATCAGTAGGCAAATGACCATCTAACCCCCACCAGGCTCTTGATTTCTTAGATGCAGTATAAAGGGCAGAGGGGAAAGTTATGCCAGGTTGCTGGGCAGCATCTGGACAGAAGGTTGTTGCCTGCTGCTTATGCGTAACGTAGCCCCCGCCCCCGCCGCGGCATGCCGTTCAGAGTGAGTCCTGGAAGTGAGCACGGGAGGGGACACTCGCAGGCACCCTGCCTGTCACCACGCTCTTTTGAGGGAAAGCCATCTGAGGCCAGGAAAGAAGCGCAGCTCCAGATTGGGAGCTGATGGTTGTGCATAGACACAGGGGCTGACGGCCGAGGACGCTCAGGTGCAGGTGCAGGGATACTAGACTCCCGTGATGGAGCATGGAGTTAGCTCACGGCAGGACCAGGGATGTCATAGCAGGGCAGGTGTGGGTACGAGAGGCCGTTTATCAGCTTGCAGCTGGTTGTTCTTGCCAAATCAAGTCTCCAGCGTGTCCCTTCTCTACATTTATTTATTAATTTGTTTATTTAAGTTGATTTATTTTTGAGAAAGAGAGCATGAGCTGGGGAGGGGCAGGGAGAGAGGGAGACACAGAATCGGAAGCAGGCTCCAGGCTCCGAGCTGTCAGCACAGAGCCCGACGCGGGGCTCGAACTCACGGACCGTGAGATCATGACCTGAGCCGAAGTCGGATGCCCAACCGACTGAGCCACCCGGTCGCCCTTCCTCTCTACTTTTAAAAAGTGGTTGTTGATTTCTGAGTTTGACTTTCCCCTGTCTTTGCTCCTGGCATGTCTCATTTGTCCCACCTCGAGCTACAAAAGGCAGCCTGGATGGCGGTCCAGCTGCAGGACCGGTGTCTCCACACGCTGACTTTCCGGTCATCTGCCTCCTACAGCCCTCTACTGCACACACAGAGCGGCAGGTGAACTTGAATCAAACCCGACTCCCTGACTTTGGAAAGTTATCGTCCCCTGCTCTGCACAGCGTCACACGACTACCCCCTTCTAGTGTAAAAGACACCAAGCAGCGATCCGTACGTGAGAGCGTTCACAAGCACCATCGTTTCTCAGTTTACAGAATGCTTTCACGGCCACTGTCTCTTTCGAAAGAAAAATAGGTATTCTTTCCAATTTTTCCATAAGGTTGTTGTTATCATTTGCCTTAGCATTTATTGGGATGCCTTTCTTCCTTTTTAAAAACACTCCTTTGTTCCTTGGGAATGGAGACTGGGGGCAGGATGTGTGTGTCAGTTTTAGCCCAAAGAAATAGCTCTAGAGGGGCACCTGGGTGGCTCAGTTGGGTAAGTGTCTGGCTCTTGATTTTGGCTCAGGTCATGATCTCACAGTGCATGGGTTCGAGCCCCACGTCGGACTCCGCACTGACAGCGTAGAACCTGCTTGGGATTCTCTGTCTCCCCCTCTCTCTGCCCCACCCCTCAAAATAAATAAATAAACATTAAAAAAAAAAGAACAGAAGGAGACATAAATGTGCAAGGTCCAGAAAAGTAACAAGTAAAATACCTGACAAAACAGTTTTGTCCAGCAGAAAAGCCAACCCACCAAATTAAGAAAATAAAAAAAAACAAAACAAAAAACCGGAGAGTGGGAGTGAGGTTGTCAAAGCGAACATAAAACTTCTTCTCTTTTCCCATATTACCGTGGAACGGATAGTTTAGGTTGGTGCAGTTCTAGTTGGACTTCACTGTGAAATAAACAATCTGCTATAAATTACAGTCCTTCTGGGCTGACCCCGATGTTTATTGATTAGTTAATATTGTGTGGACAGTTTATTTCCCGTACATCTTGCTACTTAGTGGAACTGCAGTCTGTAGCAGGAAATGAGACATACAAAAAATATGATGGAACAGCTGGGGTTGAGCACTTATGTGTGGGAGGGAAATCCGTGGAAGCAAATTTAATGGATCCTTAGGTCAGCCCCGAGATTGCAAAACAAGTGAAACCCATGAAACAGAAAGTCAGTCTGTGCTGCACAGGCTTCTGACGAGTGAGTTTGGGTTCACACAATTATACTTTGGTCTCACAGTAGAAGAGTTAAGAGTAACTTTTGGTTCTGACCTCAGCCCAAGTGCCTTGGAAATCTGTGATCTTGGCAAAGTCATTTCAACCTGAAAAAAAAAAAAAATCCAGTTCTCTGAACTGTAGAAAAGTTAATAAAAATTTTATTGTAACTGTATTAGAATAAAGGAGGTAATTTATCTCAAGTTACCTGGCATTCTGCCTTGGGGACGTAGTAAGTGCTCAGCGAAGTTTGAATAACTTACCCTTCCCCAGCCCTTCTGGTGGTTAGGTTCTCTTCTAAGCCCTGCGCGTAACTTACCTCATTGAACCTCCTCAAAACTCCCTTGAAACAAGTATGCTTATTATCCGTATTTTACAGATGCCTCTGAGGCTCAGAGAAGGCAGGAAACTTGCCCCAGGTCACACAGCAGTCCCAAGTGGCAGCACTGGTATTCCAACCCAGGTCATGTGGCCCCAGCACCTGTGACCCTGACCCCCATCCAGATGGCCTTTCCCGATAGTTTGTAGAGTAAACATAATGCAGGTGACATTTAATGTGTGACAAGAAGCAGCCCTGGGAAATGGCCCAGTGAGTAGCAGTGTGAAGGATCTTCTACTCCAAATTTAAGAGACACATATCCCGATTTCACTCATATGTGGAATTTGAGGCCCACGACAGATGAACATAGGGGAAAGGAAGCAAAAATAAGATAGAGACAGAGAGGGGGGCAAACCATAAGAGACTCTCAAAGACAGAGAACAAACTGAGGGTTGCTGGAGGGGAGGTGGGTGGGGGGATGGGCTAAATGGGGGATGGGCGTTGAGGAGGGCACCTGTTGGGACGAGCACTGGGTGTCACAGGTAAGCGATGGATCACTGGGTTCAACCCTTGAAGCCAAGACGACACTGTACGTTAACTAACTTGAATTTAAATGTGAAACACGTTTTGGAATAGTTCAAACACTGAAAACACTCAGCCAGAACCGGTAATCTGTCACCACCACCGCCGTCCCCACCACCACCAAATCTGAGTGCTCCCAGACGTGGACCTATTGCCATCATATTGTAGGATGGGACA
Organism: Prionailurus bengalensis; assembly: GCF_016509475.1. NCBI lineage: Eukaryota > Metazoa > Chordata > Mammalia > Carnivora > Felidae > Prionailurus > Prionailurus bengalensis. Next base: position 3,442,194 of record NC_057355.1, on the reverse strand, counting down.
GAGAAGGAGTCTTCCCTCCGTGCGCTATGTTCTCAACCATTGGATCCTATGCCATTAGAAGGTGTATGTTAAAGCGGCCTCCGAGTCAGATCTGATTGGTGGTCTCTTTTGCAAACTTGTGATAAGACGCGTTAAATGGTCTGTATGTAGCGTGCCCGGAAACACGAGGATCAGCTTGCTCCCACTGTACTTAGCCTCCTCCCTGCCGCACGATCTCCAGCTCTGGGTGGCTCCAGACTGAAGGGGAATTGACCAGGAGGACTGTGATAGACCAGACAGACAAAGCATGATTGCCGTATTTATATCAGAGCGAGTAGAATTTCAGGCAAAAAAGAAAATAACAAAGGTGAGTACTTTAGATCCATCGGTAATCAAAAATCAGTTTTCAAAATTGCAAACAAATTGCAATCAAATTGCAAAATTGCAAACAAATTGCAAACAAATGCCGTTCCGTCAAAATATATAAAGAAGAAAAAAAACCCTTTAAATGTGTAAGAAGAAATTGGAAGAAGTAACTACTATGAGAAACTTTGACACACAATGTAATTATTGTTACACGAACGGGTATTTCTGGACATTGCATTTGGAGGGAATATACTGTCTTTTCAAGCAGTTATGGGCCATTTAGAAAAACTGATTGTATGCTAGACTCCAGAGAAGATTGTGAAGAACGTCTCCGTAGAACAGAAACCACCCGAAGAGACCTCGCCCTGCAGCTGTGTGCAATCATGCCTTGCTGCCTCCTGTTCTAGAAGCACAAGGGTCTTTCTCTCCAGGGCTAATTAATCTCTCCATCTGTGTTCTGGATTCCAGCCCCTCTGCTTCCTCAGAGATCTCACGCCGCCCATGATCTCCTCTCTCTCCTCTATCCTCCCTCTCTTCCTTTCCCATCAGGGTTAAAAGAGACCCCAGATTTCTCCCACTTTAAATGCAAGTATAATTTTTTATCCGAGTATAATTAACACAAAGTGGTATATTTCAGGTGTACAATATAGCGATTCAACAGTTCTGTACACTTCTCAGTGCTCATCACGACAGGTGCACTCCGGGTCCCCATACCCTAGTTCACCCACCCACCCCCGCCTCCCTCCCCTCCGGTGGCCATCAGCGTGTTCTCTGTATTTTCGAATCTGGGTTATTTGTTTGTTTTGGTCCCTTTTCTTTGTTCGTTTGTTTTTCTTGAATTCTTGAATTCTTACATATGAATGAGATCATATGGTATTTGTCTTTCTCTGTCTGACTTGTTTTCATTTAGCGTGGCACTCTCCAGCTCCATCCACATGGTTGCAAATGGCAACATTTCATTCGTTTTTATGGCTGAGTAATATTCCATTGTATATACATCGCCTCTTCTTTATCCATTCATCAATCAATGGACGCTTGGGCTGTTTCCATATCTTGGCTATTGTAAACAGTGCCGCAGTAAACATAGGGGTGCGTATGTCTTTGCACATTAGTGTTTTCACTTCCTTTGGGTAAATACCCAGGAGTGGAATTAGTGAATTATATGGTAATTCTATTTTTAATGTTTGAGGAACCTCCACGCTGTTTTCCACAGTGCCTGCACCAGTTTGCATTCCCACCAACAGTTCACGAGGGTTCCTCCTTCTCCATACCCTCCCCGGTACTTGAGATTTCTTGTTTTTGATTTTCGCTGTTCTGACAGGTGCACAATCGTCTCTCACTGTGGGTTTAATTTGCATTTCCCTGAGGATGAGTGATGTCAAGCAAGTATAATTTTAACGATTGTGTGTGCATCACATATAAAAATACAGGTATTTTAAATTCTCCACATCTTCCGCTGCTACCCTAACCCTTCACCTACCTTTACTGACAGCTTTTGGCAAAACTGCTTATACTTCTGCTCTGCTCTTTCATTGTCGCTTCACTTCTCAAACCACAGCCTCCTGTGCCCGCTACTAATTGAAACTGCTTTTACAAAGCCCATTGACATTTTTTTTTCCTAGTGCTATGGACGTACTATTGTACTGTTGGTACCTCCCTCCTCAAAGTCCTCCATCGTACTAGACTTCTCGCTGCATTTCTGGTCAAAGGTAGAGCTCTGCCATTTCTGCAGGAAAGGTGAAGCCATGCTGACAAGTTTGTGACCGTGGCACAGGCCTCCCTTACTGTCATCAGGACCGGCGTCTCCCCTCTCTCCGCCCCATATCAGTGCTACGCACAGCAGGGTTCACAAGCGTGCAGAATCGGCACCCCTGGGAGGCTGCGAGATGGGCACATTCTTGAGTTCCACCCTTTGCTTCTGGGTGAGGATTTCAATGGCTGGGGCAGGAATCTGTACTTTAACAAGTCCTCCAGGTGCTTCTGGGAGGTACAACCCTATAAAAGTATCATCGAGACTTCCTCAGATGTATCGCGCTGTCCTGGAGAGTTACAGAAATGATAGGAGATTGCCCCTTGGGAGAAGGTGTTTAACACTGGAAGTACAGGTTTCTTTTCCCGTAATTCTAGGGACCTTAAGTCCTTAACACTGGATTATAGGTTGTCCCCCATCCCTAGCTGTCCCCTGTCCCGGCTGCCCTGCAATGCCCGCTTCTCTCCAAGGTTAGTACTGTGAACAACTGGGGATTCGTTGCCTTCTATGCAGCAGAACATTGTTCCCAGGTTTGAGCTCTTCTGGCTAAAATCACATGCCACGGGTTCTGGTCCGAAAGGTTTCACTTGAGTGTGTAACAGTCAGTGGGTGGTGGTTAGAGCACGCACGCACACACATGACGAATATCAGTAGTGCCAGCCCCTAAAGAATGGAATTGCTTTGGAGTTGGTGAGGTCATAGAGGGTGACTTACCTTCCAGAGTTTCTCCTTCTGTCCCTTTTCATATTTTTAGAAAAAAATATTCCTTAATGTTTTAACTAATTAATTAAATGATACCGTAATATTAATTAATGTTACCATGAGTTATTAATATATATTATACATAGTCACCAATTTCCCAGCACCCCAAGAAGAATACACAATAATATGGTAACATATCGGTGTTGTGACTGATTCATGACATGCTTACTTCCTTTGCCTGGATGCTGTAAATTTTGTACAGTACACAGATAGCACATTGTATATGCAATAAAAGTTTGTTCTGAAAATGCATGTAAATTAGAAGGCTTTCCCCGAGCTGACAGAAACCTATTCGGGCACATCACTTGGGCTGAGCACTCTTGCAAAATCTTTACGAGCTTAGGCTGTTGTGTCTTATGAGTCGTGTTTGTCCTGTGTGAATAACATAACACAGACCTTCATACACGTATGCATTTGAGAGCCATACAGAACCGATCATTAAATATAATTTTTTTTACAACTGAATTTTATCACTGAGGTTTTTCCTATTAGTTCTCAAAAGTCTGCTTTATCTTTTTAAAGTGATGGCCTAGGAAGATGTGCCATGATCTATTTAACCAGACTCGTATTAATGAACATTTAGGGTTTTTTCTTGGTTTTGCTATGCCTGTTCACCTTTGTACAAGTGTATCTTTGATTATATGTTTTTATTTTTCAAAGACACTGCTAATTTTTCCTCCCATAGGATTTACCATCATCCTCACAAACAGATTAAAATTTTTGAGAGCATTTCACTTTTACTAATGGGATAAGTGAAATGTATTTTGTTTTCAGTTTGCATTTCTGTGATTACCAGTGATTTGGGCATCTTTTCATAATCTTCTGGTCATTTTAATTCTTGGGGCACCTGGGGTGGCTCAGTCGGTTAAGCGTCTGACTTCAGCTCAGGTCACGATCTCATTGGTTCGTGAGTTCGAGCCCAGCGTCAGGCTCTGTGCTGACAGCTCAGAGTCTGGAGCCTGCTTCAGATTCTGTGTCTCCCTTTTTCTGTCCCTCCCCTGCTAACACTCTGTCTTTCTCTCAAAAATGAATAAACATTAAAAAATTTTTGTTTTAAAGAATCAAAAGATACGGGGCACCTCCATGGTTCAGTCGGTTGAGTGTCCCGAGTCTAGGTCCTTTCCCAGGTCATGATCTCAGGGTTGTGCGTTCAAGCCCCACATTGTGTATTATTGTCTTATTATTAATAGGCATTTTCTCCTATTTCTCCTTATGTTCCTATAGATTTTGCTTCATATATTTCAGTACCATTTATCTAAAGCACATATGAAGGTCATGATAGCTGAATTATTCCCTAGATTATTATGAAGTGCTCTTCCTTTAAATATTTAATGTGTTTTTCCCAGTTAAACTTTGTCTGACAATCATATCATGATTTCTGTTTTATTTTTTTATATATTTTCCAGGGTATTAAGTTTAAAATTTTTTTTTTCAACGTTTATTTATTTTTGGGACAGAGAGAGACAGAGCATGAACGGGGGAGGGGCAGAGAGAGAGGGAGACACAGAATCGGAAACAGGCTCCAGGCTCTGAGCTGTCAGCCCAGAGCCCGACGCGGGGCTTGAACTCACAGACCGCGAGATCGTGACCTGGCTGAAGTCGGACGCTTAACCGACTGCGCCACCCAGGCGCCCCTAAATCTTAGACCTTTATTCTTCTACATTGAGACTCTCTTAAAAAAAAATAACGTTTATTCATTTTTGAGAGACAGAGAGACAGAGCGTGAGTGGGGTAGGGCAAAGAGAGAGGAAGACACAGAACCCTAAGCAGGCTCCAGGCTCTAAGCTGTCAGCACAGAGCCTGGTATGGGGCTCAAACTCAGAACGGCGAGATCACAACCTGAGCTGAAGTCAGGTGCTTAACCGACTGAGCCACCCAGGCACCCCTAAATTAGGACTCTTTAAAAACGTAATCACAAAGCCATTATTATATCTAAAAATTAACACTAATCCCTTAATATCATCAAATATCCAGTCTGTGTTCACTTTTCTCAGATCATCTCATAAATATTATAGTTTACTTGTTCAGTTTAAATATGATTTCCTTTAGTTCTTTGAGCATATTTAAAATAGCTTGTTTAAGGTTTTTGTCTAAAATTCCAACTCTGGGCTTATATAGATACAGTTCCTATTGGTTGCTTTTTTTTAATTTAAAAAAAATTTTTTTTTTGTTTTTTTTCAACGTTTATTTATTTTTGGGACAGAGAGAGACAGAGCATGAACGGGGGAGGGGCAGAGAGAGAGGGAGACACAGAATCGGAAACAGGCTCCAGGCTCCGAGCCATCAGCCCAGAGCCCGACGCGGGGCTCGAACCCACGGACCACGAGATCGTGACCTGGCTGAAGTCGGACGCTTAACCGACGGCGCCACCCAGGCGCCCCTCCTATTGGTTGCTTTTATGTTTCCTGTGTATGAGCCATACTTTCTTTTTTTTTTTTGTAGGTCTTGTAACTTTTTGTTGGAAATTAGACATCTTCAATATAATGTTGCATATCTGGAAATCAAATTCTCCCCGCCCCACCCCACCCCAAGTGTGTCACTCTTGGTGGCTACTGTTTGTTTAGTGATTTTCTCAGACCCAATTTTGTGAGGTCTGTATCCTTTGTCCCATGTAGCTACTGAAGACTGTGCTCAGTTGGTTTAGTGGTCAACTAGTGATTGGATAGAGACTTAAAATGTCTGAAATCAACAAGTCTTTGCTGAAGGGCTCTGTGTATGTGTGGAGGCACAGTTCAACACTCAGCCAGACATCTGACAACTCTGTTATAACCTACACTTCCTTCTTGTCGCAGAGCCTCAAGATCAGCCAGGGGTGAGAACGTAGGGCCTTTTCAGGTCTTTTCTGAGTATACTCACAGCCCTGACGTGCACATAGCCCAGCCTGTATGTGTGGCCTTCTAGATTCCCAGGAATACGATGGAGCTTTCCAAAGCCCCCTGTGGACATCTCTATTTCTCCAGATTTCCCCTTGAAGCTTTTTGGATAGCTTATGGTTTTCTTCAGCTGTTATCTACCACCTTGGGCAGCCTCAATGTTAACAAATTGCCTCTGATTGTTTTGGACAAGCGCCCCTCAGGAAAAGGCTGTTTGTACTGGGCAGGCCCCTAGGTACGTAAAATAAAGACAGCTTTGTGAGTGAGGCCCTCCAGGGAACCACTGTGCAAGTCAAGCAATGACAGTTGAGAATTGGGGCTTTGAAGGAGCTCCAACCATATTCTGCCCCTGCAGCATCTTCCGGCATCTTCTGGGCTGCTGATTTTCACAGTGATAATGCTGTTGGTCTTTAAGGTTACAACAGAGGCTGAGAATGGGGAATATGGGAACAGGCAATTTAAAATGCCACAGAATTTGTGGTTCTTATCAGGGGATTTTCTTTAATCAATTTTTCTCAGATTTGAGCTCAGGCTTTGCTCTACAAGCCTTAAGTTACTTTCCAGAATTTTGAAACGATGAATTCTGACAGTTTTTTCCTAGTATTTTCATGAAAGAGTGACTTTCAGAGTCCTTACTCCATCATTTTTGCTTACGTATTCAAGTTAGTCTCTATATAAGGTCTGTATGTTGCATTTGGATGTTATGTCTCTTCGTTATTTTTTAATTAGAAGTATGTTCTTCTCTCTTTTTATTCTTAATTATGTTTAATTCATTTTTCATTATAAGCACACCCTTCTATTTTTTTCCCTTGAGATTTATGTGTTAAGGAAACTTTGTCTAACAGGTTTTCCCATAATCTATATTTTTCTCATTACATTTCCATGATGTGGTATATTATGTTCCTTTGCACTATACATTTCATGTGAATAGGTAGTTAGATGTAAAGGCTTGATCATATTCCGATGTATTTGCTTGTTCTGGTAAGAATAGTTTAAAGCTGGTGTTATGCATTTCCTATCACATCATATTAGGAGGCCCATGATGTATGGTTTTCTGTCTTATTGTGATGCTATAGCCATCAGTGATAATTAATGTATAAATGATAATATTATGTAAGTGCTTCATTTATCAGCTTGGATACTTCTATAAAGAAAAACTTCACCTTATAAACTATTTGGTTTCCCTGAAGTGTAATTCGTGTGGAAAGGCATGGTAAATGCATTATTCTTTTGTCTTTATTTACCATTTTTCAAAATAATGAGTTGGCTTGTAGCATCCTCAAAAAGTGACCAGTGATTTTTTTTTCCAGTGTTAGTATGAGCTTAAGGATTTAAACATATTTCATGTGATCCGCTCCATTGCAGTTATTATTCTTATTAATGTTCAATTGTCACATTTTTGCCCAGTTGGATACTCTTATGTTGATTCCCTTTCATGTAATTCCAGTTCGGTTCACATGACTCATGTCTTTGAGAGCTCCCATACTTTTGTTATTCCATAATGTTCTAGGATTATCTAGTTCATTTTCTGACCCAGACCTGGACGGAACCATTTCTTTAAAGACGCGCTGGTTCTTTTTAGTGGGAAATGGTATTTGGAGACACCATATGGATGCATGGGTGTTCATTGCTACTGAGTTGGTTAATATTTTTTGGATTTTCAGGAGACAGACTACGAATAAATACTAGGGTGTATGTATATATATGTAATATTGTATATTAATATATTAACCTTTTAATGAGTATAATATATTAGCTATAAAATATCATTATAGTATATAATTAAATATTAATTAAAATGCAGGAAAACAGTTTATTTAATATCAATGCTTTCTGAATTTTGGGGGAGTTATAGTGTTTTTCCCCAGTTTTATTGAAAAGTAAATGGCAAACATCACTGTATAGGTTTGAACCATACAACATGACTTACATATTTTGTGAAATGATTACCATAGAGGTTTAGCTAACATTCATCTTCTCATATGGATACAATAAAAAGAAAAGAAATAAGAAAAGGAAAAAGGAAAAAAAAATTCTCCTTGTGATGAGAAAATTTCTCCTATATGTTCTATATCACGGTTAGCTATCGTCATCATGCTGTACATTACATCCCTAGTCTTAAATTTCTTGGAAATGGAAGCTTGTACCTTTTGATCACTTTCTTCCAATTCCCCCTCCCCTCTCCCTCTGTCTCTGGTAATCACAAGTTGGATCTCTTTGTCTATGGATTTGTTTTTTGTTTTGTTTTGTTTTTAGACTCCGCATATGAGTGGAATCATACAGTATTTTTTCTACATCTGACTTATTTCATTTAGCATTATGCCTTCAGGGTCCACCCATATTCTTGCAGATGGTAGGATTTCCGCATTTTTTATGGCTGAATAATATTCCAGTGTGTATATGTGTGTGTACACACATACATTTATATAGACATAGACATAGACATAGACATAGACATAGGCATAGCTTGACTTATATCTGTTCATCTATTGATTTCCATGTTTGACTTTTGTAAATAATGCTGCAGTGCTCATGCAGGTGCAGATATCTTTCTGGGTTAGTGTTTTCATTTCCTTTGGATATATTCCCAGAAGTGGAGTTGCTAGATCATATAATTGTTCTAGTTTTAGTTTTTTGAGGATCCTTCATACTGTTTTCCATGGTAGGTGTTACAATTTATAATCCCACCAACAGTGCAGAAGGGTTTCCTTTTATCCACATCTGTGCCAGCATTTGTTATCTCTTGTCTTTTTATTCCAGCCATTCTGACAGGCATGAGGCGATGGCTCATTGTAGTTTTAATTTGTATTTTTCTGATGGCCAGGAGTGTTGAGAATCTTTTCAAGTACCTATTGGTCTTTCATATATCTTCTTTGGAGATATGACTATTCATATCTTTTGCCCATTTTAAAATTGGGTTTTTATTTGTTTGTTTTGCTATTGAGTTGTATGAATTCATTATAAATTTTGGATATTAACCCCTTATTAGATATATGGTTTGCAAGTATATTTCCCATTCCATAGGTTGTCTTTTCACTTTGATGATGGTTTCTTTTGCTATGCAAAACCTTTTTAGTTTGATGTAGTCCCATTTGTGTATATTTTATTTTATTGCTTGTGCAATAAAAATGTTGACAAGACCCATGTCAAGGAGCATCTATTCCTATGTTTTTTTCCAGAGTTTCCTGGTTTCCCATTTAAATCTCTTACATTTAAATCTCTAATTCATTTCAGGTTAATTAAAAAAATAATGTTTATTTTTGAGAGAGAGAGACAGAGATCAAGCAGGGGAGGGACAGAGAGAAAGGTGGGGAGACACAGAATCCAAAGCAGGCCCCAGGCTCTGAGCTGTCAGCACAGAGCCTGAGGCGGGGCTCGAACTCGCAATCTGTGAGATGATGACTTGAACTGAAGTTGGATGCTTAACCAACTGAGCCACCCAGGTGCCCCATTTCAGGTTAATTTTTGTTAATGGTGTAAGATATCGGTCCAGTTTCATTCTTTTATGTGTAAAAATCCCATTATTCCAACACGTTTATTGAAGAGACCATCTTTGCTCCGTTGAGTATCCTGGGCTCCATTGTCAAGTATTAGTTGACTGTATGTGCTTGGGTTTATTTCTGGGCTCTTCATACTTTATGTTGGTCTGTTTGTGTTGTTGTTATTATATACCACACTGGTTTTTTTGGTTTTTTTTTAATTTTTTTTTTTCTTCAACGTTTATTTATTTTTGGGACAGAGAGAGACAGAGCATGAACGGGGGCGGGGCAGAGAGAGAGGGAGACACAGAATCAGAAACAGGCTCCAGGCTCTGAGCCATCAGCCCAGAGCCTGACGCGGGGCTCGAACTCCCGGACCGCGAGATCGTGACCTGGCTGAAGTCGGACGCTTAACTGACTGCGCCACCCAGGCGCCCCTATACCACACTGTTTTAATAAGTGTAGCCTTTTAAGTCTAGCTTTGAAATCCAAAAGTTTGATGCCTCCTGCTGTGTTCTTCCTTCTCAGGATTTCTTTGGCTATTTACGGTCTTTTGTGGTTCCATGTAAATTTTAGGACTATTTTTTCTACTTGTGTAAAAAATGCTGTTGGAATCTTAAAGGGATTGTATCAAATCTATAGATGGCCTTTGGTAGTATTGACATCTTAACAATACTAATTCTTCCAGCCCATGAACTTAAGATGCCTTTAGATGTATATGTATCTTCAGTTTCTTTCACCATGGTCTCGCAGTTTTCAGAGTAGAGATCTTTCACCTCCTTAGTTAAATTGATTCCTAAGTATTGTTTTTGATGCTATGGTAAATGAGATCAATTTCTTTACTTTTTTTCAGATTTACTTTTAGTGTATAGAAATGCTATTGATTTTTGTATGCTAATTTTGTATATTGCAACTCTACTGAATTTGTTATTAGATCAACATGTTTTTGGTCATGTCTTTGGATTTTCGAGATAGTTGACACTTGAACAGCAATGGGTTTGAACGGCATGGGTCCACTTATATGTGCATTTTTGTTTTGATAAATACAGTCCAGTCCTGTAAATGTATTTCCTCTTGCTATGATTTTCTTAATATTTTCTTTTCTTGAGCTTACTTTATTGTAAGAATGTAGTGTATAATACATGTATCATACAAAATATGCATTCATCAACTGTTTATGTTTTTGGTAAGGCTTCTGGTCAAGAGTAGGCTATTAGCAGTTCAGTTTTTGAGGAAGTTATAGGCAGATTTTTGATGGCGTGAGTGATTGGTGTCCCTAATCTCTGCATTGTTCAAGGGTCTTTATGTAAAATCATGTCACTTGCAAATAGAGACAATTTTACTTCTTCTTTTCCAATTGTGATACCTGTTATCTCTTTCTTGCCTTGCTACTCCAGCTAGCACTTCCAGTGCTGTGTTGAATACAAGTGGTGAGAATGGGAATGTCTGTGTTGTTCCTGATCTTAGAGGAAAAGCTTTCAACCTTTCACCATTGAATGTGATGCTAGCTGTGGGCTTGTCATATATTGCCTTTAATATGTTGAGATATGTCCCTTCTATCCCTAATTTGTTAAGAGTTTTTATCATGAGTGGATGTTGAATTTGTTAGATGCATTTTCTCTGTTTCTATTGAGATGATCATATCATTCTTTTCGTTTATTCTGTTAATGTGATGTATCACATTGATTGTATATCGAACCATCCTTGCATCCTAGGAAAATAAATCCCGCGTGATTTTGGTGAATGATCATTTTAACATGCTGCTGAATGTGGTATGCTAGTATTTTGTTGACAATTTTTTCATCTATATTCTTCAGGAATATTGACCTGTAATGGATTTTTCTTCTTGAATTTTTACTTAGACAATTTATAAATAATGGCATTAAAAATTTTTCTTTCCAATATATATTTTTATATGTTATTTGTTTTCTAATTACATTGAGTAAGAAAGTGATCCCCAGAAGAGTATGGAAAAAATGGTGACGATAATCCTCATTTTGTTCCTGACTACATGGAAATAATTCTAATGTTTCACCACTAAGTCTGCTCATGCTTCTGATTCTTTATTAAATTAAGGATGCTTCCTTCTATTCCTGGCTTTAGTAGGAATCTTATAATGTAGGCTGAATTTCATCAGATACCTTCTGATATTCATTTAATGATCATAACATTTAACTTTTTTGATCTCTTAATATAACCAATTATATTAACAAGTATTTATCATGTTAAATCAATGGTTTTCAGCATATATTCTGTTTAGTCATGGTACATAATTCTTGTGATACAATCTGTAATTAATTTGCTTTGCTTTAGTTTTTATTTTTATATCTATGATCATAAATAAGATTTGGTTCATCTGTTAATTTTTGTGCTGTGTTTGGTTTGGGTATCTGAGTTATTTTAGTTATATATTACTGAGAACCTTTCCATCTTCTTTTTTTTTTAATTTTTTTAACGTTTATTTATTATTGAGAGACAGAGAGAGACAGAGCATGAACATGGGAGGGACAGTGAGAGGGGAAGACACAGAATCTAAAGCAAGCCCCAGGCTCTGAGCTGTCAGCATAGAGCCCGGTGCAGGACTCGAACCCACAAACTGCGAGATCATGACCTGAGCTGAAGTCAGACGCCCAACAGACTCCACCCAGGTGCCCCTCAGTCTTCTTTTTATGTGCAATGTACCTATTTACTTAAGGTTTTCCAAAACTCATCCAGTAAAACTTTTTGGCCCTGGTCCTTTTTTTTCCTTTCCAGTTTCTAATCTTCTTTTGTAAAAAATGTTACTAGCTTTATAATATTGTATTTGAAAAGTAACTCTTCAGTACATTGCCATTATACAAAAGTAAAAAAATACAGAACTATGGTCTTCTTCAGTAATTTCTGGAACTTTCATCCCTTTCCCCAGTTAACCACTGTCAAACAGTTTGGTGAAAACTCTTCCATGAATTTAAAGGATTAAATAATTAAAATCGCACTCTGTTATTTTCTGATATGCAATTGCACAGTGCTATGCATTCTCATATTATTATGTTTATACCATGTTATTCCATGTATCCATATACAACACAATGTATTATAATATATACATGTATATATTGCTATAAGTTACATATACACGGGGGCGCCCGTGGGTGGCTCAGTTGGTTGCGTGTCTGACTTTGGCTCAGGTCATGATCTCACAGTTTGTGCGTTTGAGCCCCACATCGGGCTCTGTGCTGACAGCTCAGCCTGGAACTGTTTCCGATTCTGCGTCTCCCTCTCTCTCTCTCTGCCCCTCCCCTGCTCATGCTCTGTCTCTCTCAAAAATAAATAAACATTAAAAAATTAAAAAAAATTACATATACATGAGAATGCAATACTTAAACACAGGTACTTTATAATGAGTTTGTGTCTTACACATTTTTAATGTGGTAAATTATGCATAACCTACAATTGATCATGTTAATCATTTTTTAATTTTTTTTAATGTTTACTTATTTTTGACACAGAAAGAGACAGAGCATGAGTGGGGGAAGGGCAGAGAGAGAGGGAGACACAGAAGCAGAAGCAGTCTCCACGCTCTGAGCCATCAGCACAGAGCCTGATGCAGGGCTTGAACCCACAAGCTGTGAGATCATGACCTGAGCAGAAGTTGGATGCTTAACCAACTGAGCCACCCAGGCTCCCCAGTCATGTTAATCATTTTTAAGCGTATCGTTCAGTGGCATTAAATACGTTCACGTTGGTGTGTAACCATTATTACCACCATCTGTCTCCAGCCTTTTTTATCTTGCAAAACTGAAAGTCTGTACCCACTAAACAAACAAGAACTCTCCATTGTCTCCTACCCCAACTCCTGACACCCACCATTCTCCTTTCTGTCTCTGTGAACTTGCCTACTCATACGAATGGAATTATACAATATTTATCCTTTTGTGACTGGCTTATTTCACGTAGCATAACATCTTTGTGGTTCATCCGTGTTACACAGCATGTGTCAGAATTGCCCCCTTTAAGAACGAATACTATTCCATTATATGTATTTACCACGTGGTGTCTTTCCACTCATCTGTGGATGGACACTTGGGTTGCTTCCGCCTTTGACTATTGTAAATAATTTTGTAAACACGGGTATGCAAGTCTCTGTCTGAATCCCTGCTTTCAGTTCTTTGGGGTTTGAACCCAGACATGGAATTGCTGTATCATGTGGTTGTTCTGTATATAATATTTTGAGGAACTGTTCCTTCTGGTGGTAGAACCATTTTATATTCCCACCAATGGTTCATGGGTATTCCGATTTCTCCTCATCCTAAGGATTATTTTCTGGTTTTATTTTATGTTTTTTTTTTTTATAATGGCCATCCTAATAGGTATGAAGTGGGATCTCATTGTGGTTTTGCTTTGCATTTCCCTAAAGAGTAGTGATGTTGAGCATGTTTTTATGCACTTAATGGCCATGTGTATATTCTCTTTAGAGAAATGTCTGTTCCAGTCCTTTGCTCGTTTTTACGTTGGGTTGGTTGTTCATTGTTGAGTTGTACAAGTTCTTCATATGTTCTGGATATTAACCCCTTATCTGATATGTGATTTGTAAATATTTTCTCCCGTTCCGTTTTTACTCTTGTTCATAGTATCCTCTGATGCACAAAAGTTTAATTGTGATATAGTCCAATTTATTTGTTTTTATTTGTTGCCTGTGCTTTTGGTGTCTTATCCAAGAAATCATTGCCCACATATATTGTTTTTTAGCTTCCCTTTTTTAGTCATCAGTATGTATGTTGGCTTTAATTCCACATCAAGTCCTATAGCTTCTTATCTTTACTTTTATCAGGTGTAGAGTATCCCTGAGTATGTGTGTATCACTGTTTGTTTCACCTCTCCCCTTAATAGTGGACATTTAAATAGTGTTCATTGTTTTGTTTTGTTTTGTTTTGCACCTATGTATATTAGGAACAAACAAACAAAATCTGGAAAGAATATTTATCCAAGTGTTAGAGGTGATAATCTCTGGGCAGCAGGATTAGAAATGGTTTTATCTCCTTACTTGTTTGCATTTTTTTCAATTTTCCGTAATAAACAGGTATTTTTATGTAATGAAAACTTACAGACAAGTCAGCAAACATAGTAACATCCTTTGATCCAACCATTTTGTCCCAGCATTTATAAAAAAAAAAACAAATGTGTTCTCTGGAAGTTACACAAAAACAGTATGTGCTCCAAGTAATTCATATCAATGATAACAGGCTAATATCGTGGAGTAACAGACTTAATGTTCAAATGGGGGACTGCTGGGGTAAAATTTTATACATGAGCCCAGATTATCATGTAGCCGTGAGAATTAATTTCAGAGTGCGTAACAGCATGGAAGAAAAGAACATCTCTAAAGACTGGGATAAAGACACAAGGTGATTACCTAGGCGAGGGATCTTCAGACTTTTTTCTGTGAAGGGCTAGATAGTAGAGAGATTAGGCCTGTGAGCCTTGCTCTCTCGCTTACAACCACCCAATCCTGCCTTTGTGGGTAAAGGACATAAGTGAATGAGTGTGGCCAGGCTTAGCCCGAGGGCCCTAGTGTGTGGACCACCCCCCATCAGAGCACTTGAACGAGGCCTGGAGATGGAGGCTGAACAGGTGGTACCATTGATTTTAAACTTTAATTTAGTCTTTTAAAAATGCATTTAAGGGGCACCTGGGGGGCTCAGTTTGTTCAGCATCCAACTTCGGCTCAGGTCATGATCTCGTGGTTCTTGGGTCTGGGCCCTGTTTTGGGCTTTGTGCTGACGGCTCAGAGCCTGAAGCCTGTTTTGGATTCTGTGTCTCCCTCTCTCTCTCTGCCCCTCCCCTGCCTGTGCTCTTTCTCTTTCCCCCTCAAAAATAAATAAACATTAAAAAAAAGTTTTAGGGATGCCTGGGTAGCTCAGTCGGTTAAGTGTCCGACTTCAGATCAGGTCATGATCTCACAGTTCGTGAGTTCAAGCCCTGCCTTGGGCTCCACACTGGATGGTGCAGAGCCTGCTTGGGATTCTCTCTCTCTCTGTCTCTCTCTGTCTCTCACTGCTCCTCCCCAACTCTTTCTCTCTCTCTCTCTCTCTCTCTCTCAAAATAAATAAATAATAACTTAAAAAAATTCTTAATGCATTTAGATAAAATTATGAGTAGTATTAATATGCCTTCCACACAGTAAGTGCTTTCCAGAGATTGCTTGATAATAAGACAAAAATGTGGTTAAAGAACCCTTTGCAAATACCCCCAGTTTTCACTGACTTGCTTATGTTGTTAGGCCTTCCACGCACAAGGTTTACTGTATTTGTCTTGTGTTCTTTCCCAGGGGAAGAAAATGTGATTGCTGTTCCTTTAGGCAGTCGAAGTGTAAGAATCACACTGAAAGGACCGGCCCATCTTTGTAAGTACAATTTAATCTTGACATGTTTTTATTTCCTGATAGTTTATGTAGCCAAAACAAAAATCTTCCATTGTGTTCTCAGGTAGGTAGGCAGACGTCTCAAGGATTTTGCCAACCACTCTGAAATCGTCTCCATCACTAGGGAATGATCAATACCCTGAATTTTTCTGTTCTCCTGCCCCAGTGCACGGAAATATACCAGTCGGAATTAATCCCCTTGTGGGAGAAGAAATGGAGTTACAATGAGGATAAACTATTTTTACATGGAGATCAGAATGGGGTTCAAGAGTTTTCTAGAAATTTCAACAGTTTGGGACAAAAAGAATGTTTTTAAACACAGAACCATGTCAGTGATTATGGCTGAAAAGTATAAGCTTTGTTGCTAGCACATCACAACATCGGGTCCAGGGGCTGCGAGAGTAAACACTGGTTTCCCAGAATACTGAGTTTGAAATGATAGAAGATGGCCGCTATATTGTTTCTTTGGCCAAAGTCAGATGCCATCTCCTCTGTCTTTGTCTTCTGTTCTCTTAGGACCTCAAAGAACAGGAAATACCAAAGTTTGCTTCTTTCCCAAGGTCTCCTTGTGGCCAGAGGCAGGACTTCCTCAGTCTTATTCTCAGGAGAATGGGTTTGTGCCAAGACTGGCTCCCTGGCCTTGAGGAAGCTTACTGAGTTCAGCAATCTCTTTCCTTAAAAGTACAAACCAGTATTTATAACTATTTTGAAGGTACACAAATCAAGGTCCACTGGATCCAAGTGCTACACAGTTTTTGCCATTTTTGTTCCGAGCCGCTGTCCTAGATTTTTGATTATAAAATTTTCTCTGGGCCACAAGCATCTTACATCTTTGGTAGCTTTTAAATGTGTGTGTGTGTGTGTGTGTGTGTGTGTGTGTGTGTGTGTGTGTGTGTATTTTGAATTCATTCAAACCAGAAATGTTCTCTGAGAAAAGGTGATGTCAAAATGTTTAAGTAAACATGTTTAAGATCACCAGTAATATAGATTAAAATCTTGAAAAGAAAAAAACCCGAGAAATTCTGCAGTACATTATGATCTAAATCAGAGAAGCAACAGAATGTCTTTGGGGCAGTAAGGGCGAATAATTGTTTGAAAGGGTTTTTTTTTTTTTTACCCTTAACTTCATTTTATGAATTATGGCCAGAAGAGTGTGACCAATATTTTTTAACTAAAATACCAAAATGTTTACAGTCATATAATGGTTACTTTATTCAAGGCTTTCTCTGCAAGGAAGCATCACAACATTCTCTCAGCTTCTTTTTAAAATGGCTTACAGCCTAGAGCTCTTGATGAGAGTAAATCTTCATCCTCACAAATGTGAACTTGGTTTTTTGAAAACAGGTAAAAATCGTTCAGATCCAAGTTTTGTGGATCATTTGAGGGATCCCATTGTGACATACAATTCTGGATTCAAAACTACAAAGTGCTGAGTGTTAATAGTAGCGTTATTCGTAATAACCATAAAGTGAAACCAGCCCAAATGTCCATCACCTGATGGATGGATAAATAAAATGTGGCGTATGCAGAACATTACTTTGCTGTAGCAGACAACGAAGGACCGACCTATGCTACAATGTGGATGGCCGTTGAAAGCATGTGAAAGAAGCCAGATGCTAAGGGCCACATATTATATGATTCCATTTATGTCTAATGTCCACAGTAAGCAAATCTATGGAGACAGAAAGGAGACTGATGGTTGCCTGGGGCTTGGGGGAGTCAGATTCGTGGGGAGATGGGGGCATGACTGCTCGTGGGTACAGGATTTCCTTTGGGATGACAAAAAATGTTCTAAACTTAGATCATGGTGATGTTTTCACAACTCTGTGAATGTACTGAAATCGTTAAACTACAGTTCAAATGGGCGGATTTTATGGCATGTGGATTTTATGGCATATCAAAAAGATGTTTAAAAAATCTTCAGCAACTGGGCCCAATTTTCTCATGATGCTCAAGGCAGTTCCCCAAAATTCAGCTGCGAAAAGCAAAAATGGGTTTGTAACTTCCAAAACCAGAATAGGTAGATGGTAAACAGAATAAGTAAAAATGAATACTTTGAGGGAAAATATTCATTTACATGCAAATATGTTCTGGCATACTAAATATAACTTTATACTCAAAACTGGCACTGTTCCAAGAACAGGGCTCAAAAATGTTCCCATTTCTCCCAAGGTGACAGAGCTGTTGTTTGGAACATTTCTCCTTCTGAACAGTCTTGCAATTGACTCTGGAAGGGTTTCTGAAAGTTCTCGTTCTCTGCTGACGATTAGAACTGGCTTCGTTTACAAAGGATTTAGTTAGCATTTCTGAACAGCTAAATATAGAAGTGGTTTTATTTTCTTGATTTACACAACTGTTTTCTTAATTTTTTATTTGAAACAAAGATACATTCCTGAAATAAAGCTTACTTTGCTGACATAAATCATTCTTTGAAGATCGGCATTAACTACAACCTTCCAAAAGGCTACATCATTAAGAACTGAGAACACTCAGTAATGTTAATGTCAGTCTCTTTGCTGTGGAATGGAATTTAATTACAGAATGTCTGCCTTACCTACTGCCTAGAGGTGTTCAGATCCTAAATTTCCAGTCCTGTCCAAAGCCTGGCCCCAACATAGTCCCCCATTTCCCTAAAACATCAAAAATGGAAGCAATAAGAGGATTCCTGGGAAGGAGATTTTATTATAGCAAAGCTTTGGCCTTAAATGTGTTTGACTAGCAGTAAATGTGAGAAGGCATGGTGCCATAAACTGAAAACCTGCATTATTGGTAAAAAGAATCATTTTTGACCATGTGTAGACATGTACAGTTGACCTTGAACAATGTGGGGGTTAAGGGCACCAACCCCTGCACAGTGGAGAATCTACGTAAAACTTTTGACTCCCCCCGGATTGAACCACCAACAGCCTATTGTTGAGCAGAAGCCCTACTGGCAACTTAAATAGTCAGTTAACACATATTTTATATATTATGGTTTTTTTTTTAATTTTTTTTTTCAACGTTTATTTATTTTTGGGACAGAGAGAGACAGAGCATGAACGGGGGAGGGGCAGAGAGAGAGGGAGACACAGAATCGGAAACAGGCTCCAGGCTCCGAGCCATCAGCCCAGAGCCTGACGCGGGGCTCGAACTCGCAGACCGCGAGATCGTGACCTGGCTAAAGTCGGACGCTTAACCGACTGCGCCACCCAGGCGCCCCAGTATATTATCTGTTTTAAATACAGTATTCTTACAATAAGGTCAGCCAGAGAGAAGAAAATGTGATTAAGAAAGTCTTAAGGAAGAGAAAACACATGGACAGTACTGGGACTGTGTTTCTTGAAAATAAATCCCTGTTATCAGTGGACCTGTGCGGTTCAAACCCGTGTTGTTAAAGGGTCGACTCTAAAAATACAAGCGTAGATGCATAGTGACCAAAGGAAACGACTAGTGAGTCTGGTCGCATGTACTCTGAATGCAGCACTACTCGAAACCTAAGTTTGATGTATTTCTGACTGCCATAGCTGTGTGAACGCTCAGTATGTTTACCTAACAGGACTTTAGTGGCCTTGGAATTTAAGGAGACCTTTTGAGGATGGTTAGTAGAAGGCTAACCTCTTTTGAAAGAGAGATGCCTGGACTGGTGCTTCTCCGTGCACACCCTTCCGCTGGAAGCAGCTAGAAGCTTCCATCATCTTTGTAGATATCTCTCTGATAAACAACTGGAATGAATCAGAATATTTATTTATTTATTTATTTATTTATTTATTTATTTATTTATTATTTTTTAGATGTTTATTTATTTTGAGAGAGAGACAGTGTGAACAGGGGAAGGGCAGAGAGAGAGAGAGAGAGAGAGAGAGAGAGAGAGAGAGAGAATCGGAAGCAGGCTCCAGGCTCTGAGCTGTCAGCACAGAGCCTGACATGGGGCTGGAACTCACGAACCAGGAGATCATGACCTGAGCCAAAGTCAGATGCTTCACCAGCTGAGCCACCCAGGTGCCCTGGATCAGAATATTTAAAGGCACCATCATAGACTTGAGCTGTGAAGATTTGGGGAATTTGAAAGCATCTTGACTTCTGATTCTACTTTTATCTGTTGGAGACCGCACATCATCTTTTTCTTCACTCTTCTCTGCAACCCCCCACCGTTTTAAGCCTGAGGAGGAGAAAGAAGTCAGCGGTGGACAGCAGGGCTGAAGGCACACACCCTCTGCCTTTAGTGGTGGGTATGTTTAGGGGCTTCCTGGTCTCCACCCAGGACAAGCCCTCTTGCTGCAGAAACCACGGAGGGTTCCGGAAAAGCTCTATCAGCTGAAGGGCCGTGTGCGTTTCTTAGTAGCCACGAATCGTACATCATCACAACATAGGGCTGCAGTCAAATACAGCAGAATGCTCAAACTTAATAAACACTTAAAAATGGGTTTATAAGTCAACACATCATCTGAATTGTTGCTTTCCACCGGTCTCCACCTCGCCTGTGGATTCATCACAGTGGCTCTGTTAGTCCATATGATCTGAATCACTTGTATCCATGATCTCCACTTTCATGAAATCCCTTCCGCTGTCTTTAGTCGCCCACTTTTGACTCCTACACAGTAGCGATCGGAGAACCTGCCTTCCACGTCCTACCTATGCAGCCAGCATTTGCAACCTGGAGAGCTGGAAACCTTCTGGAAAAAAATGCCATAAAGACAGTTTTTTCATTAGCATATATGTGTCAGTGGAGGGAAAGAGTGGTTTGGGTAATTCACCTGCCCTTGAAAAAAGGGAAAAAAGAGTGGGTTTGCTCCCTGAAGTTCTCATGCCCTTGCCACTAACAGTCCTGGACACCGTCCAAGTAATGGAATAGATTTGAGAGCAAAAAAACCCAAAACACCAGAACCAGACAAACAGAAACGCTGGCCTTTGGTTTTCAAGGCTGGATGTCCGACCGGCCTTCCCCTTCCTCCCAGATTCCGGCATCTCTGCTGTGACTCCGCATCCCGATGACACTTAGGAAGCTGTGATCCTAGCAGAGGCTAACGCAGTGCTGAAGCAACCCCCGCACAGCCATGGAAGCCGCTGAACACTATCTGCATTTAACCTCAACTCATTTCAGGCTGAACCTCCGTCTAGAAGCTCGGTGTCTTTCAAGCCCTGCGTGTGGATGGATTTTGTCCAGTTTCGCCGTGTGTTTTGATGTTGCCAGAATGCTCATTGTTGCTCCTCCTTTACTGCAGAGGGATAATCCACGCAGTGTGGGGCCTTCTTACTATCTCTAGTGTCCCATCTTTGTTTTTCTGACAGCTCACTTTGTAACAGTTTTATGTCTTCATTGGAACCAGGAACTGAATTTAATCTCACGCTTTCCAAAAATCCACTGCGGTCGTAGCGATCAGGGCCAGCGTGGTTGGGGTTTTGTGTGCCTGAAAGTAGCCGGCTGTGTTCTTCGACCGCTAATGACTCCTGTAGATCAAAGAGCTCTGAATTTTCCCAGAAAAGTTCCCAGCCTGCCTGTCAGGCATAATCAGGGACGTCTCCTAATGCGTGTCATGCAGTCTGTCCAGGGCTCTTGGATTCCCACAGATGCTCCAGAGAGCAGAGAGAAATCAAAGGAAAGCAGCCAAACACAGCCGCGTGCAGATAGCAGCCCCCCATGCCAGACGGTTTTGTTGTGTTTTCTCAGCTTTCCTGGGGCTCGGGTTCTGTCGTGTCCTTGGTTCAAGGTGGTCGAAGGGCCATTGAATATGCGTGAATCAAGTATAGGTTTCAGAGCAGAAGATCTGTGATATTGTCTGTTCTGACTCCACATTTTAGAAACAAGACAGTGAAAACCCAAGGCAGAGACGGAAAGAGAGCTGGGGTCAGAAATGCATGTGTCCCGGGCCCTGGCCACACATTTAAAAAAAATTTTTAGCATTTATTCATTTTTGAGAGACAGAGAGAGACAGAGCATGAGCAGGGAAGGGACAGAGAGAGGGAGACACAGAATCCGAAACAGGCTCCAGGCTCTGAGCTGTCAGCACAGAGCCCGACGCGGGGCTCGAACTCATGGACCGCGAGATCATGACCTGAGCTGAAGTCGATGCTCACCCGACCGAGCCACCCAGGCGCCCCTGAATTTTTTTTTTTAACCTTAGACCAGAAAGAAATATCCTTTACAAAAAGTAGAAATGCTGTTTTGGTTCAACTGTTGACATTTTTCTGTAGGAGGTCTAAAAGCCCTTCTGTTCATATAAAAGCAAATGTGAATGAAGAGATAACATGCGGGGGAGAGATCTTTGTGGTGATGAAATAGTGCTGTGTCCCCATCCCGGTGATGTGTGAAAAAATGGCATAGGAATGCACGCGTTTTACCGATGTCGATTTCCTGGTGTTCATACTGCAATGTAGTTATTATATAAGATGTAACTGTTCCCTTGGGTAAAATGGTGCCTAGGACCTCTCTGGTATTTTTGCAACTTCCTGTGAATCTATATTTCAATATGAAAAGTTTACTTGAAAAAAGAAAAAAGCAAGTTCAAAATTCACGGTGGTTTTGTCCAAATGAAAGACTGGGCTTAAGATCTTCTCAATGGATGATCAAATGAGTAACATATCTTTACTTTGAATAATAGCGACATCATGAAAAAGTAGGAAGGAAGAGATGTTTCCTCTTTCCCCTTATCGCGGGAATGGCTCCAAATTGTTGCGTAGACCCAATTGGACCTCACACCTTTGTGGACGACTAAAAAGCTTGCATATGTATCCCACCAATCTGAGTCCATGTAAGCTAAGTGGCTATGTTGATATTGGGTTGATATCATTGTGGTAGGGTCCCCTCCCTAAGGAAAAAACAAAAACTCAAGGCAGCCTGGCTATACGTGTATGTGACAACATCCCTCACGACCTTGTAACATGAGACCGCTTAATCAGACTGCATGTTTGTGTGTTATCATCTGTGGGAGACAAAGAAAGAGAAAAAGTATAAGAACCTCTGCCTCGTGGCGTTCGGGGCTCAGTTCTTCAGGTATGAACTCAACTGAGAGGTGCTGGCACAAATAAAGTTAATTCCTGGAAAGAAAGGCCTCGCTGTCATGACTCTCGGTGCGAGAATCCTGCTACTTCCTATGCTGGTATACGTGTAGTGAAATAATTTTTGAAATAGAACGAATGCTTTCAAGATAGTTCTCTCATTTCACTTCTGTTTTTAAATTTTAGTTATCGAATCAAAAACACTTCAAGGAAGCAAAAGAGAACACAGCTTTAACAGCCCTGGAGTTTTTGTTGTAGAGAACACCACAGTTGAATTTCAGAGGGGCTCGGAGAGGCAGACCTTTAAGATCCCAGGACCTTTGATGGCTGATTTCATTTTCAAGGTACGATGCGCCTTTTCTCAAATGTCCTGCATCTGAAGCTCCTCACATCTTGAATTTTTGAAACGCTGCGTTTGTTTACCAGGAAGTCATCAGTGATTGTTTCTACACTGAGCGTGTATCATGAGTCTTTCCATCTTGGCAGCGGCTTCCTAAAAATTGTTCATCTCCCTCTAGTTTCTGCTCCTCAACCCCACCAGTTAAGAACAAACCTCACTTTTTTTAGGGGAGGGATTGTTTTTGCATTTATAGACTCTGGTTGTGTTCAGTTTCAAACCTCTAGGCGGAGTTTCGTGAAAATGGTCAACGGTTCAATGCTGCATGTCCTAATGTGTTGTGCGTGCTGTCTCCTTGCAGAGAAAATGGGGGCTCATCCCTTTCCTTCCTGGTTTGTTTCCTCAGTTGTATCTCATCACATGCGCTCGTTGGGCACGTCATAGGGGTCCTTCTAAGAACTCTTCTTGTTTCTAACCCTGAGCCTCTGTCCCCTCTTTGGGCGAATCAGGGTGCATCTTTCCTCAGTCAGAGGATATGAAATAGAGTGGCCAATATATTTCCAAGGTAACACAGTGTGAAAATTCTTCTGATGAAACTGAAAATACCCAAGACATGAAGAAAAGAAAGGGCATTTCCGTGGGTGGTTTTGTCCCAACCCTTTTCAGAAACTCATTCCAAACGAAAATGGAGAAAAGCAAGTAACGGCCCGGAAGGGCTTTCCCCGTGCACTCAATGCCTTCGAAAGACCTGTCCGTGTACTACATAATTATCTGTCACAGAATGTTCCTGGTTGCACACCGGTGTCCTGTGCTCCAGATTCAGCCTGCAGTGTGGCCAGCCAGGCGTTGAACTGCACAGTGTTGTTTCTTTGAGACCGAGTTGTGCATGGTCGCCATTTAAAAATCAAGGACTTTAACATAAAACTATCAGCTATTTTTATGCTTCTCTTTAAAATGGGAAGATGGAACTCCTAGTTGACATTTGGTCCTAGCAAGAACTGGCTGCAGCAGGTTACCAGGGGCGTTCCCATCAGGGCACACTCTGTCCACGCCGTGGTCCCCGCATTCCTGACTTTGAAGGCATGAGCGTCGGTTCACAGACATGTAGGTTGCCTTTCACAGACACTCCTTGCTGTTCACAGATGTGTAAGTGACTTCTGTGTCAGACCTTTAAAGCATTAAGCCCGTGTTAGTTTTGGACAATCGCATTTTTAAAAGGCTTTTGGGAAGTATGATTGTCATCTTCCTTTCCTTCTATTCTTTCTCTCGGGCGCATTGTTATGCCAAAGTTCTGTGCTGCTTTTGCCCCTGAGGGTTTTCCCAGTTGATTCTCAAGTAGTTAAAGTACACCCTTGCATGCACGCGCACACACACACACATGCACACACGCACACATCTGCACACACGTGCATGTACACATATGCATGCACACATCCACACACATGCATTCACACATGCACCCACATGCACTCACATCTGCACACACATCTGCACACACATGCATGCACACATGCACGCACACATCCACACACGCATGCACTCACACATGCACACATGCACACACATAGGCACCTTTTCTTTTTTTAGTCCTGTTTTCATTCCTTCTTAGACAATGTGTGTTCTTCTCAGGTCATCTTGGAGATCTCTGCGTGGGAGGTCCTTGTAAAATGATGGAATGGAAGGAATAGCCACAAAGGTCACCCTTTCAAGATATTGTTTGGTTGCAGCATCAGCATGGAAAATATACTTTTTATTGTCACCATGCATAAAAAAACAACATACACATAAACCATATATTTCTACAGGTTGGTGTGTGTACATTTTTTTTTTAAGATTTGAGAGGATGTGGGGCACCTGGGTGGCTCAGTTGGTTAAGCGTCAAACTCTTGATTTTGGCTCAGGTCATGATCTCATGGTTCATGAGATCAAGCCCCACGTCAGGCTGTGTGCTGACAATGCAGAGTCAGTTTGGGATTCTCTCTGCCCCTCTCTCTCTGCCTTTCCTCCCCACTCTCAAAATAAGTAAACATTAAAAAAAAGATTTGAGAGGATACTGAAAACATAAAAAACTGAAAACATAAATGATGGCTATTTTATTTTATTTTTTATATTACCGTTTTTGTCATTTATTTCTTTTTTAAATATGAAATTTATTGTCAGGAAATTTATCCTGAGAAACGATGGTTATTTTATTTATTTTTTTCAACATATGAAGTTTATTGTCAAATTGGTTTCCATACAACACCCAGTGCTCATCCCAAAAGGTGCCCTCCTCAATACACATCACCCATCCCCCCCTCCCTCCCACCCCCCATCAACCCTCAGTTTGTCTTTTTTTTTTTAATTTTTTTTTACATTTATTTATTTTTGAGAGACAGAGTGAGACAAAGTGAGAGCG